>NC_056527.1:27320684-27499710 GCF_019175285.1 Sceloporus undulatus | reverse complement strand
CAATGGCTGGTGTCTGTATTAACCTCAGTTCTATACTCCGTGTGCTACCTTTATGGTCCCTCTGCCTCTTTTGTTGTTGTTGTTGGTAACCAATGTAATTTCTTTTTGAAGGCTATAAGGGCAGTCTCAGAAGACTCCTAAGTGCATTGATGTCCATGTTAAAGGTGTCTCAAAATTAAAACAATTGTGGTGTGCCTTACATAAGTTTCGTGATTGTTCATTTCACTGGGCTACAGTGGTATAAAGAGGACATTAAAAGTGTGAAGAAAACAATTACGTTATAGTGTCAGCACTTCTATATTTAAAGTAACTATTAAGGAAGACAATGTGTTACATGGGAGTCCTTGAAATATTCAATATAAGTTGCTCTTGGATGAAATCCCCCCCCCAATGCAAGTTGTATACACTTACAGCACTAATAATGTTTTTCTACAGCACAGGGCTGAATCTGTAATATTTTGCTCTCTTAAAATTTATCCAGAGACCCCAATATTCTGTACATAAAACTCTGAAAGTGTATAGTCTCTCAACATTACAAGACCAAATCTCCCCCTTCCTCACATACATGCATCAAACTTCTCACTAATTTCATTAAAAAAAATTGCTTAAGGATTTCTTATAACTGCATGAATACAAACCGAGTTCTCTACTGCATGATCAATATTTGTCCGTTCCGTTTGTATAGTGCCTATATTAAGCAATTTATAAATGTCTGGGATTATGTACTTAAGTCATTCTTCAGGCTTATTTTAATATTTATGACCATAAAAATATGTTCACATGCAATGTACTGTATTCTATTTTTATTTCCATCAAGGATAAGAAGAAATGATGCTTTTTAATAACCAAATTTTTTGAGGGGGAAAAAAGTTTTGAGGGGGCAGACGTACGTGTGAGACATGACAATGGACTGCCCTGTGTTTAATATTTAGTGATGTGATCTGAGATTTAAAGCCCGTATTTCTGGTAGAGGCATTTGCTAATTTGATTAATTACTGCTGAAGTCCTCATAATTTCATTTTTGCAGCACGTGTGAGAAACCATAAACAAAAGGTTAAGTGGCATATCAGATTAATTTACCAGCCTCTGATGCTCCCATCTGTGATCCTGCTTTCAACACAAAGCTGAAGTGACTGAAAGGGCTCTCATCTGGTTACGGTACACTGGTATTCCCCAGTACCTCTGCTCAGCAATTTCAGCTTCATTATTCCTCCTTTCAGGAAAAAAAATCCCTTCAATCTCACATGCTTTGCACAGACACAAAATCTCACACACACACACACACCAGCTTTTGTGAAATCTTGGTAGAATGCAACAAAACTACCTAGTAAGCAAATAGTAAAGGCAGAGTGGGTCTCTAATATTCTGGGGTGTTTCTGCAAACTTGAAAGCAGCGAGCATTGAGCTTTCGGGGAAAGAAAAACAGTACCACTTATGCTTTCTGTAGAGCAGCTGGCACACTATTGGCATAAATATTTTCTAAGAATTGTACAACTCTGTAGTACTGTCTGAAAAAGACTGGAAAGGCTATTACACATATTTGGCTTCTAATCTTTCAACAAATAACACAGGCTGATCATACTACTTTTTAATCCCACTTTTGTGGAATTAAATACATCTGACAGTGTATGTGTCCATAATGTTTGTTATGCTATATTTTTATTCACAAAGCATTTTCCTGTGATTTTGCAACACCAGAGCTCACCTAAACACAGGGTTTTTTTCCTTCTTACTCCACGGAATTATCAAACTTGCTTACACTGACAAAAGTAATTATAACGAATGCTAACAATTATATAGACGCACTAGGCTCTCTCTGTAACACAGACACACTGTAACGCTATGTTGACTAATTGGAATTGATTGTTCCTATGTCCCACTAGGCTCTCATGGTCTTCAATGTTAACCTTATGGAAACACGGGGTGGGTGAAGGGGTATAAGGGACCAAGGTTTCTGCTGGTTTGTCTGGATTTGGATTTATTTGCCAATAATTTGGAAGAACGCAAAAAGACCAACAATGTTGGCACACAAAGGATTGTTATAGGAGGTAAAAAGAGGGGAAGGGTTGCTAGAGATGCATTTATTTTATTTTATTTCTGTGCCAGCTCTCTCCAAGGAAGGGAACTAAACTGGCTTACAAGATAAAAGGATCGCAAAAATGTCACAGTGTTTTTTAAAAAAAAAACAATTAAAATCATCTATTTTTAATTTAATAATATAAAGTTAACATAAAAACATACCCTGCTGGGATTTTAAAAAAAAATGCAATGAGAGGATAGGTTAGTAGTATGCCAAGAGTATAAAAATGAGCCAGTTACAGATTAGTGCCAATACACTTGTAACAAAATGTATGTGTAATTGTCAGAAATCAGGCCACTAGTATACAGTGGGGCTTTCCTCTAGATAGGTGTGCATGGGTTGTACTGTAACACAATCCATATGGATGTTTGTTCAGTCCTCTGTGATATACAGTGGGGCACAAGAGATGGTATCTAACTTCACAGGTTAGCAGTCGTGGTGGTGAGGAGGCTGAGGTTGCGTTGTTAGGCTATTACCACATTATATGCCCCTACCCAAAGCCTCCCCAATATTTCTTATTGGAGCCCACCCCAACATCTCCACTTAAATCTTTTTATTTTGCTGAAACAGTCTCTTGCTGCTCAATCCTCTTCCCTTTCAAACTGGACACAGTAATGTGTGGAACAGCAAATTAAAGGGGAAACACTAACAACCATCAAGCCAACATGGTGTAGCGCTTTGAGCATTGGACTTTGGAGAGCAGGGATCAAATCCTTGACCATGGAAACCTCACTGGGTCACCTTGGGCATGTCACGCCTTCTCAGCCTCAGAGGATAGAAATGGCAACCCTGCTCTGAAGAAACTTGCTATGGAAACCCTGTGACCTTAGGGTTGCCATAACTTGGAAATGACTTGAAGGCACACAGCAGCACCACTAACAACTCTGCTGCTGCCAATTTCTCTCAGTATAAGTTCTCCAAAAAGGCCAAGATGATTCCTCCAGCTTCTCTTTTCAAGCCCTTGGATGACCAGACACCCTCCTTTTTTGCAGGATGCGTCCTACATTTCAACCTTCTGTCCAGAAAGAATTCCAAAATGACCTCCATTTTGAGCACGACTAAGCAACATGAATTGATATTTCTAGGAGTGTTTTTAGCTTTTGTTTGTTGAGGGCCTCCATTTTTTCCCTTGAATGCCCTACATTTTATGGTGCCTTGTCCTCCTTTGTGGTTTAAGATGGTAACCCTGCCTTGGGATGCTCTCTGGAGGGCAACCCAGTAGTCCCCACTTCTGTGTAACAGACAAGCCTAGGCTTCAGGGCCCACATACATTGCTATGTCTCTCCCCGAAAGCAAGCCCCAGTCTGTACAACTAGCAAGTGTGTGTAAAAATGTCACCTCAAAGTCCCCCAGAGTTTAAAATATTAACTTTTTTGTTGTTCCAAACCCCAAGTTTAGGGGCTGAGTTTAAAAACCAGACTTTCTAGTCAGGTGGGAGCTGTTCTTCCATTTTTCCTCCTCACCCAGCTTCCCACTTTTCTTTGCCCTCTTGAAGGACTTTCTCACCATAAGTGATTTTGACAAAACCTCCCCACAATTTTCCTTTCAGTAATTGCCAAACTTTGGCCCTCCAAATATTCTGGACTTCAGCCCCCAGAATTCCTGACAGCGGCCCATGCTGGGAATTGAAGCCCAAAGCAGATGGAGAAGCCAAGTTTGGGAACCAACCACTTGTAGAAAGGCTTTTTTGGTTACCACTTTTAACTGCCATAGAGCAATCCTACAGAATCCTGGGATTTGTAGTTTCATGAGGCACCAGAGCTCTGGCAGAGAAGGCTAAGGACCTTAAAACTAGAAACCCCAGGATTCCATAGGATGGAGCCACAACACTTAAAGTGGTGTCAAACTGCATTATTTCTACAGTGTAGATGCACTTGTGAGAATAAGAATTAGAATTCTAGCAGAGAATTCTGAATGCTGTAGAAAACTGCAAATCCTAGGAGTCCATAAAAGGAGCCATGGCAGCTAAAGTGATTGTAGTTGTTGTTGTGCTGTACAATAACTGTATTGTGTAAAAGAGACCAGAGGGTTGCAGCTTTATTTTCAATCTAGCCACTTACTTCCTTCAACACAGCCTTTATTTTGGTGTGGGTTGTGTGGCCGCCTTAGAAATCATTAGGTTACTATTCCTATGATCCCTGCCTAGCCTTAGGCAGGTTAAGGACGATGGAGATTGCAACCCAACACCCCATCCTTGCTCTACAGAAGACCTAAGCACTCTTTCCTGGCTCCCTCAGCTGGCAATAGTGCAGAAATAATGCACTTTGGTCTAAACACCCTGCAGAAATAATCCAGTTCGAGACCACTTTAACTGTCATGGCTTGGTGCTAGGGAATCCTGGGAATTGTAGTTTGTTGTGGTACCAGAACTCTGTAACAGAGAAGGTAAATATCTCACAAAAGCTACAGTTCACAGAATTCCCTAGCACTGAGCCAGGGCAGTTAAAGCGGTCTCGAACTGGATTATTGCTGCAGTGTGTTCTGGACCTTGGTCTTGTTTTTGTTTGTACTGAGCACAACAACCTGAGCAGCACAATGGAGACCAGGGTTCAGTTCCCAGCTCGGCCATGAAACCCCACTGGGTGACCTTGGGCAAGTGACATGCTCTCAGCCTCAGAGGGAGACACTGGCAAACCTCCTCTGAAGGAATCTTGCCAAGAAAAACCTGCGATAGGTTTGCCCTTGGGTTGCCATAAGTCGGAAATGACTTGAAGGCACACAACACCAACAAGTGCCTGAGTGGCCAAACCCCATAGTGCAAACCTAGAGGGTAAAGTGCCAGAGTATTGTGGCCCCCAAATGCCTCGTTTCTGATTCCAAGGATAAGGCAAGGAAAATAATTGTTGTTGTTGTTGTTGTTGTTGTGTGCTTTCAAGTCGTCCCCAATTTATGGTGAAATTCTCACAAGATTTTCTTGGCAACCTTTTCATTCAAAGAGGGTTTGCCATGACTCTCTATGGCAGGGTGACCAGATGTCCTCATCACCAAGGAGGAGGACAAGGCACCGCAAAGTGTAGGCCATTCAAGAAAAATGTAGGACATGACCAAAGCAAAGCAAAAAAACGCTCACAGACATATAAATCCATGCTACTTGGTACTGCTCAAAATGGAGGAACTTATGCAGTTCCTCCCGGACAGAAAGTGGGCATGTAGGATATGTCCTGGGAAAGGAAGACGTCTGGCCACCCTTCTTGAGGCCATATGCTTTTTTTAGGGAGTAGCACCCCAATCTCCAATATACACTTCTACTTTTCATTTACTATATAATGTGTGTATACACATACACACACACATACATACATACACATATATGAATCTCCAATAGACACCTCCATTTTTATATATCTATATACGTACTGTATTTCCAATATATACCTCTACATTTTATATACTATATATATATATATATATACACACATACACATCACCAATATACACCTCTACACACTCTCTCTCTTTCTCTCTCTCTCTCTCTCTCTATATATATTGTACTCCAATATACACATCTACTCTTTATATACTTTATATGTTGTATCTCTAATACACCTCTCTCTCTCTCTCTCTCTCTCTCTCTCTCTCTCTCTCTATATATATATATATATATACACTGTATCTCCAATATACACCTCTTACTCGTTCAACTTTTGCCATACAGGCAAAAGTGAGGAGATATAGGCCTCCCTTTCCCTGCACATTTATAGCTTTTTCTCACTACTTTGAGCACAAACTGTAGGACAGTCTCAAAAAATGTAGGGCATGACACCCCACCCCCGAAAAGCTAAAAATGCTCATAGGAATATAAATCCATGCTTCTTAGTAATGCTGCTCAAAATGGAGGGCCTTTTTGCCATTCCTCCTGGACAGGAAGGCTGAAATGTCCTGGAAAAGGAGGACCATGGCGGCTGAGAGAGTGTGACTTGGCCAGGAAGGGGGCTTCTTATCTATGTGTTAGAACAAGAGTCCTGCTTGCTTGTTCCTCCCTCAGCAGCTTCCCCACCATTTTGTGAGGCAGTGCCAAGGAACCCTATGGGGACACTTCCTCTCAGCTCTAATACCCCCATATTTTTCCTCAATTTCCCCACTTCTTCCTTTCCCCGCCTTCTTCTTCCAAGAAGACCTGAGGTGAGGGCCTAGTTTCGTAAAACACTGCTGTGCTAGCAAGTTTTGTTGTTTTTATTAAGACTTTATATCCCAACATCCCCTGTTTCTGTATCAGGGCCAACCATCCATGCATCTGAGGAAGAGAAGGATAAAATCCCCAAAAGCATTGTGGTGGTGGTGGTGGTGGTGTGATTTCAAGGCGTTTCAGACTTATGGCAACCCTGAGGTGACCCTATCATGGAGTTTTCTTGGCAAGTTTCTTCAGAGGAGGTTTGCCATGGCCATGCTCTGAGGCTGAGAGCGTGTCACCCAGTGAGCTCCCATGGCCAAGCCTCAAACCCTGGTTTCCAGAGTCGTTGTTGTCCAGACCACTCAAGCCACGCTGACCAGGCCATGGCAAACCTCTGAACCACGAAATGTAGGACAGTCAGGGAAAATGTAGGGCATGACCCAATTAACAGCTGAAAACACTCATAGCAATATGCATTCATGCTTCACAGTCATGCTCAGAATGGAGGACATTTTGAAATTCCTCCTGGACAGAAAGCTGGAATGGTGGGCATGTCCTGGAAAAGGAGGACACCTGGTCACCCTGCTGGAAGCCATATGCTTTTTTAGGGAGTACCACCCCAATCTTATACACTTTGCCAAAAGGAAAGAGATACAAGCCTAACTTTCCTTGCACAATTATGGCCTTTTCTCACTACTTTAACTGCCCTGGCTGTTTCCTAGGGCATCTTGGGATTTGTAGTTTGGGGAGCCACTTTGGCAGAGAACTCTAAATGCCCTTGTTGTTGTTGTTGTGTGCCTCCAAGTCTTATGGCGACCCTATCCTGGGCTTTTCTTGGCAAGATTTGTTCGGAGGGATGTTTGCCACAGACATCCTCTGAGGCTGAGAGAGTGTGACTTGCCCAAGGCAAGTGGGGATTCGAACCCTGGTCTCCAGACTACACCATGCTACAAAACTACAAATCCTAGGAGTCCATAAAAGAAGCCATGGCAGTTAAAAGGGGTAGTAGAGCCGAGTAGGAACTGTATTGTCTACAAAAGGGTTGCTTTCAATCCAGCTGCTTCCTTACTCCAACGTGCCCTTCACCTGCAGATTAGTGTGTGGCCGCCTTAGAAACCATAAGGTTACTATTCCCATTCTCCTTGCCTAGCCTCAGGGATGATGGGAATTGCAACCTCATCCTTACTCTACAGCCCTCTTTCCTGGCTCCCTCAAAGTGCAATAAAACAGCTTGACACCAGTTTAACTGCCATGGCTGTATCCTACAGAAATCCTGGGACTTGTAGTTTGTTGCGGCCCCAGGGCTGTCTCTTTTAAGTCTTTGTCTGGCTTTTTGCTATGGGATTCTGGGAGTTGGAGTTTGTTGTGGGCCCAGAGCGGAGCGGAGCTACAAACTCCAACTCCCAGAATTCCATAGCAAAGAGCCAGAGAAGTTAAAGCGGTGCCAAAGTGGGTTATTCCTCCAAGGCGGATGCAGCCCTTGAGGGATCTGGAGGGGTGTGTGTTGTGGTTGTGGTTGCGTACCTGGTTGTTCTTGCAGAGGTCTGCCCACATGGAGGTGCCGTCCCCGCCGCGCATGAGGACGTGGTAAGTGAAGAAGTAGATGCCGGGGATGGAGCAGGTGAACTTGCCGGAGGAGGGGTCGTAGTGGTTGCCCAGGTTGGTGACCACGTCGTCGAAGCGGAGCACCTCGTAGCCCTCGTGCTGCCGCTTGAGCCCCGCGTAGAAGGCGATCTTGGGGACGGTGCTGTAGGTGGCGGCGCTGATGGCCCCCGCGGCGTTGAGGCCCGGAGCCCCCGGGGGACCAGGCAAGCCTTGCCTGCCCGGCTCGCCCCTTTCCCCCGGAGGACCCACGGGGCCCGGAGGACCCGGCTCCCCGGGGGGCCCTCTGGGGCCGGCCTTCCCCGGGCGCCCGGACTCTCCCTTGGGCCCCTGGATGAAGGTGGGCAGGGACTGCATGAGGCCCCTGTCCGGCGGGGCGGCGGAGGCGGTGCTGGGGGCCTTGGTGCCCCCTCCGTAGGGGTCGCAGACCATGCGGCAGGTGCCCAGCATCTCGTAGTGGGCGGAGGAGGGCCCGGCGGAGCTGACCAGGACCGGGATCAGGATGACCAGCAGCAGGACCATGACCACCCCCAGCGCCCCCGCCGCGATCAGCCGCCGCCTGCTGCCCACCAAGCGGCTCAGGGCGGCCGGGCGATCCTCCTGCCTCCCTTTGGACAAAATCTTGATGGCCGGACGAGATCCTCTCCGGGGAGAAATCCTGGCGGGGCGGCAGCCTCCCCGCGTCCTTCGGGGTCAGGGGGGGGCAGGCAGGGGCTCCCGGCGGGGAGGGCTCCAAGGGGGCTCCTCCGCTTCGCCTCCGCAGCCGGACCTTCCTCCCTCCCTCCTTCCACCTGTGGCTCCTCGGCTCCTCTGGCGCACGTTTTATGCTCCTGGGGGGCGATCGACTTTTTTACCCCTCCTGCCCCTGGCTCCCTCTTCCTCTCCTCCTCCTCCTCCTCTTCTTGGTCGCTTCTCTCGAGCCTTTCCTGAGGTTGCGCTTTTTCTTCTTCTTCTTCCTCCTCCTCTCCTCCTCTTCCTCCTCCTCTTCTGCTTCTTTTCTTCTTCTCCTTCTTCTTTTCCTCCCACCCTTCACTCACTCACTCACTCATCCTTCTTTCTGCAGCCAGGCCAACAGCTCCAAAGTCCTGAGAGAGAGAGAGAGAGAGAGACGGAGAAGGAACGAAGGAAGTGGTGAAGGAAAGGGCAGCCTCAGCTGCCTGCTTCTGCCGAAGCCAAAGGTTGACCAGCCTTGATGCAGCCTTCTCTTCCTCCCTTCTTTCCTTCCTTTGACAGGCGCCCAGAAAGAGAGACCCGCCGCATCCACACAGAGAGCGAGAGCGAGAGAGAGCCAGGCGCGGCGAGGGCCAGGCAGAGAAGGAGCGGCCAAGGCGGCAGGGGCCTCTTTTATAGGCGCCCAAAAGCGCAGGGGAAAGAGGAGCTGCCTTGGCATCTCATCCCAGCAGCATCTGCTCCTCTCAGCCCACTCAGCCCCAGAGTTTGGCATCTCCCTGACAAGTGTGGGGAAATGTTTTCCTCCCCTCTTCCCCCATTCTCTTCTTTCTTTCTTTCTTTCTTTCTTTCTTTCTTTCTTTCTTTTCCTCCTCTCCCTCCTTCCCAAGCATTTCCCTTCCTCAGCCCCTGAGAGTGAGGACAGCTTTGCTTTTCTGGGGAAGATCAAGGATGGAGGTTAGAGAAAAAGAGAGAGAAAGGCTGCATCCGCACTGCAGAGCTAATCCGGTTTGGAGACACTTTAACTGCCATGGCTCCATTCTAGGGAATTCTGGGGACTGGTGTTTGTTGTGACGCCAGAGCAGAGCTTTGGGACATTGGAATGGTGCTGGTTGTAATATAGAATTTGCTCTGTTGATACTGTAAAAATTGAACTTAAATTGTGTTTGAAAATGTGTCTATAGTTGATCCTACAGAAATCTAGAGACTACAAACCTACAGACTCCAGCTTTCCTTTGCAGCCTTGAGCCACGGCAGTGAAAGTGGTGTCAAACTGGATTATTTCTGCAATGTGGAAGATCTATCTATCTCTACTTTCTGGATAGCCTTCAGCTGACTGATCCAGAATGGGAAGGTCATGCCTACTTCTTCATGAATGGTTCCCTCAGTGGCGTCTCTCTTGTCATGGGAAATGCCATTTTAATGCAAGGGTGGCCAGCGTTGTGGGTTACAATTCAACAGCCCCCCACCGCTGGCAAAAAGTCCCTTTGGCACTGGGCCCATGCCACCACTGCTGCCAGGGATGGACCTGGGCATTGCTGCAGTTTCCAGTCTGCATTGCATGGCTGTTGGACTCTGGAGACCAGGGTTCGATTCCCAGCCGGGCCATGAAACCCCACTGGGTGACCTTGGGCAAGTGACATGCTCTCAGCCTCAGAGGGAGGCACGGGCAAACCTCCTCTGAAGGAATCTTGCCAAGAAAGCCCCAGGATAGGTTGGCTTTAGGGTTGCCATAAGTCAGAAATGACTTGAAAGCACAAAACACCAGCAGCCGAGGGGCATGCAAAACCTCAGAATGAAATAAAATAAAACTGCCACCCTTATTTTTCCCTCCCCTCTGGAAACCATTTTCAGGGAATGGCAGGGCTGCTCCCTGTCTTTATAGCCAGACACTGAATATGTCAGCACCAGTTTAAAAAAACCCACGTCTTGTGCATCTATGTGCCTTCAAGTCACCTGTCAGTTTATGGCAACCCCATGAATTTCATAGGGTTTTTCTGAGGTGAGTTCCTTCCTCTGAAATATAGTCAACAGCCCCTAGTATTCCTTGTTGGTCTCCCATCCAAGTACTAACCAGGGCTGACCCTGCTTAGCTTCCAAGAACTTTTTCTTTTTATGTGCCTTCAAGTCATTTATGGCAATCCTAAGGTGACCCTATCCTGGTGTTTTCTTGGCAACATTTGTTCAGAGGAGGAGCATGTGACTTGCCCAAAGTCACCCAGTGGGTTTCATGGTCAAATGCTCAAGGCTGGAAAATGAGGATGCAAAGGCCCAAGGAGGCAAGTGCAAGGAGACTAAACTTGCCTTCGAAGGGATCTTGCAGCACCTTGGAGAGAGGAGGGCTGCATCCATACTGGAGAAATAACCTGGTTTGGCACCACTTTCACTCTTTTCTGGCTCAAGACTGAAATTCTGGTGAGCCAGGAATCAAATGCTCTTCTCCGGTCCAATGCTCAAACCACTACACGATGCTGGGTGTCTCTAAAAACCCTTCCTAAAAGTGCTTTTTTGACAGCCTTTAAGAGTAGATCAGGTTAAAAGTCACTCCAAGAATTTTCAGATGCACACCACAAGGTAATCTTCATTAAAGGCGAGGAATACGTTTCTGTGCCAAATCTAAGTAAATTTATTGTTCTCAGGCAGAGATCATGGCTGCTTGGCTGACTTCCCTTTCTTTAAAACAATTCGTCCCAAATCCCTTGCCCCCATCTTTACATGGGAATGAATGCTACTCTCTGGCAAAGGTAAGCAAGCTGGCTGAGTTCTGTAAAACAAAAGGCGCATCTCTGAAGCAGGTATTAAGCAAGCCACGCTACAAGGGTGCATTAAACAAATAGGCTGAATTGATTCCTAAATCATACTTCTGTATTCAGGAGCAATTGGACGTCAATCAAATGTGGGTGACATTTGCCTGTCAATACAAGGATGATGGCTGGGAAAGAGTGAGACTTATTAGAAAGCAGGGCAGGAATCTGAAATGAGCAAAAGCAGCAAATAGGAAAACAACCAAAGAACACCATCCCCAGTGAGAGCCTTGATCAGAAAGCTGTGATCTTGTCTGTGGTTTGCCTTGCACGAACCTCTTCTTTATAACTCCCCTCTCCGGACTCCCCTTTCTTTCTTTTCTCTTCTTCAACACAATAAGGTCAAAGAGGGAAACAAAGATCCACCGATTCCTCTTTTTAAGCAGAAATGTCAGCGGCTCTTTGCGTTCTTCCCCAAGAGAATCGGAAGCCATAGAATATGTGGCCCTGCCATAGCTCAGAGTGGACCAACCCACCTTCTTATCTCCATCAGTAGGCTGCTGATAATAATAATAAAAAAGGTCTTTGCTTCTTGAACTGGTAAATATTCCCTTGGCCACATCCTCCTTCTGATTTTTGTCAGCGTTCAACCTTTAATGTTATCTTGAGAAGACACAAGCCAGCTGCCCCGTCCCTTTGCTTTGGCCTCCTCTGCTATTCTATGGAAGACGTTTGGAGAAGGAACACCCTCTTGTTTATGATGCATGAGATTCTCCCAAAGGAAAGCATCTTCAAATATGATTTTATCCTTTGTGTTTGGGAGGTGAATCTCAGAAAGTCAAGCACGTACTTACTTTTCTTCAATCCTCACACAAATCTCAACTTTTTTAGATCATTGTAGTTGAGTGTAAACCATCCTTTTAAGTTTTGTGTATTAAAACTGAACCTACTCTGCATGTGGGAATCCTTATCTAGACAAAAAGGCACCATGGAAGGACCCTGGAACTGGAGAGATGGCAAAGCTGGCAAAAACAAGGCAAAACTAGACCACCAAAACTCCCATGTAGTTAAAAGCTGTAGTTGAGCCTTCCCAGGAATAATAACTGAGGCCTTCAAGGGGTTGATACAAATGGGGATTGCAGTCCAGAGATAAGAAGAAAACTAGGATTTCTTCTAGATCCCTCGCTGCAATCTATTGATTAATTTTTTAAAAAAATTGTGATTTTCCTTTTTTCCTTTTTTAATATTATTAATTAGAACAATTGCAATATCACATTTAAAAGATGTCTCAGCATTTCAATACATATATAACATATATTACCCCTTGTACACAACATATACTGTACAACAAACATTACAAGACAAAGTATTTACCGCTACCCACATTCTATACTAATCTAACAAAATCCCCTTAATCCCCTTATTATATTTACTGTTTTCCAGAAACCGAATATACAAAAGTACTATCTGTGTGTCATCACTTCCATGTATCCTGTCTTTATGTTGTTGTTGTATATGATATTTTCTAACTTCCGTTTAGTTCATACTTAGTTAATAACTCAAACTTTCCCTTTGTTTTTTAATTCCTACAGAAAATCTATATTATGTAATTTCCAAGTAGCCCATAATATCCAGATTATATCATATATGTTTTTCAAGAAAAAGAAAAAACAGAAAGGAAGTTATTTACTCCAAAGTTTGTCACAATATGTAAAAATAAGCTTCCAATTTTCATTACTTTCATTGTAGGTCTCCTTTTTGGTAGTACCTTCTAAAATGGTGATTTTACATTTTTATAAGGGACACCATTTTGCTATGTCATTATATTTAATGGGACTTGAGCATCTGCGGATTTTGCTATCCAGAGGGGATCTTGGAACCAAACCCCAGCGTATAACAAGGGTCCACTGTATTCCCCATTACCATGTACAGGTGCAACACCTGGACAGTGAAGAAAGCTGACACAAAGAAAACCAACTCATTTGAGATGTGGTGCTGGAGAAGAGTGCTGAGGATATTGTGGGCAGCCAAAAACACAAAGAAATGGGTCTTGGTGGACCAGATCAAGCCTGAACTCTCACTGGAAGCAATGATGATGAAACAGGTTGTTGTACTTTGGCCACATCATGAGAAGAGATGACTCACTAGAAAAGATAATAATGTTATGGAAGGTAGAAGGCAACAGAAAGAGAGGAAGACCACACACCAGATGGATAGACTCAACCAGGGAGTTCACAGGCCTGAATTTGCAGGACCTAAGCAGAGTAGTAGAGGACAGGGGATCTTGGGCATGTCTCATCCACAGAGTCGCCATGAGTTGGGACTGACTCCAGGGCAGCTAACAACAACAACAAAGGGGCCCTTGGCAACAACTATATGCAAGAACAGGCTTGGAAGAACAGAACCCCAAAGTTTGCAGAAGTACAAAAATTTCATCCTATGGGGCCTGTCCAATGAAGATACTGTAGAAGGCATGCTGACTGACTTTGAATTCAGGAAATGAAAGGAAGTATCCTGGAAAAGGCCATGCCTTGTGTGACGTAACCTGAAAGAGGAATATTCCTTGGTGCAATATTTTTAGTAGATCTCATTTGTCTCCCTTGATAATCCATCTATAAAACTTGAAACAGGCCCCCATATATTATGTGAAATAATAATTAAGCTGCCTCAGGCATCAGATTGTGGGGGTCATAAACAGTCTCCAAATTGTTATTCCTTTTGTTATTTCTATAATTTTTTGGTATGCACTAGGGAATTGGGTTTCTGAGATGTTTTGTCTCATATCATAAAATAATCTGGTTAGCCTTGGGTTCGGTGCACTTTGGTGCTATTCTACCTCAGGCAACAATGTTTTTGGGCCAGCCTTGTCTGGATAGGTGCTTCCCAAAATGGGTGCCAACTGAAGAACTGCAGAAAATCGTTGTGCTCCAACTCTGCTATAGAGTATATTTGACAACAACTGCCACCTATGAAATTGTTCTACAGCTACTAGATAAATACTTATGTTCTAAATTCAGAGATCTCTTTGGAGCTGTCACATACATTTTACTATTTCCAACACTCTTGCATTCTTCCACTGATCTCATCTCTACTTTCACCTCCTTCAGTTTTGATATTCATAATTATTACTTCCTATCCTTTGATAAAATATTTCATTCACTAAGAAATGTTTTGCATTTCCTGCCAGTTCAAGATAAGGTTGCCATAAATCAGGACCTCCAAACTGGGAAAAATGTAGGACAAAATTATGAAATGTAGGACACCTTTTTTTTAATGGAGCCTCCATTTAACAAAAAGTGTCCTACATTTCATAATACAATCGCTGGTGGCCCCGCACGCTCCTTCCCGGCCTCTGCGGAGGTCTCGGTCTCCTTGGAGGCCGGGAAAGAGGGCGCAGGGCCACTGGCGATCGGCAGGGCCTGCCCTCCTTTTCGGTCTCCTCGGAGGCCGGGAAAGAGGGTGCGGGGCTGCTGGCGATCGCCAGGGCCTGCTCTCCTTCTCGGTCTCCTCAGAGGCCGGGAAAGAGGGTGCAGGGCCACAGGGAGGCGAGGAGGGTGGCACAGACACACGCAGGAGGCGCCGCTTCCTCTGCCCCAGGCCTCGCTGCCCTCCTCTTCCTTCACGCAGCCATGCGAGGTGGAGGAGGAGGGCAGTGAGGCCCCGCGGGTTGCGGCGCAACCCCACTGCAACCAGGGTTGTCCCGGTTTTGGCGGCACCCGTGACGGGAGCAGGCAGGTGCCGCCAAAACCGGAAAAATCCCAGTTGCAGCCGGGTTATGGCAACCCTAGTTCAAGACATTGCTGTTGTGATTTTCCCTTCAAAGGCCTTTTCAGTTCTGGACATGGTAAGAACGACATTCAGAAGAACTCGACATACGTCACAAGAGTTTCTCTGTGTGTTGCATTAGAGTGGTCAAGAGAAAATTACCACAAACCACTGCTTTAAGATAGGAGCAGGATACATTTGTTGGATCAGAAGGCCACTTGTATGTTCTCTGATCATTGTCTGTCTGGCCACTGAAGTCACTTCCACTCACCAAAATAGCAATTCCTCAACATGTTGTTACCGGTTTTGGGAGCCACTCTAAAAGCATTTAAGCAGCACCTTAAATGCATTATTAGATAACCTTTTCCTTGGTTTTGAGGGCTTTCAAGAGAGCAACCATTTCGATGTAATTGAATGTTGGACTAGGACTCTGGGAGACCAGGCTTCAAATCTCTGCTCATCCATGGAAATCCACTGGGAGATTCTGGGCAAATCATACTCTCAGTCTTGAAAGAAAACAGTGGGATCCTCAAATCAATCTTGCCAAGAAAACCCTATGATAGGATCATTCTCAGGCTGCTGGCATGGTGCAGAATTAATGCAGCTTGACACCGCTCTAACTGTTATGGCTCCATCCTAAGGAATACTGGGAATTGCAGTTTGTTGTGGCACCAGAGCTCTCTGACAGAGAAGGCTATCAAACTACAAATCCCAGAATTCCATAGCATAGAACCATGGCAGTTAAAGCAGTGTCAAACTGCATTAATTCTGCAGTATAGATGCATCCTCAGAGTCACCTTGAAGACATGTAACAGTAACTGTGGGGACCACAGCTACTCCATGCATTTGAGGAAGTAGTCTCAAATCTACAAAAGCTCCTCTCTTTCAGTTAGCCTCAAAGGTGCTGCAAGGTCCCATTGTATTCTGTGGGGATCAATGGCTTCAAGGAGCCTGTCACAGCATTGCATGTGGATCTAGGTTTCCCACCAGATTTAGGGTAATAATCCCCCTTGAAATGAAAAGCATCCCTGTTCTCTTTTTCCTCCTCTACTACCATCACATGAGCCAGTTCTGTTGTCTTTGTTGAAATATTAATGGATTTTCCATACTCTATTGCCTATTTGTAATGGTATTCCATTCTTTGTTTCCACTGGCCATGGAAGAGAGAGAATTCTGGAAATTGTAGTCTCAGAATATATAACAAGCTGCAAATTTAGCTTCACACTTAGTGGCAGATTCAGATATAATTGCCGTAATTTCTTTTCTTAAACCACCATGCATCTCACCATTGTGTGACCACATGACATGTGGGACTATTGAGTTTGTTTTGCAGGGGCTATCCCTGCATGGGCAAGTCCCCTCTGTTCTTATAGTCCTTTACCTTTAAACAAGAATTGCAAGGCAATGGCAAACTTCCTGTGAATAAATCTTGTGAAGAAAACCCCATGATAGGTTTGTCTTAGAGTTACCATAAGTCAGAAATGACTTGAAGGCATGCAGCAGCAGCAACAACAACAACAGACAGATAGATGCTAGATTAAATTAGATAGATAGGCAGCCAAGCATTGATAGACAGAAATAGATGAATAGGTAAGTGTGTAGATTTCTAGTACTTGCATATGGCTTGACATACTGTATATACTCATGTATAAGTCTATAAATTTTAGACAAAAAATTGACCCAAAAACCTGACTTAACTTATCCACGTACTTTAACTGTACTTTAACTCTTATCAAAAAAGGAACCATTCCCTGGTGAAAGGCAAGAGTGTAATCTGTCCTGGAAGCACTTCTTTCTCATCCATCCAGCCTTTAGGGTAAGCACAAATAGTTATGCCTGCTGGGGTTTTGTAAGTTCTTTGGCATCATTTTCCTTTGCTTCGTGCTTTACATCCTTTGTTACATGTCCCTAAGTTTTACTCTTGACTTATCCACGGGTCACATCAACATCCCTGATTTTGGCCCCCAAAGTTGCCCTCCATTTATACATGAGATTGATTTATAGTGGAGTATATATATAAAACACACTTGATTGTAGGGGGGGAAAAAATCCAAGAATGAAAAAGTTAAAGAAAAATGTAGTTTTGAAGTAGGCTGTTGTTTAAATGTTTTCCATTTTTAACAAGGAAAAAAACCCTGTTCAATGTGTCTATTACTCAGCAGAGGCATAAGATTTTTTAAAAACTAAAAAACATCTGTAATCAATAGCTCTGTGTAGTGGCTTTGATTGATGAATCACTAAGAATATCAAATTATTTATTACTACCCCGATAAAGTGAGACTTTAGCAACTCAAAGTTAAAGAATATGTATTTAATGGGCCACATTCAGTCATATAAAATGATTACATAAATGGCATATAAATAATCTAGACAGCCTATAAAGAGACTAGAACTACATGTGGTGCTATACTATATTCACTAACCGGAAGAAATTCAGTCTTTACAAAACCAGTAGCATTATAATAACAACTCTAACTTGGATACTATAGAAATAAACAACCATTAAAAAAAAACTACAGGTAAGTAAAAGGTTAATACAGGGCCAACACAAACATGGCTTTTTCATTATTTCATCTCTCTTATTTAAAACATTATGTCAGCATTCGCTTTTTATTTTTTTAAATGGCATTAATTCATTTTTGTTGTGTTGCCTGTTTTTCTTTCTGGAACAGCTGTAGCAGCCAGGCTCATCCCACCTGCC
The DNA here is from genome assembly GCF_019175285.1 of Sceloporus undulatus. NCBI lineage: Eukaryota > Metazoa > Chordata > Lepidosauria > Squamata > Phrynosomatidae > Sceloporus > Sceloporus undulatus. The sequence goes on along the minus strand of NC_056527.1, from coordinate 27,482,039 downwards.
ACCTCTTGGCAGCTGCTATTTTGTTTTCCCAGAATTCCCAAGAAGTTATATTTTTCTATGGGATCTTATGGGGAAGGTGGTAGCAATCTTCAGGGCTTGAACAGCTGATAGCTCTGATGTCAATGGGGTAGTAAATCCTCTCCAGATTTCACCCCAAAATTTGAATTAAGGGTGGAAAAAGTGCTTCATGCAGTCCACAGAGATGTTTTTTTTAAATGGCACCTAGGGTCCTCAGGATTAAAAAATATTTAATTTCCCCCTAGACTGATTATTTCTTCAAGTATTTATATCCTACACTATAACCAAAGTTCTCAGGCTAGTGTATAATAAAATCAATTTAGGACAATAAAGAACACAACAGCAACAACAATTTCAAAAAATTAAAAAGGACATAAATCATTTATCACTTAGACCCAAATGTTTTAAAACTAGCTAAAACAAATTAAAATAGAGGGGGAAAAATACTCTCCACTTAACATGGAGACAATTTCATCATGTTCATCCCCCAGAGATTATTTTAGGTCCCGGAGAGGCCTTAAAATGAACAAACCAAGGAAGGGTTTCTGGTCACTTCCTAAAAAAGATGTTTATTGGGACTAAAGCGGCTCAGTTGATGCCAAAAAACCTGGTGAAAATGACTCCATGTTCTCTAAAGGGCTGTTGGGGCATATTCAATCTATTTTTCAGGAGGGTGTCTTTGGGGTTCATGAAGTTCCCTAACCTTCAACAGTTGACTCCCATCTAAGGTGAAAGTATTGGAATAAGGTTATGTGCCTTAGATAGCTGCTTTGAGGTTTGGACTAAAACTCCAAACAGATCACCAACCCACTGGCATTAGAGATACCACTCCTCCTGATTCAGGGCATGCAAAGTGGATAACAGAAATGAAGAGCATTCACACTCATTGTTACCCATTCATGTGCTTATGGTGTTTGCTATATATCAAATACATATCTGGTAACAAATAAGACCAATTGATACAACTGCAGAGTCAGGGCAAACAAACTATGGAAAGAGCAACAGATTTCATTTTCCAAAGAACTATCCCTGTTAGTATTCTGCCACATAAAAAGGGGAAAGGGAGGGAGAGGGGAGAAAAAAAGAAATGTAGCAGCACCTTCAAGGCAAAATGGTTGTTATTGTTATTGTTGTTTTCTTATATCTTGCCTTTCTCCCAATATAGGGACTGTTGTTTTAACATGGTTTTTGTGACTATAAACTGAAGAAGTGGGTTTATGTCCATGAAAACTCATGCTAAAATAGAAACCAATTAATCTTAAAGCTGCTGCTATATTCCATCTTTCCCCTCTCCCTCTCCCTTCCTCCTTCTTAGTCTTCATTTTGTTATATTATCCTATATTGCTGTTCTATGATCTGATCTGTAACCTTGTCATTTTTTCAGTGGCTTTCTCTTTAAAACATCACACACACACAAATTCTAAATTCCTGTTTCAGTTCCTAACATTCACTCCACTCAGACCATTTTCTTTGGCTTTCTTTGATTCATCTCAGGACATTCCTCTCAGGATGAACACAATGCAGTGGTTGGCTGAGATCCTGAATTGGGAGACATTTCACACATATGCAACAAACCTTGCCAGAATGAAAACTGGAGAGATCTCCTATAAATTTAATGGTTGGGTAGAGGTGGGAGTTTCAGCAGGTATTGTGTTTCATGCAACCAGGTAACAAGCAACATCTGCTGAAATTCCCTATTCTAAAAAGTCTATTAAAAGGACAGGAGCCATCTCCAGTTTTAATCTGGCAATGCTATGTCCAAAGCTCCCCTCACCAAATCCACCCTTTCTCTACTTGCAGCCCACATCCAACATGGAGAGTGGGGAGATGGCAGAGAAGCATCCAGGCATTTTCCTATAGCTGTCACATAACAATGGCATCATCATCATCTGGGACCTTTGAAGGACTTTAGAACATCCTGAGAAGATGCCTGTCGTTTGAGTGTCTAGCTGTAGAAAAATAGCTCAATGCTTCTCTGTTGCTTCCCCATTCTCTATCAGCCAGGAAATGACTATAGCAGAGAAAAGGTGAGTTTGAGCAGGTGGGATTTGTAAAGTGGAAGGCTTTCATGGACGGATGGCATCCATAGTTTTTTGTAAGGTTTTTTTTTTTTTTGGCTATGTGGCAATGTTATGGAAGAATTTATTCTTGACATTTTGCCTGCATCTTTGGTGATGCCACAGATCTTCACTTGAAGATCTGCATCTGAATATTCCAGCCACAGATGCAGGCGAAATGACAGGGACAAATTCTCCCAGAACACTGTCACATAGCCTGAAAAACCACAAAAAAACTACAGGTGGGATTTTGATCATTGCAAAGTAGGTACAAAATTCCAGCTCCTGCAATGACTTATACCATCATCACTCATTAACCTAATTTCAGCTGCTGTGTTCTGTGTCTGATGCCTATGCAAGTTCACCTGAAGATATTTATTTACATGGCAATATCTTGCTTGGTGCATGAGGTTCAATTTTATTTTATTTCATTTTGTTTTATTAACTAAGAGGCAAACAATAAATATTATGCAAGGAAACGGGTGAAGACAAATGCTTCTTACAAAGTGCTGAAATTAAACAGGCAACCAGATATGTATGAATAAACTGTGGTATAAATCATGCTGTACTTTTATTAAAAGCTATGTCACTTGTTCAAGTCACTCAGTGGCTGGGAAGTGAGAATTTGGAGGCCTTTGAAATGGAGATCGGAATGCCAGAGCCATTAAGTAGAGATTATGATGGGAAGTAACAGGATGGAAAGATAAATTCTTCTATACTGTCATCTATGGTTCCTTTTCTACCTCCTCAAAACCTGCTAGATTCCCATGGCATCACTCCTCCCAACTTGCAGTGTTATGGCATGATATACGGTGGTCCTTTATATTCATCAGGAGTGTGATAGATGTGCAATAAGAATGGATAGCTGGGAGTGGAGAACTCAAAATTAAAATCCTAAGAGTGGTGAATTGCCAGGAGATTTATCCTTTTTCCCCCCCTTGTCAGCCTTGCAATATATTATTCTCTTTGTTCCCTGCTTATTAATTCTTGAGTTGCTAATGGCGTAATTTACTTTGCAAATTGCAATCATTTTAATTATTCATTTGTAAAAATAAAAAATGATAATAAAAGTGGGGAGTCTTTCAAACCAGGGAATCCTCTTTCCAGATAGAAGAATGGGCAGTTTATTCATGCAGCAGCTACACAGATTGCTTCTGTAAGCTGTTGAACATCTGATTCAAATACATGTCAAGGGCAGTGTGAAAATTTGCAAAGACTTCTGGAGAACTAGGCCAGAATCCTGTTGGTGCACTACAACAGTGTTTGCACCTTTCCCAGGGTTTCACAACAGTGGCAAGTGAGGGTAGACAAAATTTCCTGGCTCCAAACAGACACAATTGGCTGGCTCTAATATCTTACTGACTTCATGGCCCCAGAGTCGGCAACACTTTCTTGCAGCCACCATGACCTATGCTACCTAGTCATGCCAGTGAGGTATATCAGCAGCATTCCTTTCTTCTTTTGATGCATAAACAACCTGTTTGTAAATATAGGCACTCCATTGCTTCTCTGTGCTTTATAGACAATAATAAAGCCTTCGTGTAGATCACAAAAAACTATGGATTGTTCTTAAAGAAATGGGTGTGCCACAGCATATGATTGTTCAGACGCATAACCTGTACTCAGGATAAGAGCGTACTGTTAGAACATAGAGAAATGGAATGGTTTCCAATTGGTAACAGGGTCAGGCAAGGCTTCATTTTATTTGTTTAACCTGTATGCCAAAAACATCATATGTAAAGCAGGATTAGACATGGAGGAAAGAAGTGTGAAAATTGGAGGAAGGAACATCAACAATCTAAGATATGCAGATGACACCATAATACCAGTGGCACCACTGGGCATGTGTGTGTGGTGGTGCGGACCACACTGGGTGACACCCCAGAAGGGATTTGCACCCAGTTGGGCCCTCCTGCTGCTCTCATTCCACATTTGCTCCTCTTGTGTGCTCCCCCCGTGCTGTCCCCTCACCCCTCCCATGAACTGACCCTATGTGCGCTCCTCTGAAATGCTCTCCCCACACTTCCCCTCCTATGTGCTGTCTCATCTTTTTCCAAATCAGGAAAAGGATGGGGTGGCATGGGGGGAGGGAGGGCACGGCACCCCTGGAAGCCCCCCCCCCCACTGGTTTACATCCGGTGCAGGGATGCCACTGCATAATACTAGCAGAAAATAGCAAAGACTTGGAATAACTATTGAAGACAGTCAAGGAAGAAAGTGCAAAGTCAGGTTTACAGCCGAACATTAAGAAAACAAAAATAATGATCACAGATGACTTACATAACTCATACATAAAGTAGATGATGAAGACATTAGAATAGTTCCAAGATTTTCCATACCTTGGAAATTTATGTCATTAAGAATGGAGACTGCATCCAAGAAACTGGAAGAAGACTAGAACCTAGAAGGGCAGCAATGAAAGAACTAGACAAAATCCTGAAGTGTAAAAGATACATAATTGCATACTAATACTTGGATTGTCCATTCCACTGATTTCTCATTTCTGTGAAATGGCAAAGCTGTGAAATCTGGACAGTAAAGAAAGATGATTTGACAAGATTTGTTTATACCTGTATCACTAGATGTGCATCTACACTGTAGAAATAACTGAGTTTGATAGCACTTTAAATGTTGTAGCTCCATCCTATGGAATCCTGGGTTTTATAATTTTACATGGTCTTTAGCCTTCTCTGCCAAACAGTAGGAGGTAGCCATGGCAGTTAAAGTCATGTCAAACTGCATTACAGGTTGCCCCTCCTTTCTCACAGACTTGAGAACCACGGTTTTGAATATTCACAGAGGGGCAACCTCTGTTAATTTCAATGGGGTGTGTCCCTGCAGTGCACACCCTATGCTCACTCGCAAGCATATGCCTTATTCAAGCCTATGGGGCTTGAATATCGGTGAGTCTCCGTTTTCGCAGAGGGGTCGAGAACGGATCCCCTGTGAAAACAGAGGGCCGTCTGTATTTCTACATGTAGACACAACCTAGGTCAGGGCTGGGTAAAGTGCAGCTTCCAGAGGTGGTAGAATCAAAAGTCCCATCAGCTCTGAACCAGTATAGTCAATGGTGACATATGCTGGGAGTTGCAGTCTGACAACATTTTGTTGGCTACATTTTGTTCACCTTTTCTCTGTATTAGACTAAAGGCCACAAATATCTCATGCTCTTGTAATCCTGTTAATCTTAAAGGTGCCACAGGACCCCTTTTTACTTTAAATTTAGCCACGAGGAAGAGCAGTGTGATGCAGGTGGTGGTAGTAATTGTAGTAAAAAATCCCTTGGGCTTGTTGCAAAAACTTCATTCAGTGAACTTCATTCAGTTACATCTAACTGACAAGCATGGCTGCATGAATCACACATTGTCAAACACTTGTCCTTTCTTCCATTCACACTTTTCATGCTTAGGTGTGTGCTTTAAAAATCTTAGAAGTACAACTATAGAATTAAGATGTGTGAATATACCCTGAGGTGATAGTTTGACCTCCACATTGAAGAGGACGCGGACTTCACCAAAGAAGTAGCAATGGCATCCCACCCACCCCTGGTCCGCTGCCAGTTTCAATAAAAGTTAGGGCTGTGTGTAAGCCCACTCTTCTGGAGTTTTCTTTGCAAATAAGTATGTTTTCAGACCTACACGTGGGACTCGTAGGAGGTAGAACAGAGAGCAAAAACTCTGGTGCTTTATTGTTCTGAATGGGACAGATGGCAACTCTGGCCAAAAATAGCTTCTCAAGAAGTAGAACACATGGTAAGTTGCATTAATTTTAATAATTGCGTTTGTATGCCTTGATAAAAACTGGCAAGGACCTCTACTCAAGATAATTAGCATATCTCTCTTACTGCTTTGGTTCCCTCCCCGTCACTATTCCCAATTGCAAACTCTCTCCATTTGCTGAAAGCTGTCCACTTCTGTCAGGGATGCTCTCTGACTCTATATCAGCATAAGGCTGGAGCATCACAGGCATCACTGATAAATTGCTCTGCTAGCTGTGTTGGGGAAATGCCAGCTCCATTTTTAGCGATATCCTCCTAACAAGGGGCCTTTGGTGGCTTTGTTGTTGAAGTGATAAGTGGAGGATCCTTGTTGGTAACCAGATGAAAAGGATTAGGGCGAGAGGACTAAGAAAGGTTCAGATTTAGTAGAATAGATTTCTGTACAATCTAAATGTTAGGGGGGCAGTGGCTCTCCTGTAAAAGTTTTTTGGTACCCATTTAAGGAGAAGAAGGCATTTTTAAATAACAGCAGACAAGGTGGTTTGCACACTGCTAAACATAAAAAAGACCCATTTTTAAAAGCCACTTCTTCTTGCAAGAGTGATGACTTTGACCATTGATACAAATTTGCTGATGTTCTCTTGTATCATGATTGCCCAGAATCACAACAGATAACAAATGAGGTCCTTTGCTAGCAACCACAAGAAAGGAAACAAGGGGCTACTTATGTCAGTAGCAGAGCCTGAGAAAGTTACTCTTTTGAGTTACAACTGCCAGAACCCTCCAGCCAGTATGGCTGTGGGTTGGAGGTAATTCTCTAAATGGAATGCTTTAAAAGCTGTGGGTCTGGAAAGATGTGGACATTAGTCCTTAAACCTTTACATAGTTTGGGAGCTCATTTTTTAAAATGGACTGAAACTCCCAATATGAGCTCATGTATCAAGCAAGAACAAGTCAGCAGATTATAAGTACTTGTCTTGTCCACAGCTGAGGAAAGTTGCTCTTTTGACAACTCTGAGCTAACATGGCCACTAGATACGAGCACATTAACCAAGTTGGCTGGGGATCTTGAAAGTTGCTGGCTCTAGATATGTTGGACTACAGCTCCAATTATCCAATGGCCAATGACTATATTGAACCACTACAAATCACAAAGGTCCCAGTTACACTTGCAATAATCACCTCTGTGTGTGTGTGTCTACAAGTCACCCATCAACTCATGGCAACTACAAGAATTTCATAGGGTTTTTTAAGGTAAGGAATATTAAGTGGTGGTTTTGCCAGTTTCTTCCTCTGAAATACAGCCTACAGCACTTGTATTCATTGGTGGTCTCCAAACCAAGTACTAACAAGGGCTAACCTGCTTAGCTTCCGTGAAAAAGTCAACTTATCTTGGCATAAGTTATTCTCTTTGGTCATTGCAGAGGTTGGAATTCTTTAGTGAACTTGCACAGTGACCCAACTCCATCTCCAAATCCACCTTTAATAATAATAATAATAATAATAATAATAATAATAATTTCTTACCCACTCTCCCTATAGGTTGAGGTAGAGAACAACAACAACTCAGTACAGTGGGACCTTGTTATCTGTGGGCTTGCCATCTATGTATTTAAGCATCCACGGATGACAAGCCCTGTTGTCCCCAATGACAGAACAGGCACGTGGCCACACTAGTGGCCATGTACACATGTGCACATTACGCTGCCATTAGGGATAATGGGACTTGAGGTCCCACATTTTTTCCTATCCATGGTAGGGGGGCTGAACTGATCCCCCACAGATGAGAAGGTTGGCCTGTAATGAACAACATCAATTAAAACACATTAATTAAAACATGCAACAGTTTAAAAGGACAAATAAGACATACGCATTTTAAAGCAGTCCACGTTTAAAATTCAACATCTGAATTCACAATTTAAAAATCATCTGGATAAGCCTGCTAGAAGAGATTGGTCTTCAATGCTGTTTTAAAGTTGGACAGCGTATTCAGCTGTCATATCTTTTTCAGCAAGTCAATCCATAGTCTAGGGGTGGCTGAGGGAAAGGTCCTCTGGCTTTTTGCATTCTGTAGTCCCTCTCCCAAGCCATTTTAGAGAACAGGGGCTAGATGTGTGGATGGGTAGCACAGAAGCATCCAGCTATGTTCCCACAGCTGAGCACACAGCAGTGATATTATCCTGTGGAACCTCTGGCTTGTTGTGAAGAATATCTTTTGCTGTGCATCCAGCTAATAGGAATATAGTGGCATGCTTCTCTTTTACATTACATATCCCTGATCCAGAATCTCAGCTAGTCATTTTTTAGCCCACTAGAAAGACAGAAGAGAAGAAAAACATCAAGTATGAAATATTCCTGGTAAACACTGAAAGAGAAACACAATATTCTTCTAAGATAGTGGACTGAATATTATGCTGGATGAGATGGTGAAGGAGGAAGAATCGTTGCCACTTGTCGAAACTTGTGGGTGTGATTTTTTTACCCAAGATAGATGCTTCAGAGATTTGAGCCATGAGAACTCTTACAAACGCCAACAGAATACAAAAATGTGCTGCAGGGTGAAAGAAAGAAAAAAGTTGTTTCAGTTCAGCTCCTTCCTCTTGCTGTAAGTCAAAGATGTTGCTTTTGACAGGATGGCCAGCGAGCCATGATTTATGACATTTTCATACCGTTTGTCCTGCTTTATTAGGTTTATTAGAAATACTATGTTCATGCTGATGCTGGGAATTCAATGAAATGTGAAGCTTCAGGGGCAGAAAGGGTGTGTGTGTGGGCTGCTTTTCCATGAAAGTATGGATGGAAAGAAAGAAATGTTACTCCAATACAGGGGCAGGAATCATGTAGCTTTCCAGATGTTGTTGGACTACAATTTTCAACAGCCCAAGCATAGCACAGCCATTAGTGAATGTTAAGGAAAAAAGCAACATGGGATATACAGTGAGTGAAATAAAACATGTATGTGAGAGTCAGGGTGACTCAGCAGAAGCCAATTAGGAACCACACGGGTGTAATAGGTAATGCAATTAACAAGTCCTAACTGCCAAGGACAGAAATGCAAGTAGATAATTGAACACACCTGAAAATTGTTAGTGGTCAAGGCTGAGTGATGAAATCATTAATATGGGATGAACCAAGACAACCAATGGAAATGGTTGTGCACGCCCACTGGTGGGTGGAAACAGACAACAGTGGGTGGTATCATGCAATGACTATAATAATGACTATGAATCCCAATGTATTTGTGGGTAGTAGTAGTGAGGAGTTGTTGGATAGTTTTGGAGCTTATATAGTAGAATAAAGTAGATCTTTTATATAAGACTACTGGTGTCTGGTGTTTGGGTGAAGCTACAAGAACCAGCTGGATCCTGAAGAAGGTGAAGACTTCTGTGGAAGCAGAGTGGAGGCTTGGGGAGAGTTTGTCAGGGTCTTCAGCCTTATTCTCTGTTAAACTCTGCTGCTTTACAGCAAAGCTTTAACCACTGGCCAAAAACTGGTCAGCGCAGTGCATACAAGGTGGTGAGTTCCACCAGAGGTGAAGAGCTACTCCCATCATCCCTGACAGTGAAAGACCTTGGGGTGTTTTTTGTCCAACCATATCTGGAGGAATTTTGATTTACACCCCTGCGTAACTGATAAAATGGAAGAACATATCCTTTAACTGTCCTGATTGGCAGGAACAGTCTTGGTTAATCCTGCTGCCCCCTTTTTCAGCTGCTTTTAAATGTCCCAGTTCCTTCCTCCGCTCACTTTCACCTTTCATCCTCACCTCAAAGTGCAAAAGTTAGTTTCCCCAGTTAATTCAGCAGCAGAGAGAGCAGAGGAAAGGAGCACAACTTTTCATTTCCCATGACAAGGTTGCAAACAACTGCTGCAGCCTCTTCCTAGTTTGTGTGTTCTTCCTCATAATAATTATAAATAATAAATAATAAAACTTTTATTTTTATCCCGCTTTTCTGTGACTAGACAATCAAAGTGGCTCACAACACATTAAAATCTCCAATTCACAGCTTATGTCCCAAATTCCCCCTTTTAAAAGGATTACACATGTTACAATTAAAACATCTGTAAAACACAATAAAAAATACAGCGGAGGCAGAGCAGTGGGCTGATACATGATGCGGGGGGCAGTCATTCTGCAGCCGCACTTTCCTTCAGGAAAGGCTGCTGGACGAGATCCGTCTTGGGCAGGTTTTTTTAAAGCTGTCTAAGCTGGCCAATTTGCTGGATCTCGTCCAGCAGACCGTTCCATCGTTTGGAGCAATTGCAGAGAAGGCCCTCTGGGAGGTAGCAGTTAGTCTGCTTTTAAAGGCCTGCAATAGATTCCTCCCAGAAGACCTCAATGTGTGGTGCAGATTATATGGGAGCAGGGAATCCCTCAAAAGGTTGGACCCAACGCCTGTAGGGCTTTAAAGGTTTAAACCAACACCTTGTATTGTGCCCGGAAACTAATAGGCAGCCAGTGAAGAGATTTTAAGATGGGTGTATTCGGTCACTCCTAGTTTTTCGCAACCGCCTGGCTCCATATTTTACACTAGTTGAAGTTTCCGGACTAGGCACAAGGGTAGCCCCATGTATAGCGTGTTACAGAAGTCAAGTTTGAAGTTACAGTGAATGTAAACGTTTCTAGGTCCTTTACTTTGCTATTTGACTACAATCTGGTGTTGCTTGGCCACATGTGCCCAGTTTTATCTGTTAAATGTGGAGGGTATGGAAGAATGAATGCTGAAACTTGTTGTCTGTATCTGGGCAATGAGGATGCTGAGGCCATCCATGCAATGGTGGGTGGGCTTCTTGTGAATGACCAACTGGCATTCCCTATCAGATATATGCTCAAGGGATCCCTCCCGTTCTGGAATCAACCCAAACAAGACAAGCTTACCCAAGAAAGATATGTTTGCTGATAGCCATTTCATACCTACTTCCCTATTGCTGCCCCAATGGGATTGTCCCATGAGCTCCATTCAACTTTAGGCAATTGAAGTGATCATCACAGTGCCAAATTTGAAAGGAAATGTCAAGCAACTGTCATTATTAATTATTAATTTTTACAACTACAAGGGAAGGGCTGCATTTCGGCCTGGCTAGCTGAAAAATAAAACTATATAAGCTGGCCTGAATTGCCATCTTTAGCAGAGGCCTTGTTTCATGTTTCCAAGCATCCAAGACAGGGCTTTCTTTATTGTTCCTTGATGTGAAAGTCTCTCTTGTGGGTGGACAAGTGGCTCCATTCCTGTGCAGCTTTGGTGCAGTCCAAACTGTATTATTATATGTATGTTTTTAAAAAGGGTTTAGTTGTTGTTGTTGTTTTAAAAAATGGACCTGACTTATTGAATCCAACTAGAATAACCCATTAAAGTATGGGATGAACTATGGACTATTACCACAGGGGAAATGATGTTTAAACCAGTGATTATCCTGTGAAAATCATGCAATTGCATTAAAACTGATTCACATTTTCACACACAGACGATTAAGGAGCCTTATCCTGGGAATAACTAGGGAATAACCAGGCAATACGCAAAAAAATCATTCAAGGGATTTTCCCATGAACGATTGTTGCTATTATTGCCTGGTTATCCCGTAATAATGGCACTTAATCACTTTTTCATTGCCCATCATGTTAACTTTTATCGTGATTGTGCAATTTCATGGGATATCCTGGGTAATGGCATTTTAATTGCGACGTTGGTAAAATCTAATTGAATGTCTGATTTTCATGGGATAATCACCGTTTTAACTCATTAAAGTCTGTATGTTGATTCCTATGCCACAATTGATTCATTGGGTCTATCTACCTACCATTAAAACTAGATTTAGGCCAGTTTTTGTATTTTCTGATATCACTTGGGGAACCAGCATGCAGAAACCAATTGTTGAAAAGCACTTGCTTGTGAGGAATGAATGTGCCAAATGACTTGAACATCTTTAAGATACCTGTAAACCCTTATCTTTGGTTAATAGATGTTTTGGGGCAAACTTTGGTCTCTAAATTTTGATGATTGAGTGTATTTGTGGGGAAAATATAGATCCCATGAAATAATACAGCAAGCTACACTGTTCATTTTAATTAAGTTGTTATAATGGATCTGTTAAAGTAGTTCTTAGAAACAAAAAGGTGTTATGGGACAACTAAGTCTTCTAATTTACACATGTGTTTGATTCAGAAAAAAGGTGATAAACAGCTTCCATCAAAAAATCTTGGAAAGACCCCTTAGAGACAGTGTTGGTCAATTAATTCCATTTGATGAGCTCCTGTGGAAAATGGACTCTTCCCTCTCAATGGATATTAAAGAACCGATGTTGCAATAGAAAAGATCTGCTGTAATTAACCCCTGCTATTTGATACTTATAGAGTGAAAATTATGCAATTCTTTCTAGCATCATCTTCAAAATTTCTTTCTAGGATTCTGGAGTATGAGACAAACATACTAATTGCAATTTTCACAATCACACCTGCAAACACAGCCATTGAGAAACACTCACATCAGGGGTTGGCAACCCCCGGCCCAGGGCCGGATGCAGCCCCCGAGGCAGCAGGACCAGCCCAGCCCGACCCTGCGCCGCCACCTCCTCCTCCACCTCCTCCTGGCCGCACAACCGCGCTGCCCTCCTTCTCCTCCACTGTGCGGAGGAGGAGGGAGTACCGCACGGCCTGGGGCAGAGAGGCAAGGGGAGCCCCGCGCTGCCCTCCCTGCCAGCCCCGCGTGCCACCTCTTATCCTCTGCCTCCTCCGACCCACCCCCGGCCATGCAGCACATGGAGGAGGGGGAGGAGAAGGAGGAAGAGAGAAGGAGGGGGAGCAGAAGAAGGAGGAGGAGGGAGGAAGAGGGGAGGGGAGCATAAGGAGGAGGTGGTGAGTGGCCAGGCTCAAGGTTTTTTTAATTATTTGTGTGCTTTAAGTGCTAACAAGTCTCCCTTGCTTGACAATGTAGTGTGGTGGTGGTGTGTGATGATGATGATGATGATGATGATGATATGATAGGTCAGCTTGAGAGGCATGCAGGCACTGTTTCAGAGCTGAAGAGTGTCACTTCCAAAGTGTGCTTTGGTGCTTTTAATGCTAACAAGTCTCCCTTGTTTTGACAGTGATAGTGTGTGGTGAGATGATTGATGATGATGATGATGATGATGATATGGTCAGCTTGAGAGCATCAGGCACTGTTCTTAGCTGAGAGAGTGTCACCTTCCAAAGTGTGTTTGGGTGCTTTTAATGCTAAACGTCTCCCTTGTTTTGACGTGATGTGAGGTGGTGTGATGATGATGATGATGATATGAGTCAGCTTGAGAGGCATGCAGCACTGTTTCTGAAGCCAAGAGGTGTGACTTCCAAAGTGCTTTTCTGTGTGTTTGTTTTTTTTAATGGTGATCTTGATATCAAAGCCTCTGAGGCAAGGCAATGTAATTGCTGTGATTTTTACAAACATGCGCAGTGAAGAAAACCAAAGTCCCTTGACCAAGTACACACTTCTGAGAAGTAACGTGGTTGCAAGAACGGTGAAACCACCTTGACATGTCATATGCATACCGTGAACCATGCAATGTTAAACCACTGGTTTATGGAATAAGCCTCTGAAATATACAAGAGGCCATGTTAATTAAAGCCATGTCAAATGCCCCAATGTGCTGTTTGGAATGGGGGGAGGGGGGTTGGCCAGAAAGGGAAGTCCATTTCTGCCATCTGTCTAGGAATAATGCCCAAATGTCCTCCATTTTGATCATGCCTAAGAAACATGCATTTATATTAACATTTTTAAAAAATCATCAATTTTTTTCACGTGTCCTCCATTTTTAAAAAAGTGTCCTACATTTGAAAATGTTGTCCTACATTTGTCCTACATTTGTCCCAGTTTGGAGGTCCTGACTTATGGCAACCCTACCCCCAGGGCCCTTGCGGCCCCAGGCCTCTCCCTCCAGAGGGAGGCCTGGGGCCGGATGGGCCAAGAAGGGACCCGTGGAAGCGGCCTGCCACCTCCTGGGCTCCTCCACAGCCCTTGGAGCCCATTCAGCCGAAGGAAGGGACCGAGGAGGAGAGGGCAGGCACACGCCTCCTCCTCCTCGCGGGGCTTCGGTGGAAGCTCCGCCCCCGGCATGCAGCCCCACCCCCAGAGGGTGGAAGCTTCACCCCCCAGCTTCGGCCCTGCAGTTGTCTGAGGGACAGCAACCCGGCCCCCGGCTCAAAAAGGTTGCCTACCCCTGACTCACATGATAATCAACATGTAAGAAGAAGCATGTAAGACCATTGTCTGATTAAGACCCATTTTCAAAAGCAGAGCTTTCTCCTACCTTTGCAAAAAATAGACAGCATTTTAAAAAATAAAAAGTGTGTTATATTTCAATTGGAGTTCAACAGATGACTTCTTGCATCTGATTAAAAAATAACAACATGTTGCTGTCATTATTATTATCATCACCATCATTCTGCCCACTAGGTCTCCAAAACAAATTAAAAACATTGGCTTGTATCCAGTTTAGTATTTACAACGTATGACATTGTAAATATTACGATTCATATTTACAATCATGGTACCACCGTAAAAACCACAAATGCCCTGCACCAACTGAAAGAGTTCCAAGACACAAAGTGCCTCACTGGTGGGAGAGGGCTGGACACATCATCATTAAGTGCCTCACCTTCCAGTGTCATTATGTTATGAGCTGTTATAATCCAAAATATTCTGGGGTGGCTTGGTTGGAGTACACAAGACCCATTAGCTGTACAAATGTCCCATTCCTGGTAGAGGTGAAAATCGCTTACAAGTGTTATTTTCCAAATGCAGATCAACACAGGTACGTGTATTTTTGGACTGTCCTTTAGGGGTGTCACTATAGGGACTCCCAATATTGAGAGCATAAAATTCAATATTTAACACTACACGACTGCTTGTATACCAGCAGCCTAGCATTTTGGGATGGTGGTGGAAGCATTCAACAAGACTGCTGCTGAAGATCTCAAATTCTACGTGGGTTCATTTGGACGGAAACAGTTTTGCATACATTCGGGCCCCAAACCATTTATCAAGCCCAAAATCTGCCTGGAAACCAAGATGATTAAGTTGAGGCTGTCATACTTTGGCCACATCATAAGAAGGCATGCCTCATTTTAAAAAAAAACAATAATGCTAGGAAAGGCGGAATTTATAGGACCTAAGCAGAGCAGTGGAGGATAGGGAGTCTTGGAGAAGTCTCATCCACAGGGTCAGCATGAGTCAGGACAGACTCAAACACAGTTAACAACAACAAACAACAACAAAGTTAACAGCAGCATTTTGAATTGAGCTTAGAAACAAATGGGAAGGCAATGCAGGTGGTTCAGGTCAATTCTTTAAAGCACACACCAGAGAACAGTTGGCTGCAATTTGCCCTAACTGTAGCCAGGATTTGAACCTGAGGCTGCATCCACACTGCAAGAATAATTCGGTTTGATATCACTTTAACTGCCCTGGCTTGATGCTATGGAATTCTGGGAATTGTAGTTTGTGGTGGCCCCAGAGTGCAGCTTGATAAACCAGATTATTCCTTCAGTGTGGATGCAGAGTTGGTCTCCAGAGTCATAGTCCAGTGCTCAAACCACTATGCAACACTGGCTCTCTACTGCCCAGATACCTTTGACTATAGTTGGGAAGTTGCAAAAATGCACAGCAGGGATCTCCCAATAATATCAAAGTTGAGTAGGATCTATTCTAGGCCTACTTTCAGAATGATTTTAACCCAATCCAGGACAGGGAGAAAAGTATAACTCCTGTGCACTACAGCAAGAAATAACACATCTGAGCATGACCAAGGAGTTTCTTGTCTCCAGTGTGCTCCCCCTCTGCTGCTGTTCCCACCCAGCCTTTGCAGAATGAAGGGCTATATCACACTACACTGATATAATGTTGTTATTCCACTTTAATTGCTATGGCAACATCCTATGGGATTGGCAGATTTTGTGGCAGCTTTTGCTGGTGTCCTGTTCCATGCTGGAATAACGTTATATCAGAGCTTCTCTGAAGCAAGTCATGTTTCTTTCAGGGCTCCTTTGCCTTCAGCAGCAGAAGTTTCAGCCTTAGTCCCTGATAAGTTGTCCCAAAAAGTGGCTTCTTCTTCAGAATTGCTGAGGCAATAGTCTCACCCTAATAATGCTGTGGTTGCAAGGGGATGTGTCCTAATGAAGATGCATGACACCTATTACCCTGTTAGTGTTAATGGAAGGGAGAGACACCGATTAGGAGAAGAATGAACACCAGCCAAATATGCACAGTTACCATTAAACTGCTTTTGGGACTGTTTTTGAGTTTGAAACCCCTCTCCCACTTGGCAGCTGTCTTTCTCTTTTCTTCAGGTCAACAACTTTGGAAGTATCCACCTATTTTTCACTCTTTCATTTGAAAAGAGGTTGTTCTTTGTTTTATAATTTTTAATCCTTTGTGTTTACTGTATGTATACATTCAAATGTTTTCAAAATATCTTTTGGTTTGAATACACTCAAGTATTCAGAGCAGTCTCAAGATGATGAAGGCCCAAATGGTGTCTCCTAAGTGATCCTGCTGCTCTCAGATGTGCCAAGGAACACTGCCCCATTGCCAGTGTTGGGGACATCTGAAGGCAATGGACTAGTTTAGGGCATGCAGAACCAAATGGATGGGCCAAACAGTTCTGTCCTCTAAGGGATGGGTACAGTCAAGGAGCATTGGAGGAAAGGGCTACCGTTCCTGCTGTCCACCAAGATGGTAGATGCCCTGGCTCTCTATCATACATAGCTACAGAAGAGCCAGTGTGATGCAGTGGGTTAAGAACTGGACTATAACTCTGGAGAACAGAGTTCAAATGCCTGCTTGGCCATGAAAATCCAGTAGGTGACCTCAGGCAAGTCACGCTCTCTCAGTTTCAGAGGAAGGCAAACACACACCCACTCTGAACAAATCTTACCAAGAAAACCCCAAGACTGAGGGTCGCCATAATTTGGAAATGACTTGAAGGCACACAACAACAACAGCAATCTGCAGACATAGTTCCATCTGAACCATGCTCCTGTTATAGGAGCTGCTTCCTGTTCAGTAAAGGTTGAGCCAACCTGCTCTTGCTAATATGTCTGTTCCAGTTGACAATTAACCTTTACAGAATCTCCATTTTGCAGCATGCCCACTGATTTAATGCTGTTCCCTTGTCAGACAGATATTCTATACCTCAAATATTCAATCTCACATGTTGTAATGAAATTTTACCCTGGTGAGTAGAGATGCAAGCAAAGTTCAATATATAGAAACTTGGACTAACTGTGAGTAGAAGTTTGGGCTCAGCTCATAACTTAGGCCCTGTCCAGACTGGCCTGAAAGACCGTTCTGGGGGCAGAAGCAGAATGAGGGGGAATCGAGCTTTCTCTTCTCTCTTTCCCAGAGGAACTATGGGAAGACACAGGAAAGCCTGGATGCCCAGGGATCTGAGGGGGGATAGAGGCTTCTTTTCTCTCTTTCCCAAAGGGAATCTGGGGAGACACAGAAGAGTCTTTGCAGCCGATTTTCATTGGCTGCCCAAAAAATAACAACAACAAACAGAAATGGGAACGGGGAGCAAAATAAATCGTGTCAAAGTGTTTCGAATCAGGTGACGACACTTGTGACGTCTGAAGCCTACGTGCTTGATTGACAGCTTGCAGACACAAATGGGAACAGGGAGCAAATTATTCCGCTTTAAAATAACAGCAATTTAAAATAAATGGGAAAGAAAACAGGGTCTAAATAAATTGAGGTAATTTGCCCCTTTTTGTAATGGAAATGATGGAAAAAATTCGGATTAGTCTCAGAACATAATCCGAATCAGAATCACGCCAATATAATCCGTTTTATCTGCCAAGTGGGAATGGCACCAAAGAAAACTAAGCTTGTTTTCTTTCTCTGCTAGAACATGTGTGCATGTGGACAGATTGTTGTTCAATTTCTGCATTGCTGAATGATTACTCTGCTTGAAAAAGCCACTACTTTCTCTCACATGTCCCAATAATTTCATCGGCCCTAACCAGCATAGCAAATATTGAGGAATTATGGGGGCTACAAATCAGTTGACCATCAATTCTAAGTCTCTCTGATAACATCATAAATTCAGTCGTCCCTCCATATGTGCAGACTTGGAGTCCACGGTCTCGCTCTTTGCAGGAGGGATGCACTACTATATTTAAAATAGGAACATGCCCCTGCACGCAGCTCTGCATGTGCTCCACAGGTGTGTGCTCCATTATTCTCTATGGAACTTGCATATGTGCAAATCACCATTTTCGCAAGGGGGTCTGGAATGGCTCCTCTGTGAGTTGGGAGGAGTGACTATATTACAATGACACTTGATTTTTGAATGAGCCAAGGTTTAAAATAAGCAGATCTGGGCTTAATCTGCATCAAATTTAGTTCAAATTATAGTTCAACATTGAATTGGAGTTGTGAAAGAGAAGCTTGTTGGTTAGTTCTTCAAAAGGACTATTCCCACCCATTGCATAAATTCATTCAGCTTTGTAAAGGCCCTTATGCTGAATTCAGCATTTTTATAATGGGAAGAATGAATTACCTACAATTCTGGTGAAAAACACAGTTAATGGCACGTGTCTGTCTGCTCTCTGGAACGCCTTTACGATGTGCTAGTGCTAAGGCAGATTCAGCCAACATGGTTCGTGTTTGTTCTTTTCATGCAGGCTTTGATGAAGCACTGTAATTCCTTTGAAATTTCTATCAGAGGCTTTGCAGAGAGTTGTTTTATGCACACTGAAACTATTATTTTTATTTGTTTCATTACTTCTGTAGAAACCCAAACTTCTAAAAAATTAATAACTATGTTCACGGAAATCCTGTATTAGCTATATTATGTAAATTTACGTATATGTAGCTAGATTGCAGAGGCACTAAGAAACCTCTTTACTGAATTGTGAAGATGTGTAACAAGACAATGGCAAGCATGCATATTGGTGCTTCATGTGCATTAGGGCTAACGTAATGTGCACAGGGAGTGCTGCAATGCACATCCTGTTGTGCATCAGACCTGCTATGCATCAGTCCCACTTTGCAGCTGTCACTCATGCCAGCTCTCCTATGTAATAGTATAACAGCAGCTCTCTACTGCACATGGACATTATAGAACTGCCCAGTTCTAATTCCCACAGATGTAAGACCTCAACAATGTTCCAGCTATTATAAATACAAATTGGAAATTATAGAAATAACAAGATAAACCAAAATCTGAAATAATAATAATAATAATAATAATAATAATAATAATAATAATCCCTGAAAATCATGGTTTCTGAAAGGCCTTATCTCCCCATATAAACCTGCTTGAATCTTTCTCATTTATTTATTTTTATTTTATTAATTCATAACCTGTTTTCCTCCCCAAATTGGGACTCAAA
Source organism: Sceloporus undulatus (assembly GCF_019175285.1). Taxonomy (NCBI): domain Eukaryota; kingdom Metazoa; phylum Chordata; class Lepidosauria; order Squamata; family Phrynosomatidae; genus Sceloporus; species Sceloporus undulatus. The sequence continues at coordinate 27,462,877 of NC_056527.1, read as the reverse complement.
GCGGCTTACAGTCTAAAAACACAATTAAAAATGTACAAAAGTGAGTCTTACAATCTTTGAGAGAAGGCTTTCTGTCTTTTCCACCACCCTCATAGGTTATGTTCAGACCAATGATTTCTTCCATTAAGATCTTCAGTGGACTCCAGTGGATCTCCATGGAAGTTGTCCTTGGTCTTTCTCTGGTTAAGAAAAGATAACCAGGTGCATTTATTATCCTCAGATCATGCTACGATCCTCCCATACTCTTCAGAAGGAATGGACTCAGCAGAATAGTGGGTCTTAGGGGTGGTGACAGGGAATCGAGAGTTAGACCTTTGGTTTGACCCAGGGATATGTTCTTATGATAAGAGTTTAACTTGAAGTTAATACTTACTCACTGCAGAATACGGCTGGGTGGCTATTTACATGCACAGTTCAGAAGGGAATTAGGATGTTGGTCTTTTTGGCATAGTAACATATATGGTGCTGTGCTGAAACTGTGGCTGCTACTCCACTGCATGATTAAAGCAGTTTAACATTGCTTTAACAGTCGTGGATCCATGCTATGGAATCCTAGGATTTGTAGTTTGTTGTGGCACCAGAGCTCTCTGACAGAGAAGGCTAATTATTTTATAAAACCACAAACCCTAGAATTTCATAGCATTGATCCATGGCTATGTTAAAGTGATGTCAAACTGGGTTAATTCTGCAGTGTAGATGCAGCTTTTGTCTGTTTCTTTTTAAAAGCTTTGATTAGTTCAACATGTGATTAGCACTTAAGAAAGGATCATACCCATGTGGTATGAGTGAAAAGGTCTGATTTATTATGGTACTCTAGTGAGCAAGGTATAGTTTTAACCAAAAGGATGCCAATAGTACCCCCAAAATGAACAAATTATATGTATTGTACACCAAAGGGATGTTTTTTAGCTGCTTCTCCCTGTAGGGTTTTTATATAGTTTTGGTTTTTCCCCTCACCAGCTTCTTCTTCTAGGGAAACAGAAAAACATCCATTCTCATAAAAGTAAGGATGATCTAGTGGTTAGAGTTTTGGACTGGCATTCCAGAGAACCAGGTTCTAGTCCCAACTGTGAACCATAAAACCCACTGGGTGATTCTGAGTCATCTTGTCTCAGCCTGACATACATTGCCGAATTGTTGTGAGGATAAAGTGGTAATGAGGAGACCCATGTGGAAAGTGGGGTATAAGTGTAACTAGAACCAGCATGGTGAGCCATTGACCTATTGCTCTGGAGATTCCCAGCACGGCCATGAAATCCATTGGGTGAATTTGGACAAGTTATACTCTCTCAACCTCTGGGCAAGGCAATGGCAAACATCCTCTGAACAAATCTTGCCAAGAAAATTTAGGGTTTCCAGAAGTTGGAATGACTTGATTGTACACAAGAACAAATGAAAAATAAGTAAGTAAGTAAGCAAGTAAATGTATGTCCAGGAATTTCCTACTGTGGTCTACATAATATAAGTATATACCTTTATGCCTACTTAGCTGTGTAGCAAAGGCACCAAAAAACCTTGTTAGTGAATTGCGAAGATGCATATCAGCATCAGCAAGAGCACCCCATTCTTCACCAATACGCACCAAGTTTCCTACCAATATGCATGATGTGCATCAGTCTTGTGTATCACTCTCATTGTGAATCATCCATTTTTCTGGCTCCTCTATGTAGTTACTTCATGGCAGCTCCTTGCTGAATTATTGACGTTGTAGATTTGCTCAGTTCTATTTCCTGCAGATGCAAGACCACTTAGGAAGACGTAAGTCCCTTACTGAATTCCAATCAGATTCAATAGTTACTCAGCCTCTTCTCTCCGGTACAAAGAAGGCTAGCTCTTGTAGGCCACAGTCTAATAATTAAAAACTGTAAAAGAAACACTTTTAAGACATCCCGCACTAACACAGAGGTGTCTCCCTTTATTACCTGTATGAAAGAGCGAATATTTTTTAAAATAAATGATGCAGGAGACTGATCCCAACTTTTCCCCATGTTAACACAAGCTGGTGATGTGAGCCCATGGACTAGAGATTATGTGGAGAGGAAATTATAACTTGATGGCAATTATTTTTGATCCATGACTTATATCTGAATATTAAATTCTGACTTGTACAAAAAGTGGTACAAAGTTAACTGCATCATCACTGGAGTCCCGCTTTAACTTTCCTAATCCCTTAATAATACTTGGGCTTCTGTAATAAGAACGAGCCAGCAATGGTGCTCAAATATCCAGGAAATCATGTATGATTAATATATATTGAAAATTATTACCAAGAAAGGTTTCCTTTTTCTTTTTTTATATAACAAAAAGAAAATCCCAGCCTGGTGATGATAGATTCAAAATATAAAATGCAGTCTTAAATCAAGAGGTATCATTAACTGACAGTGGCTTTGCAAATTGCTCATGCTTACTGTTTCTTCCAAAACTTTAAAGAGGGTGTATGTGGCTTGTATCCAGAATCAAGAACATATTACCTTATTCACTGTTCCGTTCTATAATAATGTAGTTCTAAGAGCAGTGAGGCTAAAAAGCATTCACATTGCAATCCCATTCTATCTTGGGAAGGGAGGGAATGGTTCCATGTTGGAATAGCCTAGACAGAAAATAGGGGAAGATCAGATTTTAAAAAAGTTTTTGCTTCCATTGAATCCAGAGCCAAAGGTAGCATTGTGTGGATACCTTTGTTGTGTGTTGTGTTGGAGCATAAAAGAGCCTTTTTATTTCTCATTCTACCCCATCCTTCCTCAGAAGACATGCCTCACAGTTTACACAAAACCCAGTTAAAACCACAGGTTACAAATCTAATGTTGCATCCTCACTGAATTCCTAACTGAATTAATTGTCATAGCAGTTAAAGTGGTATCCAACTGGATTATTTCTGCAGTGTGAATGCAGCCTAAGGCCCAGGACAGACTGCTGAGAAACGGCGGCCTGACAGCGCCCGTTTTTCCTCCGCAGGGACGGCGCAGCCCCCAAACGGCACACCATCACTGGAGAGGAAAAAGAAACCTGTGTTTTTGGGTTCTTTCTGTGGTGCCGCAGTGACATCACGAGTGCGCCATTGGCGCACTCATGACGTAAGCACTGTTCAGCACCATACAGATGCCGTGCAGCACTTATGTCACAATGGTGGTGCCCATGTACACGGGACGCTGCCATTGTAACGCTGCCACTACGTACTAGGGTTAGGGACCGTGTGGTTACCATGTGGTCCCTAACTCTAGTATCGGCCCCAGTACTCCGCTTATTGGTGGTATGTACAGGGCCTAAGTTACACAATTCAGACTCAGTGCTGTGTAGTGGTTTGAGTCTGGAACTAGGACTCTGACAGACCAGAGTTCAAATTCCCACTCAACTATACAAACCCACTGGTGAGCTAGGGCAAGTCACACTTTCTCAGCTTCATAGGTAAGCAATGCCAAACCCCTCAGAACAAATCTCAGGAGAGCCAGCATGGTGTAGTGGTTTGAGCGTTGGATGATGACTCTTGGCAGCAGAGTTCAAATCTCTCCTTGGGCATGAAAAGGTACTGGGTGACCTTCAGAAGGTCACACTCTCTCAGTCCCTGAGGAAGGCACTGGCAAAACCCACTCTGAACAAATCTTGTCAAGAAAACCCTGTGATGGGTTTACCTTAGGGTTGCCATAAATTGGAAATTACAATAAATATCTATAATCAAAAATCTCACCTTGTAGGTATCCAAAATGACCAATGTCTAAAATGACTAATTAGAAATGTCTGGCAAAATGCAAGGAAAAGCAATGCACACATGCAAAAGCAAAAGGCATATCAAACACTTGCTCATTTCCTCAGAGCCTGGGAAAACATAAATCCTATCGTTTCCACTTGAAACTCAAAATACTGCATGTGGCACTTGAAAGACGAAAGTGTGAGAAGACAACTGGATCTCAGATGAGAGTTCCATAACTAGTGCATCACCACCGAGAGTTGACCCCACTCACCATGCCTCATTTCGGATTCTGCTGTTGGCATGATGTCAACCCCTCTGGGGGTCTCTGCAGGCATACAAAGAGAACATCAATAGAGTAAGTAACAACCCACCAGTGGAGACCTCTACCTTCACTCCAGTCCTTTAAGCAAGTTGGATCCAGCCAGCTATGAAATTTCACCCAAGGGCATCTAATAAGTGGGATCTCCAAGGGAATATTGCAGTTTTCAGAGCTGGTTCCTTCCCACTGGTTCCTCCTCACTGTGTCCAACCTATACCCCCAAAGGTGACTTACCTTTCCATGTCCACCCATCATTAGGCTATTTTTAGTCTTACTCCCCCGCTTAAAGATTTTATATACTTCTGCAAACCCTGTAATTCCCCATAGTCTGCTCATTTTCCTTTGTGTGTGTGTGTGTGTGTGTGGTCTGGTGTTGAGCAGAATCAAAAGTCAGAACATCAGAAATAGAAGGAATTATGATGGTGCAAATAAAACAGGTTACCCCAGGTTATAACTGTTTTGGCAGACACCTGAAAATTACTTCTTCCCCTTTGCCTTCCTCCTGCCTAGATCCTTCATTATTAAAAAAAAGATTCTGTATCAGAGGAGAAAAAGAATGCTCACCATTTGTACAGTTATGACAAGTGTCCAAATAATGCAGTATCTTCCTGTAATCCTTAATACAACTCTGGGATCTTTTATTATCCCCATATTATAGATGTGGATGACTGAGGCAGTGGCTCAGCAAATGTTAATCTCATGAGTTCATGACAGAAAGATATTTGAACTAGGGTCTTCCAGATGCATTTCTTCAGCTGTGAGGTGAGGTTCTTCAGGATTAATTGTCACACATTCTACAAGGACCACAAATTCAGCTTGATCTGAAGCTATCCACTGAGTGGGTTTTAGGATTCATTATTTTCAGCTGTAGAATGGTCAGGATCAGGAGCTCAATGAGAAAGAAAAGGCCAAGACATATTTTTTTTGCTGTCTGAGGCCAAGAACAAGATGGTGTACCCCTTCTCTGTTCCATGTACAGAAGCAACTTTTGTTTACACTTGGCACTTTCTTAAATAACTGGCAATGGGTAATGTTTTCTATCATCCTTGAGAGTGGCAGGTCAGTTTAGTGGGTGCAGGGATACACAGATCTACCCTCCAACACAAGGGAATGGCCAAGGAGACTTAGGGGGAAATGGCTGGATGGCTGCTCCTTATTGCCCATTCTTGCATCGGCTGTGTGTAGTGGTGGATTCTGGGAGCTATAGTCCAGGAAAGTTACTTTCCCAAGCTCTGCTTACTGGAACTGTGTGGGCAAAACAGATGACATGGAACTCTCCAATCTAGGCATCTCTCCAAATGGACTTATTGGACAGCAATTGTCCCTGTCAGTGTTATCCCGATACCCCAAGTATCCGTTACCCACCATGAGACCGCACCCGGAACCAATTCCCTTTATTTCCTTTCTCATTGAGCTGACTATTCTACAGCTGAAAACAATGAATCCTAAACCCCACTTAACTTCAGATCATGCTGAATTTGTGGTCCTTGAAGAATGTTTTAATTAAAAGAATCCTTTTAGCATTGTTCGGCAATGTCTAAGTGCTCTGTTTTAGAGGACTGGGCTTCTAAAAGACCAACGGCACACAGACAATATTTAATACGAGGCTTGTTGTTCGTGATTTTCTTTTAAGATTAGCCAGTAAAAAAAAAAAAACCACCCATAATACTCAATATAATTATGCAGGCAAATGATGTCTCTGGTTTTTCTTCAGCATTAGGCCTTCACCATTTGACAGCATATCAAAATGACTCTTGAATGGTGTGCCTGCCAACCCCTTGAAAGCCTTGGTTGATTAATTGTCACACAAGGCGCAGTAGTGATGCATGACACTGTCAGCCATAGAGCTTAATTTGAACAAGGGCTCAGCCCCACAAAACTTTTGAAAGCTCAGCCCTGACAGAGGTACAGTACTCTTAAAAAGCACTCTGTATTCTTGAGCATGTGCAAAATGCCTTCTGCTTCCTACCACCAGTCATCCTGCTTCTCAGAAGGCATGCTTATCAAATTTGCAGATAACACCAGCTAATATGGCAGGGGAGAGGGACAAGATTCAAAATGGCTTTGACAGGTTGGAGAACTGGGCCAAAAGTAACAAAACTAATTTCAACAGGATGCCAGCCATAATACCTCCCTAGTGAATGGCTGATAAGTGTATAGAGGACGTGTAGGTCCAGGAAACAACTCAACTTTCCTGGACTATAACTCCCAGAATTCCCCCAGCCAGGAAAGTCACTTTTCCAAAATCTGCTTACTGGGCAAAACAGCTGACATGGAACTTTCCCATCTAGCCATCTCCCCAAATTGGTGATGGCCTAATGATGAAGAACATCCAGAAACATCCCTGTCCTCTGGTACATTAGCCACTCCTAATGTGATGTCATCTGCAAAATTGATAGTGCTGTTTTTGTTGTTTTTATTTTTGTTGTTGTTGTGAGCTTTTAGATTTTTTCCAATTTATGGCGACCCTAAGGTGTTGTTTCTTGTCAAGATTTGTTCAGAGGAGGTTTGGCATTGCCTTCCCCTGAGGCTGAGAGCATGTGATTTGCCCAAGGTCACCCAGTGGGTTTCATGCCCAAGCTGGGAATCAAACCATAGTCTCCAGAGATGTAATCCAATGTTCAAACCATGATGCCATGCTGGCTCTAGAAATTTTATAAATATGCCTCCTATTCAATCATCTATGTCCTTTAGAAAGATGTTAAGGAACATCAGCTCCACTAGTCACATCTGGGGCACTTCTCTTCCTTTGAGTTTCATCCTATTAGACTCTTTTCTCCTCTACAGCTCCGGGTTGCAGTCATCTATCGCCCTCCTGGTTCTGCCACCCAGTTCCTATCTGACTTTGAATCATGGCTGACATTCTTCCTTTCACATTCAGTCCCCACTTTGATCCTAGGTGACTTTAATATCCACGTTGACGATTCCAACAACCCTACAACATCTCACTTTAACTCTCTGCTAGCTTCTTTTGGCCTCCAACCACACTCCAACTCTTCAACTCATTCTCTTGGTCACTGTCTTGACCTAGTTCTTGCTGCAAACTGCGCCATTTCTGACTACCTGGCACTTGACTTTCCACTATCTGACCATCACTTAATCTCCTTTGCTCTCACTTATACTCCTCCTCCTCGCCATACTATTCAACGTCTTTTTCGTGATCTTCAATCTGTTGACTCTAACCATCTTGGTCTGACCCTGGATTCATCTCTCTCTTCCCTAAATCTCGGGGATTCTGCTGATTCAGCAATGTCTTTATTTAACTCCACTCTTTCCTCAACTCTCGACCATTTTGCCCCTGTCTCTGTACGCACTTCTTCCTCTAAGACTAGGCCTCAGCCCTGGCTTACCCCCAACATTAAGTTTCTCCGGTCCTGCTCTAGAGCGGCCGAACGTCTTTGGAGAAAGTCCAAAAAGTGGGCTGATTTTATCCATTTCAAATTTGTTCTTTCTTCTTTCTCGCGCGCCCTCTCTATGGCAAAACAGAATTATTACAAATCACTGATCTCTTCCAATGAGAGGTGCCCGCAGCGTTTGTTCTCCACCTTCAACACTTTGCTTAAACCTCCCTCTCCTCCTGTCTCTTCATCTTTCTCTCCTAATGACTTTGCTAACTATTTCATCTCTAAGATTACCACTCTTCGCTCTGAGATAGTCCCTCCTGATTCTTCTACTGCTCTTAATCTTCTTTCGCCTTCCCCTAACAAATTTTCTGTCTTTCCTCCTACCTCTTTGGATGAACTCTCTACACTTCTGAACTCTTCCAAACCTGCTACCTGTCCTCTTGATCCTATTCCTACTCGTCTTCTAATCTCTATAGCTCCCTCCTTTCTGCCCTCGCTTCTCCATATCTTCAATCTCTCTCTCTCTACAGGCTCCTTCCCGTCGGACTTCAAACATGCTCTCATTTCCCCAATTCTGAAAAAACCTTCTCTTGACCCCTCCTCTCTGTCTAGCTATCGTCCGATTTCTCTTCTCCCCTTTCTTTCTAAAGTTTTGGAACGGGTTGTCTATTCGCGCTGTCTTGAGTTTCTTGAAGCCAATTCCATCCTTGATCCCTTTCAGTCTGGCTTCCGCCCAAGGCATTCTACAGAGACAGCTCTCACTAAGATCTCGAATGACCTTTTACAGGCCAAGGCTAATGGCCTTTACTCTGTTCTCATTCTTCTTGATTTGTCTGCAGCCTTTGACACTGTTGATCACTGTCTCCTAATTGACATACTCTCTGACCTTGGGTTCTCAGACTCTGTTCTCGACTGGTTTAGATCTTACTTGTCTGGCAGATCTTTTGCAGTAGTTGCAGGGGGTCAGACTTCTTCTCCTGTTCCCTTATCTGTTGGAGTTCCCCAGGGCTCTGTTCTGGGTCCCCTTCTGTTTTCTCTCTACACACTGTCCTTAGGAAAACTCATTAGCTCTTTTGGCTTTTCCTACCATCTGTATGCCGATGACACCCAGCTGTATCTTTCTGCCCCTGACCTTTCTCCAAGGCTTGAACAGCAAGTCTCATCTTGCCTTACAGCTGTCTCGCAGTGGATGCGCCATCGGCGTTTGAAGCTCAACATGTCCAAGACGGAGCTTCTTGTCTTTCCTCCTAAGCCCAACCTTCAACACTCCTTTTCTGTCTCTGTGGACAACATTTCCATTCAACCAGTCCAGCAAGCCCGCAGTCTTGGCTTTATCTTTGACTCTTCTCTGTCGTGTATCCCTCAGATCCAGACCACAGCCAAGGCTTGTAGATTCCTTTTGTACAATATTGCCAAAATCCGACCATATCTCACTGCCTCTACTGCCAAGATCCTGGTCCATGCCCTAGTGATCTCACGACTGGATTACTGTAATGTCCTCCTGGCTGGGCTTCCTTTTTCTCACCTCCGTCCTTTAATCTCTGTCCAGCATTCAGCTGCACGCATTATCACTTCCACCCACCGCTCTGACCACATCTCTCCTGTGTTGGCATCCCTTCACTGGCTCCCTCTCCCTTTCCGCATTCAGTATAAGCTCCTGCTGTCGACATTCAAAGCCCTCCATGGACTGGCCCCTCCTTACTTATCAGACCTTCTTTCTCTTCACCTTCCCACCAGGGCCCTCCGTTCTGGTAGTCAAGGGTTCCTGTCTCAGCCCAGGATTTCCTCTGCCCCATCCCGGATTCGCCCCTTTTCACTTGCTGCCCCTCACTCCTGGAACCTTCTTCCTCCACAAGCAAGAGCCATCACTTCTTTAACCAGCTTCAAAACGGAGCTGAAAACCATCCTATTCAGAGAAGCCTTCCCAGGCATCGCATAATTGTCGCTTACTATCTGATGTTCTGTTGTTGGCTGTTTATCGATCCATTTCCTGTATTCCTATGTACTGTATATGTATTATCCTACTTGTGATTATGTATTTTCCCTGGATAATGATTAACCATCCATTATGAAGCCTTGCCCTCCCTCCAGTCCATCTGCCTTGGTCCAGGCCTCGGAGGTTGAGAGGAACTGCTGGACCTCTTACCCTTTCTCGTCACCACTCCCTTCTCCTTCTGTGTCATGTCTTTTTAGATTGTAAGCCTGAGGGCAGGGAACCGTCTAACTAAAAAGATTGCATGTACAGCGCTGTGTAAATTTACAGCGCTTCATAAATAAAGGTTAATAATAATAATAATAATAATAAAAGTTACATCTTCCCAAAATTAAAAGTGATCATTGGGGAGTACTGTCTGGGATCAGTCCATCAACCAGTTACAGAGCCACTGTCTTGCAAGCTTTCCATATACCTTGTCAAAAGCCTTACTGAAGCCACTAGTATCACATACTCATAGTAATATGTTGCCAGGTAGAACTGATGGTAAGCTGCTACACCTCCAGGGATTGCTGAATGGAATGGCTTCCACTAAGCCTATATCTCAAATAGCCACCATGCAGTTACCTCTGCATGACAACCAAGCCTCAATTCAGAGTTGGGGAACCTGGGCTTCTCCAGATACTTCTGGGCTTCAATTCACCACCGAGCCTGGCCAGTGGTGGAGGATGGCAGGAGTAGCAACTCTTGAACATCTGGAAGATCAAGTGTTCAGGTTTCACTGAGCTAGCTGTCATTGGTGTTTTAGAAACTAACTACAATTTTTAAATCTCCTTGGTGTTTTAACAACCTATCACTGTCTTTCAAACCACTTTAAAAAAGGGGGGAGGTTTGGCATATTTTAGCACTTTTATCAGCAAAAGACATTGTATATCTGTCTGGGAATTATTTGTAGTCTTAATTGGTGAAGCAGATGCAAGAGAAAACATGGGGAGGCAGAAGGAAATCCCTGCTGAATTTCCAAAGCATACTTTCCAAGCCATTGGGGCACACTTGTGTTCCGAGAGAAGTCTGTGGAACATGTGCTGCAAGAAATGGAATGAAGGGGAACAAACTGGCTAAGCTACCTCTGAGTATTCCTTGCCCAAGGCAACCCTATGAAATTCATGGGGTCACTGCAAATCGACAGGCAAGTAGAAGGTATAGACAAAGACACAGACGAGTTAGCAATATCATACAGAGAGTAAGTCAAAGATGAACTGTGCATCTTGGAGTTCTCTCTGGTTTGTTGCTCTAATGATACATAATATATAGACCTTCTGACAATTAAGTTTCCACTCTGGCTCAAGAGCTGCAAGGGCCCCAACTTTAAGTCAAAATATTTGATTTTTGTGTCCAGCCTCAGAATAGATTACTATTGAGTTCCAGATCCACAGGCTACATAATAAGCAGCTGCAGTGCCTTCATTGAACAGCAACAGCAAAAAAGAAAATCGTAAAGCTTAAGATGGTCAAAAGTGAAGCTGTAGATACATTAGAGATAATGCAGCATAAAAAAGAAGAAGAAAGGGGGAGGGGAAAAAAGAAATGTAGCAGCACCTTTAAGACTAATTGTTTTTTATTTTAGCATGAGGTTGTGTGGATATAAACCCACTTCTTCAGATGGAAGAACCAGGATAGTGCAAGAAGTGATGCGCTCAGGCAGCCTTTGTGGCTGATGAGTGGGGTATAAATACAGTAAACAAATAAGTAAATAAATTCTATCCCCTCCCACACATTTTGTGCTATTGATGAACATATGAAGCCATCTTTTTTTGTAATAGAATCTGACCACAGCCGGAGTCTGCAGCCCCAGCAAAGTTTCAAGGATGTGTATGGAAGGGCCGAAGATATTCTTGAATTAAAAACATTTGAAAGATCTTGTAGTGTGTTGCATTCTATTTTTTTAATCTGCTATTAGCAAATATGCTTTAAATGTGTTTTAACTGTTGTAACCATTTTAAAAATATAATTATTTAATTCTTTTTAAACTTTTATAAAATAAGATTTTAATTTAATCTTGTTTTAAACCTATGGAAGCTGCCTTGCATCCCATCCAGAGATAAAGGTGGGGTACAAATCAATCAATCATCCAACCAACAAATCTCTGCTTGTGTTTTCTCCCTGCCAAGTTAAAAAATCTTAGCAATCAGTTGCAGACTATTTCATGTCATTCAGTAAGTGGGCAAAAAAAGTGGGCCCATATCCCCATGAGGGCAAGAGGGGAGGTCCATTATCCACTCTTACTGCACATGTTTTCCACACACAAAGACACTGACATTTCTAGTTGGCAAGATCTGAATGTAGTTGGAAAGGCCTTTGTCCAATACTTTGGAGGGTTGCTGCCCAGTAACACAAGATGAGGAGATTAGAACTTGCTTTTTTAAGATTATTTGGTTAGGCAGAGACCCTCTCCTGCCATCTTTCAGAATGATCAGATATGTTGCAGGCCAGTCTATAACGCAAAGGCACCACATGCAATGTTTCATCTTTTGTTATGAATACTCATCAGATGAAAAAAAATACAACTGTGTGCACATGTGAACGTATGAAAGCATAAGACACCAACAGGATACCAGCCATAATGTTTCTAGTGCACATGTAGATAAAGCACATACACAAACATTCAGCACATTTGCATGTACATTTAGGTACCATGGAGAACAGTCCAGCATCTTACACTAGACTAGTGGTCTAGTGTAGCATCTATTACTAGAATCTAGTAATAATGCAGTTTGAGATCACTTTAAGTGCTGTAGCTCCATCCTATACAATCCCAAGATTTGTACTTTTACAAAGTTTTTAGCCTTTTCTGCTAAAGAGTGCTGGAGTTTCACAAAAGTACAACTCCCAGGATTCTGGAGGATAGAGCTGTGTCAGTTAAAGTGGAGTCAAACCACATTGTTTTGACTGTGTAGATGCACCTCTTATTGCACTTGTCATTAATGTGACATCATATGGGCTCACATACTGAATGACAAGATAAAATCTGCATCTGGTTGCAAAGATCTTGAACTCAGCAGGGGGAAAACATGGGATCTTGGGGTTCAAATTATGAATGCATTCCATTTCCATTTATTCCCCATTTGTCTTTTGTTCAGCTGTTTACATTGCTCCTGGCTAGAAACTACATCCAATTTCATTAATAGTGTTGCCATATTTTCCTACCATGATTGAAAGAAGGAGGGAGGGATTGAGAAGTCATTGTTTCCAATGTTGATTTAGGTCGCTTAATCACTTCCCAACTATGGTTCCTAGGTTTGGATGTGGTACAGGCTTTATGTAGATAAAAATACTTCCTTTGGCAAAATTCGCACACACTAATTTAGCACAATCCTTCAAACCATGATTTTTTTTTAACACAGAGATTAAATGCTCTTTAGGTTCCTCTCTTGCTTCCTACATTAAGAAACAATTAAACATTGGCAAGAACTTTTCCTTCAAATGAGAAAGTTTCTTCCAAAAATTGCATTTGGCAGCTGGCAGCCCTTCTTGGAGATAACGTTATTTTTTTACCTAAATTTAGGGGGAAGGAGGAAAGTGGGGAAGGAGAGAATTATGATACACCACTAAGAAAGAAGGGAAGCTGATTAAAATTTATCACATCTCACACACAAAGCTCCATGTTTTAACACTCGCACTGAAAATATAACATACTATAGTGTGGCTTTTAAAAAAAATGAATCTAAACTCTTTTTTTGGTTGTTAGCTTTCCTTTTGGCATTTTGGAGCACTTGAAGATGGGCCCTTTTGAACGCCACAGGTAACTGAACCTGTGTTGATCCTTTTGGGTCCATAAATAGAAAAGGATTCCTGTAGATCTAGCCAAGAGCTTGTGCGATGCTAATGGATGACTTCTCCCATTGAAAGGGTGCCAAAATGTATTTCTTACATCAAAAACTTCAAGGCACTAACCAGCAGAATCCAAGGCTGAAAAAAGTTATTTTTGGGGCTACATTTCCAAGAATCTCTAGCCACTGCCTTATTTATTTGCATACTGATCAACAAAAAAATATCTCATCCTATATCTGAAGATCCAAGTAATTATAGTGTACACTAGGCCCTTGGTATCTGCTGGGACTTATCGTAGTTCCAGGACCTCCTTGGATACCAAAATCTGTGGATGTTCAAATCCCATTAAATACAGTGATGTAGTGAAATGGTGCCCCTTATATAAAATGACAAAATCAAAATTTGCTTTTTGGAATGTATATATTTTTTTGAATATTTTCAAGCCATGGATGTTTGAATCGGGGATACAGAATCCATGGATAGGGAGGGCCTATGTACAGTCCTACACAGATGAAACTTGTATAGCTCAAGAGTAAAACAGACTACTTTATATGGCACTTTCACACTACACAATCACAGTACTATGACCCCAGCAACATCCTATGGCAACTGTACAAGGGGAGGACCCAAATTTTCACTCCCACACCCACTGGAAGGAATGGCCAACATGACTGGAAGTGGTGGTGTTGTCTCTTATTTTGATTTCAGTCAATTTTCAGCATTTTGTGGGGCTTTGAAGGCATGAAGTGTGAGGCTTGGGGGTGAAAAATCACACCAGGGCATGCTTTGAGGCCCCAGTGACCGCATGGGGCCACTCTATTTGTCCACTCTTGTCCTACGGAATCCTGGGATTCATATTTTGGTGAGGCACTAGCGCTCTCTTGCTTAGAATTCTGCACTAAATGCCAAATTCCTTCACCAAATGCCAAATTCCACCTCTCATAGGATGTTGCCATGTTAGTTAAAATAAAATCATAGAACTATAAATGAAAGAGTTGATGAAGAAAGCCCTGGGTTCAAAAAACTAGCTTTTCCATTTAACAGAAAGATTGAGAGTCTATGATGCGCCAGGTATTATTGAGCGACAACTACTTATTGACTATGCTGGCTGGGAATTATGCACCCAGAGCTAAACAATAGCTCTCTCTTGCTCTCTCTCATACACACCTTTTTTGAAATTATCTTAGGTCATGTCCTACATTTGTTGGGAAAGTAAGTAGATGGAAATACCTAGGGTTTTGGAGAGTTGTAGCAAGATTACACTGGATGTAATGGCCCAGTGAGCTGATTTACAGTGTCATTTAGCTTCACAAGTCTCCCCCAGAATGTTAGTTTAAGCAGGAGGATCAGGCATCCTCCTTTTCCAGGTCATGTCCTACATTTCAGCCTTCTGTCCAGGAGGAATTCCAAAATGTCCTCCATTTTGAGCATCACTAAGAAACATGGATTTATATTTATATTAGTGTTTTTATCTCTTATTTCGTAATGACCCACATTTTTCTTGAATGTCCTACAGTTTGCAATGCCTGGTCTCTTTTGCAGTTATGACATCTGGTCATTGTTTAAAAGTCTTTTTAGTCTACTTAAGAAAGCAATGTTATATTTAATGATGCACTTTTAAAGCTTGACCAGACATAATTCAAAATAATTCCGGGGGGGGGGGGGGGTCATCAGATAATCCAAAATATCCAGAGGAGTGAGAAGAAGGAAAGGAGAGAAGAAAACAACACATGGTACAAAATGGTTTTTATTAATAAATTTAAGAGCATTGCATAAAATATGAGTGATACATGGTCTGGTGGAATAATCAATTTTAGCTGGTGGTATGAATTAGTTAAGTTATATCCCTCCCTTGTTTCCCACATGTTTCAAGAATAGATAAAGTGATTTATGGCAGATTAAATGACTGCATGATTTAAGCTGTTAACTGGTAATACTTACAATAATGGATTAATTAACCAAGGCAATATATACTTTGTGAATAGCTGTGCTATATATAAAAAAGATATTCTTCCTTTTAGTTTATAAAAAAACAACTCATTTTGGTAAATAATATGTTTAAAAAACAAGGCACATGCAAAACAAGTCTTACAAGAATGGCATATTGTTGGTGGTTTATTTGTTCTTGGCAGCTAGAGGCTTACGACTGATCTTCTTGGACTTGTCGTTGTTCTTCTTTGGAGGTTCAGGGTTTGCCTGCATGTGTCTTCCATAAAGACTACAAAGAAAGAACACAAAGAGGGTTTGGGGGTCTCATCATCAAACAAATGAAGACAGTAAATGTTTCCACATAGGAAGTAAAAAGTGTATTATTATTATTATTGTTGTTGTTGTTGTTGTTGTTGTTGTTATTGTTATTGTTATTATTTCATTTATTTTTTAAAAAGGTAGCTCCATGTGCTTCCTGCTACAGGTTGAGACTCCAAAATCCAAAATACCACAAAAAGCCAAAACATTTTTTCATTGGTGGCTGAGATAGTGACACCTTTTTGATGGTTCAATGTGCACAAACTTTGTTTCACTCATAATTTTTAAAATATATATATACAAGTAAAATTGCCTTCAGGCTATGCGTATAAAGTACACATAAAACATAAATGAATTCTGTGTTTAAACGTGGGTCCCACCTCCAAGATATCTCACTGTGTACATATTTGCAAATACAGGTATTCCCAAAACCAAAAAATAAAAACAAAAATAATAAAATAAAATAAAATAACCCAAAACTCAAAACACTTTTGGTCCCAAGCATTTTGGATAAGGGAGACTCAGTTTGTAATCCAAAACAAGGCCTATAAATTTATATCTGGGTATACAGAAGTTGCTTGAGGATGGAACAAGTTCCTTAAATCTGTAACCTTTGGAGACACTGACAAAAATTGGGTTGAACTGGCAAGATCGAGTGCTGATGAAAAGGGAAGTGAGCCTGCTGCCTAACCAGAATACTCCAGGGCTTGATAAAGTGACACAGAGCAATGGTGTCAAGACTCTTCTCTGGCTGTGCACACATGATGGATTGTAGCAAGAGAGCCACCAACACATCAATGCCACATTAATACAGAACCCTGATTAAATGTTGACGAAGTATCCTACAATTAAGATTGCTGGCACTCACATGAAAGCTAAATAGACTATAAGGCTGAGAGGATTTACACTAAACACCAGAGAGCAATTAATGGATAATTTATGAGTGATCCCTACTTAAACCAAAATTAAAAGCCTTCAAGACAAACGGGATGCAAATGTAAACTTGCTTGGTTGACAAAGTGCTTTTGGAGGTTGCTCAGTTGTGTCAGGGAAAAAACCCCAGAGATCTCTAAAGTTTCTTGTGGGAAGAAAGCTTGTGCAAACATCAACTGAAGAAGAGCTCAAGAGAAAGTACCTGTTCTGTGCCTGCGTGCATTCATAACCAAACCCAATATTCAGACTTAAAGATTAATCTGGCAGGTCTGAATGGTAAAGCACCTTCTTTGCTTGAAGAGAAAAAGGTTCCCAGTTCAAATCTTGACATCTCCAGGTGTACTTGAGAAACAGCTGTCCCCTGGAGAACTGTTCCCAAAATAGACAAGTTGGACAGATGGTCTTACACAATATAAGGCAACTTCCTAAGTTCCATATGAAAATTTACCCAAACAAATAACCAACCAGAAAAGAGATTGGGATGGGACCTGATCAGGGCAATACAGGGGTACAATCTCTTAAAGAGCCCTAACCTGAAGGAGGCACCCGTGTTACAATCCACTGCTGTACCATCACCTCCACAGTACAGGCAAAGAGAGTAAGTGCCTGGGAGAAAAATGGCACTACATTTGCACAGGAAAAAAAAATTAGAGCCAGGGAGTCTCTGGGTGCAGGCACTAGTTCATGCATTGCAGTAAAGTTGCCAGATCAGGAAAGTGTGGAAGATTACTTGCTAATTAGCTTACTTGCTGTTCACCACTATGATCTTTGGAATAGCGGTATATAAATAAAAAATTATTTAAATTAATTATTATTAAAAAGAAGGATGTGTTATATCATAATATCTGAGAACAGGGTAATAAAAATACAGATGGAAATCTGTATATTCCTGAACAGATTTTAGGCACAGGCCACAAACTCTGGCCATGATCAAGGAGCACTTTATGAAGCAAAACCAGTACCTGTATGTTCATGTTGTTTTCTGTATTATAGTTTCTGTGCTCACCCAACATCCCAAATAATGTTTCTAATACTGTTACTACAACCAAAGAAATAATGAAATTTGCTATCACTTTAAGTACTGTAGCTCCATTCTATGGAATCCCTGGAACTGTAGTTTCACTAGGGCTTTAAGCCTTTGTCACAATCATGGTGCCTCACAAAACTACAAATTCCAGCCTTCCATAGCATTGATCCATGCCAGTTAAAGCAGTGTCTGCAGTGTAGATGCAGCCCAAGTAAGGAGGATCCAACAGAAGGAGTTAAAATATCTGGTCTTTCCATCAATGACTGCTGTACAAAATATTTTTGAGTTAATTTCCTAATAAAAAGGGAGATTTCACAATGATGCTGTGGAAGCAATGTTGAACATTATTCATTAATGATTTGTAATGACAAGACTCGAAGACGGATAAGGTTTATAAAACAAATTATGAGCAGGCAATCACTTACAGTGCATGGTCACAATTTGATGGGTTGTGCTGTCTAAATAGCAAAGCAAGGCCAAAAGAATGACCACTGAGCTAGACGCAGGCTGCTAATAATTCTGTCTTCCTGTTTATCCTGACATATATATGGACCATGATCAGAATCTATAGTGTACAATGAGACTGTTTGGACATTTTTATAAATAAAACCAAAGCTGGGTAATCCTAACATTAATGTCATCTTCCCTGTCACCTCTTTACATGGTTCACTCATTAGCAGTGGATTATTAAAGTGCCCAAGTCAAAAGACAACTTTGCCAATTACTTTCTCTAGAAGCCCCCATTGGTGTGGAGATGCTAGTATTTAAATGGGACACGCCATGCAAACCCCTCGGGAGCAATGAGGACAGTGTAGCAAAATACCAAGATTTCATGTCTTTCAGGCATCTGTAATTACCTTGGGTGGCAACTAAAAAGTCTGTTGGTGTTATAATCATAACTGATAAATGGCAGCGTCTCTCTAAACAACAGTACAGCCAGACCTCCAGTGCAGTATGCAGCTTCCTCATTAAGGAAAAGGGCAAATAGTTTTCTGGGGGATTTTAATGTCAAGTCTGAAAATGCATTAAATCTCTTAATAATAAGATTTTGTGGCTTTGCTTTGCTTTGCCACGGAATACGCCCTAGCATATATAATATGCAAATCTACAAACATACAATCCCAGAGAGGTGCTCAGCTAAGCTTCAAAATGCATGCCATTCTCTGCCTGCCCTGCCCCACTGAGGGTAACAAATGTGAGCACTCTGGCTGCAACAGCAAAACTAACAATAAGGGAGAAGGATGCTCATTAAACTTCATCATTCTGTCCACTTTAATGATGCCGTTACTTAATAAAAATTCCCCAAGCAGTTGCAGGGATACTAGGCAAGGTCTTTGGTTATGTATCAGGGGTCTAAGCTGTCACTAGCAAGCATGCAGTTGAGGAAGGGCCCTCCCAAGAGGGAAGAACAAATACAGCCTCCTTTGTAATAAATGCAGAGAGAATCAATAACTGCAGCTTGGTACATTACTTAAGCATTTAAGAAAATAGGTGATCTGTCTAAATTAAAGTACGAAGTGCTAAATGCTGCAATTTAAAGCATAAATCACATGGCTTGAAAACCTCAGATGCTGAAGCTATAAATCCTGTTATTAAGGTTTATAACTTTAACAAGGGCTATTAAAGGGGCTAGAAAAATGTGAAAATATTGGCAAAGGTAAATTTCCACCTCCCGCTGATTCCTTTTTTGCTAAGCATGGCAAAACTGCAATAGCCCAAAGCTATGTTTTTTTAAAAACGGGTAGGATAAAGAGAAACAGGGAACAACATAACATTTGTACAAGTAGATTTGGAGTAGGGGGTGGAGGACCAGTCTACATGTTTGTGTATTAATATAAAACAGCCTCCTATTGAGATTTTTTTTGGGGGGAGGGGGGTGGACAGTGAACATAAAATTGGCTTTTTCTGTAGGTGTAGTGCATGATCCTATCAAGGAGTTCTCCAGCCTTTAGCATTTACAGCCAGATTCCAGTATGCCCCCATGGGAAAATGTATTGCTTGCTCACTGCCTAGTTTAGCCACACACTCAATCATACCATTCTTAGGTGCCATCACTACACACCCAAATGGAATCACATGCTGCAGAATAAAATGAAAATATCTCTTCAGATTACAGGATAAAATGTATTTCACAACAATGGCATCATGCCATTAGATTGTTGGCTATTGTAAGGCAGTATACCCCTGTTTCCAGCTAACAGAGGCTAAGCAAAATCCTCCAAAATTAAGGACAATGTTACTGCGACACTAATGTCACACAAGCTTTTGGATTTTGTCTTGTAACAGGAATGTGTAATTCCCACCAAATATAGCAAATTTACTAGGATATAAAGTCCACCTGAAATAGGCAGTGGATATTTGCTTCTGAGTAAATAAACAAAGAAGGACTGTGCAGCACACAATGTGTAGAGATCTAGAGTTATGACCACCCAGGTATCTGTTTGACAAAACCAAACAATTTTTTTTTTTACCAAATCACGAGATACATAGCAGAAAAACTCAAACTCTATATTCTTGGGGACCACTTCAAACACTTTGCATTTGGTGCCAAAACTCACCTCACAGATGGTTGGTATTATAATTAATGCTGGAACCAGCTAAAACAAAGAGCAGAACTAAGGGCTAAGGGAACATATGCATGGATAGAGTGCAATTACTGGTCGAATGGCTTGGACAGCAAGCAAAGCAAAGCAATAAATGTACTTCCTGACAGTCTCTCTTCAAGAGAGATTGCATGAGCCAGCAATACAAAAATATGATGTAAAATATAAATGGATATCCTTTGCTTACTCAAGTAAAATTTAGAGCAAATATCTATTCTTGATTAAAATTTGCTAAAGTTACTTGTGCACAGCAGATAAATTTATATTTGGGTACTCCATGGCCAGCAGTGTTATACATAGAATTTTTCTCCTGCTGGCAGCAATCTTGGAAAGGAGAACAAATACATTATGGCTCCTCCAGATCAGCATCTAGATTTGGCAGGAATTCTAGTTATTGTTTGTTTTCTGAGATCCATACAGAGTTCATCTCATGATTTTTTTCTCAGTATTTTTCTCATGAATTTCTGATCTTAACTGCAACTTTTTATTTCCACTGGAGTAGTCTCTTCCTCCCCTCCCCGGCCGCCAGTCGTAGCTGTATTTTACACATCTGTATGTTTAGATGTGATACCTATATTTTGAGATTTGATTTCCCCCAAACTAAATGTACTACATTATATTTATTCCTGTTCATAATTCATTTTTAAAAAAGTTTTGACCCAGGTTTCCAATCTATTAAAATAATCTGGAATGCATCTTCTTAGTTTATTACACCTTGCTGTTGTGTGGCTTCAAGTCATGTCCAATTTACGGTGGCCCTAAGGCAAACTATTTTCATAGCTAGATTTATTCAGATTCATTTGACTTCTTCTAGGAGAATGTGACTTACCCAAGGTCACCCAATGGGTTTCTGTGGCTGAGCAGGGGTTTGAACCTTTTGTGGAGTCCAATGCTCAAACAACTACGCCCACTGGCTCTCTGATGTATTACCTAGCTCTCCAGTTTTGTGTTATCTATACATCTGATGAGCATGTCCTCGATTCCAAGGTATTATTATTCTAAGATATCCTAGGATATCCTAAGGTTGTAAACATGCAAACAGCACAGGTCCAAGGACAGAACCCAGCAACACCCCACCTGTCACCTTTCTCCAGGTTGATGAGGAGCAATTAGCTAGCATGCTGATACCCAAAGGTATCTCGTATCTAAAAATGCACAAGAAACCCTTTTCTTGTTCCTATCATCTTCACAGATATGTCTGGAGAGAACATGGTAGGGGGCTTTCTCAGTAACTACACCCAGGCTTTGAAACCTCCTCTGTAGGAAGGCCAGGATAGTTCCTTCATTGCTATCATTCCACTGGCAAGTAAATATATTTCCATTGTTGGGAAAAGATTGATATAAGGGAATTAAAAAAAGAGCAACAATAAAGGAGATTTCCAGGGGCTTGTCATCATCAGTCCCTTCACACTGCCCAGCATCTTCCACATCGGCCCTAGATGTCAACTTGAGTCTACTATGGTATACTTGCCCCTATACCACACTAGCTTTTATATATGCTCAGTTTAGATGTCACTTGAGATGTCTCTCTTCAAAATTACAAGAAAACATTTGGCAAACATTTCCACAACTGTACACAGACACCTATGCATGGGATCACTGTAGAAACAGTGCTCATTTCTTTTGTAGAAATGGCCTAGAAGGCAAGGATTTCAGTTTTGACAAAATATATTTATCAACTGAGCATTACACATTGGGGGGATTTTGTATCACTCTCATTACTGGAGTCTGCATTAAATGATGGTAGAAAGCCTAGAGTGCGGGATAGTAATCTTTACAATACTGAAAAGCAGAAAGCCAAGTGCAATTAGATTCAGGTTCCAATTCCTTGGAAATTATTATGTGCAATCTTAAATTCAAGTTATTTTTCTTTTTTCCTTCCTTTAAAAAAAAAAAACAAATTACACAGAAATTTTGTAAGAGCTTGGAGATCATAACTATGTTTATTGTAAAGCATTTGCTAATTAGTAGGCATTTCCATACTCAGGTGATTAAGAACATCAGAGGTGCCCACTTGTATATTTTACAAGCTTGTGTTAAAACAGCATAGGTTGGAGGCAATGTCCTTTCCCCCATTTATTCATCAGCACTTTCAAAACAATGCAACACACCATTAATTATGGAATAATACAGACATTATAGAGGGCCTTAGTGATTTTTCATAACCATCACTATGGAAGCAAGACTGATTGAGAGTTTATTCAGGTGTGACCCTTGTTCTGTGCCAGCCAATAATCTTTATAGTAAAAATCCTGTTAAAATGTCACTTATGGTAATGAACACAGATCATACGTTAAGCCTCACACATACTTCTCCATTATTTTTCATTAGACCCCCCCCCCTCCATTTATGTTATTTTCGGAGGTAGCTGAAGAACAGATATCAAGCCGATCAGCTCCTTGTTACTTAAAATTAAGTACTAAAGTATAACTGAACAATAAGCAAACAGACAGTGCCCAAAGTGATACCTACATTCACACTTTGATATTTAGCTTTTCAGATTGTTTTAGCTTTCTATGGGTTATATCTAAAATCTGTTGAGAGCACAACGAACAGGACACATCAAAACCCATAACACTGAGTACATTGGGCTGACCAGCCTAATGTTTTACTGCCTGTTACTCATTTAACTTATTCAAGGGATTTATACTCCCAGGCTCACTGAAATTTTCCTGTGCCACTCCATAAAAGCTCAGACTTGGCATAGGTTTTATAGTTCACCAAGAGGATGGCTGATTGTGAAATACGTTTAAAAGAAGCCCTGTGTCATAATGTCATCTTGCTCCAAGACCCTTCTTCTTCTATAGGTTTATTTAATTTAAAGAAAAGACAATTTGGAATAAAGAAAGCTTTCAGGTAGTGGCAACTTTACACAAAAAGCATATAAACTGGGTTATAACTAAAGAAGGCTGCAGTTTCTTTTCATTGGTGTGTTTTTTAATTGTGTTTTTATTTTAATTGTATTTGCTTTTCTGTGAATTTTAGATGCCTTGAGCGCAGTTGGGCAGAAAGATGCAATAAAGATAAGTTAAGATAAGATAATGCAGTTTGAGGATTAAAAAGGCCCTTTCGCACTACACAGTCATCGCATTGCCATGGTTGCATTCTATGGAATCATGGGGTTTGTAGTCTGGTGGGGGCACTCGATATTTCTGGCTCCCTCTGAACTGCAGTGATTAGGATTCCACAAAATGTAGCCATGAGAGTTAAAGTGGAATCATACTGCTATAATTCTATACTGTGGAAGGGCTCTGAAGTTTAGAAATCATGTCATAGTGACTCTTGTATACATGGGAGAAAAACCCACTCATTTGCATCTAAGGCAAAACAAAACAAAACAAAACAAAAAACCCATGAGGCAATTTCTCCCTAACATTCCTCTTAGTATTTGAGAAAAGGAAATCAAAACAAAAGGTAGCAAGCAGCCTCTATAGAAGTGGGAAGCAAGTAGCCACTTGTGGAAGTGAATTGCCATAACCATTGAAGTCAATGTAAGCCTTGGAATGAACAGCCTCTTGTAGCTCAGTGAACTTGAATACAAGTAACCGAATTGGTATTTTGCCTCCTGGCTCTGACACACAATGAAAGAATACATCAAAGATGCCCACTAAGAACATTCTGACCTCATGTCAGAGCTTAAATTAGTGTTCATAGAAACATATCTATGAAATAGGAAGACAGAAGATTTGTTCAATAATACAGTCAATGTCTATCAACGTCTTTTTTTAGCTAAAGCAAATGTAGCTAGCAGAAGTAGACCTTGTGTGTTTCTTTTTTTTGAGCACATGAATGCTAGCAAACATTACTTCTCCTGGACAACACCAAAGTTTTACAATAGCTACCTCTGAGTGGCATCCCTAGGCTTGGTGTCAGGATGGGGTGGGCAAGTGAGAGAGGCTTGCCCCCTTCACCTCCACACGGCTTCCTCCTCACAAGGAATCGGAATCTCCTGTAAAGGCAACAGATGGAGGATGCCTCTAGGGAGGGCAAATAATTCCCAAACACACGAGGCAGATACTTGGAAGAATATGGCACACAGAAGCAAAACTATCAAAAGCCATGACACAAGTCCGGAGCAACACAATCAAGCCATCTGATAGACATCTCTAGGATATGATAAAATAGCCACCTGAAGAGTTGTAATGTGGAAGATGATGGGAGCTTGCTTTCTGTTGCTTCAAATCCAAACCAATTGATTGAAATTGTTACCATGTACTGTAAATTCCAGCTAGAGATTAGGATGAGCTTCTTAAAGTTAAGACTGCCTCATGAGGTGATGGACTTTTCTTTATTGGAGAGGTTTAAACAGGGGGGGTAGGCCTCCTCTCAAGGGTGCTTTAGCTATGGATTCCTTCAATGGCAGGATGAGATGGTTGCTTGGTTCTCCTTCTAGGTCTATGATTTTGTAAGACTATGTGTTAGACATTAGGCAGTTTGTTCTGGCCTCTAAGGGAGAAGACCAGCAAGAATCTGTGGAACCTAACCCCAATCCCTTTTGCTTTTGTATTGTATCTTAATTATCTTATAATCCAGAGGACAGAAAACTGTATAATTAACTATTTGTAAGCTGCTCTGGGAGCCTTTTTAGCTGAAGTGCAGTGTATAAATAGTATAAATACCTATATAGTGTCAGAAGCTTTGGGGAAATGGACAAATTATAAAAGCAAAGAAGATACAACAGACATGAACATCTCAGAAAAAGACTGTGAAGTGGAAACATAAGCTAAAACAAAGGGTACATCTATTTACCAGGACACAGCACAATCCTATGCATGTAGACAATACAGTACTATGTTTGTAAATTGTGCTGGGTTCAATGGAGATTAACCGTCAGTTGTGTGTGCTTAGGACTGCACACTACAATCATAATGCTATGCAAATCTTGGAAGGAATACAGACTGAGCCAAGTTTAGCCATTTTAGGAAAGTGCAACTAGGTAGGGAGAAGTGGACTTCTCTATTCTCTGCACCCCTCTGCTCCCACTGAAAATGTTACACAAATTCACTCTTTAGATGGTTTTGTGGCCCATCCAAGTCATTTCCAAATTTTTGACTTAATGGCAACCTAAGGTGATCTATCGTGGGACATTCTTGGCAAGATTTGTTCTCCTCTGAATCACATTTTTACAGTGCTCTTGACACTGCTGGAGAGGCTGCCTGGTGGGGAAGAGGACTGCAAACTTTGTTTTTGCCAGCCCAGTTGCCTGTACCTGATTTCAATGGGAGAGCACTCCTCCATGCCTGTGTCTAAACCTGACCCCAATCCATTGATTTCAATAAGACTTGACTTCTACCAGGCCTGGTGCCCATCCTAGGGTCTGGGCCTCTGTGTAAGCATGCCACAGGACTGACTGTATGCACAATTTGTTAGCAGTGATCCCCAGTGAGCTGTGCAAGATTTATCTCTTGAGTAAAAAAAATAGACTTGCACAACACAGTTTTGATGGGATGCTATGTTAAACTGGAACTGTTAGCTAATGCACAAGTAGGTATTCCCAAAAGCAAGATATCTAACACAAAATTTTAAATACTATATCCATCCCCAACACATTGGTTTTTTTTCCTACCTGTCTATTTTATTTGTTCATTTATAGTGCCACTTAAAAGTATTAGTATCCAATTCCTTTGGTTGAATGTGTGACAATCACTCACTATGGTTTACTACTGGTAGCCCTGAAATCTTCTGTACATAAAAGAGTTTTATATCTGCTTTTCTAATGCAATGCTATTGATCAGTAATATCTGCTGGAACGGCAACACATATTCAAGTAAAAGAAATGTGTTTATGACTGGGGGAAAAAACTATGCAGAGAAATACACAGCAATATCAAAGGTTTCTTATATTTCTGCCAACATATTTAAGTAATCCTGGGTAAGAAAAAAGATTCTTGATGTGTCCATCTGCTGATTGATGATCGTTGGGAGTGGAGATCCAAGCATGAAATCTTAATGCTGAAGACATTTTCATCTGCAGCCAAATCGCCAGGGAAAGACTCCATCAAACAACTTCATTCTGCGAAGTTTGTGACAACGTTGTCGACTTGGTGCTGGCTTTTCCTAGTTTATCTATCTGTCGATGCTCAAATATTTACTACTGCACTGCAGTTTACCATGATATCCAGCAACATCAGTTCGTGTTTTATCTGAACTTGAATTAAACCGTGAATGCTTGTGGGCTGTATTTTTTTTAAAGCAAGGATATATACAATACATACACGCATTTCTCCTCAAGGAATTTTAGCACCAAACACAGCTGCTATATCAAAACATTTTATACTGAATGTCTGTAAAGCTAGAAAACAATCACTTAACTTTACAAAGTCTTCATTTTTAAAAAAAAAACTGACTGCAAACTGGGATAAAAAAAGGGGAAAGGGCCACAAGCCCACCTCTTATTTGGAAAAAAATTCAAATGAAATCCATGGCTTGATTTCCATGTACGGTAACTTTGTTTATGAACAGGGACAAGGAATGTGCTAAACACTGTATAATGGGAATGTTGATGCTCTGGATTATTTGGCTCCATTCGAGATAACCACCCTAAGAACTGACTATCTCAAATGCTGTATTTAAACTGGTTCACACTATATTCAAATCTAAGAATAGCAGATGCAAAGTGGGCCAAGTGATACCATTTATGGGAACAACCTCAAGTTCTTCTTATAATCAGTTACAGAAAAAATGTAGCTTATTGTTTCAGAAAGTGAAATTAGTTACATGAACAATGATAACAGAATATGTTGTGCTTTCCACCACATTATACATATTCCAATTGAGAATTAAACTAACTTGAACAATTTAGAAGACCTCCAACAAGCAATTTCTTGCAACAAGCCATGGTTCTGATAGTGTAAAGAATCAACTCACCCACAAGGATTCTTTTAATTATGTCATTTAATTGTTAGAAGTTCCGTGATAAAACTGGAACATACATGGAGCTCCGGACCAGGAGAGCCACTGCTGAACCTTGTTAACAACATTCCACAAACACCTGAGCATTTGAAAAGCAGCTCATGGACATTTATCAGCTTTTTGGACCCAATCCTCTGAGCTTTCCAAATCTGAAATAAGCTCACCGTGACGTGTAAAGCAATGTTTTGTCTTTGTGCAGAATCACTAGGGGGAAGGTATTTAGGTGAAACACAAGTCAGCTTATGCCATACTGACAGTATTTGAATTCTATGGTGACCTTTACATTCTGACTGAATAAGCATGGAAATACAGGCAGCATACAGAAGCATCTTACCAACTGATTGCATGAGCAAGAATCTTTGCTGTCTTTGCTTGAGCAGGAATCTTGATTCAGGATGAATGAGGATTCAGTTCTTAAACATAGCTTGCTCCTGTCTGCAAATTTAGAACTAAGGTTGTGTGTGTGCCTTCAAGTTATTTCCAACTTATGGAGATCCTAAAGTGAACCTATAATGGAATTTTCTTGGCAAGATTTGTTCAGAGGAGGTTTGCCATTGCCTTCAAATTGTTTCATACAATCTAAGTTACAAGTGGAGTATGGAGATGACTTGAGAATTTTGGTTTGTCTGTAAACACTACACTGACATGCCTGGTTTCCTTATAATAAGTATGAATATTGTCTAAGGGCTTAATCTTGTCCCCCCCCCCATGCCTGTACGTATCCTGGTTTATTTATCCAGGACATTCTCCCCGTTATATGTGTGAACATAGCCAGTACAGTGGTACCCCGGGTTACGAAATTAATTCGTTCCGCCGCGGCGTTCGTAACCCGAAAGATTTCGCAACCCGAAAAAGCCATAGCCGCTAGCGCTAGAAAGCCGCGATTCCGTGCGAAAAAGCGCCGAAAAGCACCAAAAAATTTTTCGTAACCCGAAAAAACCTTTGTATCCCGGAACAGTTTTTTCCTATGGGATTTTTTCGTATCCCGGAAATTTCGTAACGCGGTGCTTTCGTATCCCGGGGTACCACTGTATAAAAAAAGAATATATTGACACCTGTTTTTATAATGAGTTTTAAAGCCAAATGAACATCAGATTTAAAGCATGCCAGGTACTTCGACTAGTTTTACGAAGGTATGAACTCAGGATAAGGTATTAGTGATCGATTGTTAACTTTAGCTGTGACTGATTAGTGGATAAGTGACAATGTTAAACTGCCTTGCAAGACAGCAATAATTAAGGTAATCGTCTTGGCAGCTGCTACTCTTTGCTGTAGTGACACAGAGTTCAGCTTAGAACTGAGAAAAGAACTTGACTTTTTCTTTTTGTAATTCCTTTAGTAATCGTAGGAAGGAATGATCACCCTGTGCCAGAGCTTGTTTCACATGCATGAGGTCCCCAGTTCAATCTTCAGTAAGATGTTTAAGATAGAGAGTAATAGGAGAGGCCAGTGCTTAGACAACTGCTACTAGTGAGAGTAGAACAAATAGGTGAACAAAAGGTCTGACTCAGTACAAGGCATCTTCCTGTACCAAGGCATTTTCTCTTTCCTGAAATAAGCATTAGTAATATTTATTACTTATGATCTTTTATTTGTTCCATACATATATTTTGGAACATATGTTAACAGTGACAACATTTGTAATACAGTTGGCCCTTTGTATATGTGGGGGTTCCATTCTGGACCCCCCCCCCCAACCACAGATGGCAAATTCCATGGGACCTCAAGTCCTGTTCTCTTAATGATGGTGCTGCTGTGTGCATGCAACTCCATTGAGAAGAAAGGGATGGGGCCATCCACGGATGCTCCAATCCATGGATGCCAAGCCCACAGATTGGAAGAACCAACTGTACTGCAATCTGCTGGACTGCTGACCAGCCCATCATATAGGAACCATATAACACTGGTTTTAAAGGTATTGCACTACCTATTCCAGTCTGAATTCAAGATTTGAAGGACTGCTTCTCACTACACATACCTGTCCATGGTTGCAGTAGTGAGGCCCTTCTCTCTTGGGGCATTACACTGCTTTTAAATTATTTTTATTGTTTTAAACACCAGTCTGGCACAGTTTGAGCATTGGACTACAACTCTGTGGAGACCAGGGTTGGATTCCTACTTGGCCGTGAAACCCACTGGGTGATCTTGGGCAAGTCACACACTCTCAGTCTGAGGAAAAGGGTCCTCTGAACTAATCTTGCCAAGAAAACTCCATGCTATGGCACCTTAGGGTTGCCATATGTTGAAAATGACTTGAAGACACAACACACATAGTCTTAAAATGTTCAAATTGCTTTTATTCTATACTACCTTTAGAATATTAGATCTGGTGTTCAGGTATCATTATTTTTTAAAAATAAATACTACAAATGTATCACTAAGTTAAAATGTTTCAGCAAAACTGATCAATTTCTGCTTTGGTGGCTTTAACTCACTGTGGAGATGCAAGGTTACAAGGGGATTAACCAACCTCTTCATTAGCACTTCTGTGACCAACAAGAGAAGAAAAAAAAAGATAAGAGTCAAGATCAAGAGCAGGCAGAAGTCAATGCTATGATTAATCTTCAGTCATTGCTCGTACAACTCCTGTTCCTCTTCCTCTTCCCTGTCTATTACTTGTCTGGGCAAAATGCAGCAGACATCACAGAACTGTCTTTACCCAGCCTGCTGATCATGGTCATAGACTGCTATCAGTGCAAAAGCCTCAGTCTTACACTGTGATCTCATGTTGGTTAGAAGTGTGGCCAGAACACTGTGTTCATATTCAGATTCGTGTTCCTATTCCTGTATTTTGACTTAATAAAACAAGAGATGAACATGTCTGTTTTCCCTATTGAAACTAATGGACATGTCAATCACCAGTTACATACATGATTTTAGTGGGTCTACTCTAATTGGGTGTAACACTGGATGTAGCCTATATTTCAGAGTTCAGAGTCTGTTGTTGCTGAACTGTAGAGCTCCTAGGACTAGCAGTCCCCCATCTGTCAGAGAATTACCACCTCATTCCTAGTTAAGGTAGGCTTAATATTCTGGGTTTTTTTTTAAAGTTACCTGTTTTCCAGCTTGGGCAATTTTGAGCCCTTCCATACTGGCCTAAAGAGGATGAATTCTCACAATATTGCCACTTGCTCATGTTGGGTTTTGTCGGCCTCTACATCCACTCATTCTGTTTTTCAAAGTAGGGAGCTGCTTTTATAGACTTCTTGGATCTGTCCTAGAGCTCTTACAGAAGTTTTCTTAAACCAAGAGTGTGATTTGCTGAAGTGATCCTATGGTCTGAAGGGCATATGGTTTCCTCTCCACTTTTTTTAAATGCTCAAAACTTATATTGTTATAATGCAAAATATTTATTTCATCAATTCTATTTTAGTGTTCATTTTTGTATGTTTTTAACTGCTTTGTTCTTTTAATTTGTAAGCTGCTTTGTGTCCTAACTTTGGGAAAAAAGCAGGATGATGATGATGATCATTAAAAAAAAAAAGAAACAGGAGAAAACTGGATGTTTGTTTTTGCTGTGCTGATATGCTTCGGGATTACAAAGAAACCCTCATTCCTGGAATCTTCTTCCTCCACAAGCAAGAGCCATCACTTCTTTAACCAGCTTCAAAACGGAGTTGAAGACCATCCTGTTCAGGGCAGCGTTCCCAGGCATTGCATAATTGTCACTTGCTATTTGATGTTCTTTTGTTGTCTGTTTTATTGAATCTTTTCCTGTATTGCTATGTATTTTATATGTATTATCCTACTAGAGAGGCCCCTTCCCCACCACCACTCCCTTTGGGTCGTGTCTTTTTAGATTGTAAGCCTAAGGGCAGGGAACCGTCCAATTAAAAAGATTGTATGAACAGCGCTGTGTAAATTTACAGCGCTTTATAAATAAAGGTTAATAATAATAATAATACTTAAAGGCAGGAATAAAATGCTGCAGCTGGTGCTGACAATTGCCAGAAAAGAGTCTAGGACAGCAGAAATGTCATTTGGATATTTCACACACACACACACACACACACACACACACACACACACACACCTGCAACATCCCAACACATTTGCCTGGTCTGGTGAAGTCTTATAGCTAACAGAAAGATGTTCTGGTTTTCTTACCCTCTTTATGTAGGTAAGAGGGAGGTGGGCATGGGAGAACACCCATACACCTCATTTTCATCTGATGTTTCATTTTCATTCGACTATTAATCTGAGATAAGATAGGATCACTTGAACAAGTCCAATTTAAACAGAAAGCAACAATTTGACTAAAAATGTGTAAACTCTAAGTGAGAATCTTTGCTCTGTGCACTTGTGTAGGAACACATTGGCTCTCATGGAATTGTTGGGCCATATGACTTGAGCCATGCTAGGGACAGGACACACAAACACTATTTTGCTGCTGCTAAAGTTTAACTGGTTGATACTCTCGCTGCCTCCTCTACAGAACAGTTAGATAACTATGCCAATATTATAGTGGGCCCTTAGTATCTGCTGGGATTTGGTTCCAGGACCCTCATGGATACCAAGATCTGTGGATGCTCAAGTCCCATGAAATACAATGACATAATAAAATGGTGCCCCTTATATAACATGGCAAAATCAAGGTTTGCTTTCAGGAACATATATGTATATGTTGAATATTTGCAAGGCATGGATGGTTGGATCTGTGGATAAAGAATCCATGGATACAGAGGGCCAGCTGTATTATGCAGGATGCTTTCACAGTTTAAAAGAGACTAAAAGACACACATACTTTTTATAGTAAAAAAGCACTTTACTGATTGTATCAACAGCACTTGCATCTAAGGACAGTCATGTGAGCCACAGTGTACCACTGTGCTGCAATCTTATGCCATAATCTTAGGTTTGGGGAATTATACTCCCATAATACTCCACTATCTAAACTGAAGGGGACAGATCCGGACAATGTCAGCTGAACACATAAAATATGGTGGTTCACTGAAAGGATAATAAGATATCATCTCATTGAATAGAAAAAGGAGGATATTAGATACCCTTAAGAATGATGGATACGTTTCAATGAGAGTAAAAATTCCAGCTAGATGCATGGGGATCTGAAAGAGATCTGAAAAATGTTTACAGCCTTCAGATGAAAATCTAATACTGTATTATAGCAAAGTCATTCATTTGATCACATAGGCCAAGGGAAAAGCAAGAAGCATTTTAACCAGCTGTTTTTACAGAACCAAATAAAGATGTGAATAGGAAAATGAGTGGCATCCCAAATCTAGGCTTTAAATGAAACAAAATGTTAATGGCATACAATGAAGATCATACAGTTTGAACTAATTATTCCTTTATTAACTCTGAACACAAATCCTCACAATCAAACTAGCTGCGGGGCAGCAAAAGGTTGACTTCCCCAGTCTTCCACTATTTAGTCAAGAACCAGATTAAGGAGGTGTTGGAATATGACTCCTGATGAATTAAAGCAAAGTTCAGGTGTGCAAAGTCACCCACATTGTAGGGATGGCACTAGATTAGCCTTTCAGATCCAGTGTCCTCCATATGTGTTGGATTACAACTCATCAGCCCTAAAAGCCTGGTGGCCATGGTTGCTGGGAATGCTAGAAGTTGTAGTGCAATTTATGTGAAGAACATTAAGTTGACAAAGGGGGCTGTATCTGAATATGGAAGGCTCCTCAACACCCACACCCACATATACACAGGGAAAGCAATTTTCTCTACTGCCCAGAAGTAAATATGAATAAACAACAGGCATGGGAACTAGATGATAAAAGAAATCAGGTGGTAGCCACTTTTATGAACACTGGTTGCAGCATTAGAACTCAATACTTCTCTTTCAATAGTTCACACAAACCTCTTCCCAAGCAATTTGTATCTGGGAGTGTAAAACTTTTCATAAGGATGTATACGAAACATACACCTATCTGCTCAAAGAAATAAACACAGAAATCATGGGCATGGCCATATTGGCAGGGGGGTTCTGAGAGCTGTAATAAAGAAGGTAACTTTCCCCCTTCTTCAAGTGAATCTGCACACGCAAGCTGTCCCCAATTCTCAATATAATAGGAATAAGCCCTTGCTCCTCTTATGCTACAGAAAAACAATGGAAAAGGGCCATGCATCACCTGAGAATTTAAGATCGAGGCAAGAACAACTCATAAGTTAAGAAACCCAAACATGTAGAGCCACATTCAGCCTCAATATTACACATCAGTGTTCTCATTCAATCACATTTCAAGAGGAATTATTTTCAATAATGTTTCTCAAAGGAAATGGGAATTACTCCCCACATCTATGTGTGTGCATGCACATAGGGCTGATGGGGAAAGTGTATTGCATTACTAAGGCCTGACTGTCCAGAAGGGGACCTTGGCATGTTACATATGTTTTTGACTTTGCCATTAGTATCTTGTCTACTGGTTATGTTTGACATGAATTGAAAACTGGTGAATTTCAATGAAAACAACAATAGCAAGTACATTTCTATACCGCTTATCAGTGCACTTAAGCACTCCCTAAGTGGTTTATAAAGTGTAAGCATAAAGATTTTTAGTAGGTCGGGCAGGGGTTCAAAGCTACTGCAGGGAGGTACAGGAACACTCCTTGGAACATCCAAGCAAAATAGCCTGTCTGAGGAAGCAAAGGAAGAAAGTCAACATCTCTCCACCCAAGGCAGGCTTCTGGCTTTTCCTAGCACCAGTCCTTCCTGCATTCTCCTGCATCAAACTTTGCTTTACCCCTCCATGCCAACTACTCACTTTCCTCATTGCAGCCATGTCCATTAAGAGGTTTACCTGAACAGCTCATCTCATTCCAGTTTACAGGAAGGCAGGGAGGGGAATGGAGACAAAGGCAGGTTACAGACCGCCATAAGGGATGTCCTCAGGACTTCCTAGGTTTAAAAAGGGACAAGCCTAATACGTCCTGGGAACATACAAGATGGCAGCGCCCCATCTACATGGGGGCCGCCATGATGGCGTCATGAATGCGCCGCCTCCAAACGAGGTGGCGTGGATGTGATGCCGTCCTGCTGCGCGAGGGCGTTTAGTGCGCCCTTTCGTCAGCGGAACTCCTTCCTAGTCTTGCATCGCTGGCGCAGCCTTTAGATGGCTGCGCCCAGCGATGCAGAGGAGAAAGGGGCCAAGCGGCCCCTTTCTCCTCTTCCCCGCCGCCGCGGGGTGTCCTTGGGGCTTGAAGCCCCAAGGACACCCCTTTCCAGGCCTTGGGGATGTGGCCTTTTGCCGCTTCCCCGCGGCCTGGAAAGCAGCGGATTGGGGCCTCAGCGGCTGCCGCTCTGGCCACTGAAGCCCCGATCCGGCGGGGAAAGGGGTGGGTGCAGGCCACCGCTTTTCGGCGGTCTGTAACACGCCAAAATCCCCTGTCATGGATCTCTTCACACCCAGCCAAGAGCTCCTTTCCTGCTTGGCCCAAAGCCAGCACCCTGGCCCAGAGGCACGTTTCTGGCCGCAGCTTGCCCATGGTCACCTAGCAATGTCCTCCATCTGTCATGCAAATTTGCTGCTGGCAGACACACTGCCAACCCCTTTATTTTCATTGGTGCTGAATGCACTCTCAATATTCTTGCATCCATGTACATACTGCCAACATTAAGCAATGTTAGCAACAATAAACAAGTACCTCCCACAAACAAAGACCAGAGTCCTATACATTAAAAATCTGTCAAGTTGGTGAGAAAGAGCATGGTTTTATGTAAATGGGACACGTTACTTTATTTGTAATAAAGTACTTTATTTGTAAGTACACACACATACTAATGTGAAACTTGAAGTAGAAGAAAGTCATTCAGAGTATATATATCCACCCACATTCTGTGAAATGTTAGTGATTGAACACTAACACTGTAACACTAACATACAATGCACTCTGGATTGGATTTAATCATGTTTAGAGTAGACCTATTAAAATCTGCAGAAAATACAATGATTTTAGTGGATCTACTATAAGACAGACTAAGGGCCTTTCACACTACACAATTATAGCACTGATTCCACATTAATTATTGTGTTATGTTATATGGAATCCTGCAATTTGTGGTTTAGGGAAGCATATTTAGAATTCATTGCCAGATAACTCTAGCGCTTCACCAAACTACAAACTGCAGGATTCCATAGGGAGTAACCATGGAAATTTAATTAAGTGATATCCTACTTTTCTCCTGGGATGGGATCCAAGGCAGATTACAGCACAATCACAGCTTTGAAAGGGCCTTAAGTCTGGGTATAACTCAAACAGATGCAAAAGGCACCACTATACACAATGAGATTTATTTTCAAGGAAGTATGCAAAATTTCAGAAATATTAATTCTTGGCTATATACAGTTGGCTTGCCATGTTGGTGGATTCTTTAGCCATTGATTCAAGCATCCATATCTTTAAAATATTTTTAGAAAGTACAAATTCCACATAGCAAATCTTGATTTTGTTATTTTATATAAGGGACACTATTTTACTATGCCATTGTATTTAATGGAACTTGAGCATCCATGAATTTTGATATCCATGGAGTTCCTGGAACCAAACCCCAGAGGATAACAAGGGACCACTGTACAGAACAGTGCAATTCCTCTATACCAATAGAGCTTAGGTTCGGACAACACCCTACTAACTAGCATTTGTTACAGAATCTCCTGCATTTCTACTGAGGAAGTAGCCACTAATTTAATGGGAACAGGTTGTATGCATGGCCAGGATTTCAATGAGCGGTGGCTGGTAGCTTTGATTTTAGGAATAGATGATGGGTGGTGAATCTGATCCACGTTTCAATCTGAATTGAAATGTTCAGTTTTCAGGTACTATCCAAGGTGCTGCAAGCTAAAAGAAGTGCAATAGACTCTTTAGAGTGCATTTACCTTCACATCACCCGCCACTGATTTCAACCAAAAATTAAAAGAACACAAGGCAATCCATATGATCCACTTGCAGCCCAATCCTCAGAAATAAGTTCAGCTAGACTTACTGTTGACTTCAACTACATTTATTCACTAGTGTACTTGGGACTGCACTATCACAATCACTTGGAAAGGCAGCAAATCTCTCCATCTTGGCAGAGTACTGTATCAGTGTGCCTGTGAATAAAATTCTGTAACATGTGTAAAACTTGAACCATGAGATAGGCATGTAAAGCATGTATAACTTATTGTTATCATGATCAGCAGCAACTAAAAGTTTATTTTATCCTGCTGGGGGTGGGAATAGGGGAGAGAACTGAAAATGCTCATTTTTCAAGTCAGTATTTGATACTTACTATGAGCAGATAAATTTCCAGTGTCACCATAGCTGAATGTTGCTGCTATTTTTATTTTCAACTGACAGAATATTCAAAGCTGACAAATGTGGTAGAACAGACAAAATTATTAAAAGCTTCAATTTACAGCAAATAGTGACAGTTTGCTTTTGCTGCTCATAAACCAAAACCTCAGAGATGTAAATATACAGGCAAGGTAGTGGCAGCATACCTATGATTGCTCTTGAAGCAGTTTTTTTTTTAAATAAAAATATTCCAGATCCAAACCAAATATAAACCCCAATATATCTCTTCTAGAACACCTAACAATCAAGACCAAACTGAGAATACCCCTACAATTTACCATTGCCTTTCCAAAGTGGAGAAGAGGTGCTACCATGCTGGTTATTTTGAGGATTGGGAGTTTTGGACTGAACCACATTTTTGGTTTTGCTACTAGCATGGGAAAAGGGAGGATTTTCTGGGAGGACAGCAGTGGTTAGTTTAAAACACACGTATTCACATTATATTGTATTATGATTTGTACATAATATATAAAAATACATATTTTTCATAACATGTAAATCCATAGATGTAGCACAGGCAACCCCCTGCACCTTCCTGTATTCAAAATTATAGTCACAGATGCTTTGACTTGCCATGTATATTGGGAGACAGGAGCAGAATTTAAAAAAAGGAAAGAAAGGAAAAAGCTTGCTGCCACTGCCACAAACCATGGGTCACCTACCCTCAAATTAATGCAATTGACCTCCTCTAAGGCTAAGAGATGGTGACTTGCCTGAGGTCCATGGCTAAAGTTTTGAACTCTGCTCTCCAGAGTAATAGTCCAATGCTCAAACTACTACACCACACTGTCCCTCATCTAGAACATCTAGAAGTCATCTAGAACACTAACTGTGACCACTTCCAGGCACAACAATTTAACTTGACAAGTTGAAATGCATCTAGAAGAGGGTGGTCGTTAGTCATTCTGGAAACCAAGCCCTAGGAAGAATGGTTGAAGGAATTGGAGTTAAAAAAACCCATAGCCTGGAGAAGGGAAGATTGAGAGGTGATACGATAGTCATCTTTTAATATGGCAAACTCTGTAACATGGATGATGGGGACAGTTTGTTTTCTGCTGTTCCCCACAGGGTAGGACTTAAAACAATGGATTCAAGTTACAAGAAAGTAAATTCTCACATGACTTTAGGAAGAACCTTCTGACAGTAAGAGCTGTTTGTCAGTAGAACAGACTACCACAGACACTGATAGACCTTCCTTCACTAGTATGTTTTAAAACAGAGGTTGGATGGTCAATGCTCAGGTGCGATTTAGTGACAGATTTTTACACTTACAGTTGATCAATCAATGACTCTTGGGTTCCTTTCCAATTCTCTAATTCTATGATTAAATTAAGGCTTCACATTTTTAAGTATAAAATTCCACTTTTAGTAGTGGAGATAAAGAAAAGGAAGATAAAATATACATACAGGTGGAACTACTATACCTGGATAAGCACCTATCTTTTCCTTAACAAAGTGGCCAAATGTCAAGCTCATAGGATCTAACATAAATAATAATAATAATAATAATAATAAAACTTTTATTTATATACCGCCCTTCCTGAGATCAGGGCGGTTTACAACATAAAACAAGCAAATAACAATTTAAAAACAGTAACATCTTCACAATCAAATATAAAAACAAGACAAAACAAAAGCCCCCGTTAGCCAATCCTCTTGCAGAGTACAAGGAGTACAAGGAGGCCTGCTAGGACTGTGATTGGGGGAATGCGATCTTAAACAGAAAGGTTTTAACATCCTTTCTGAATTGGGCCAGGGAGGTGGCCGAGCGGAGCTCTGAGGGCAGCGTGTTCCAAAGGGCCGGGGCAGCGATAGAGAAAGACTTCCTCGTGGTAGAGGTAAGCCTGGCCCCTGGCACCCTAAGGAGTTGCTGCCCAGATGTTCTGAGGGTGCGGGACGGAATGTACGGGGAGAGGCGGTCCTTCAGGTATCCTGGGCCCAAGCCATTTAGGGCTTTATAGGTCATCACCAACACCTTATATTGCGCCCGGAAGCGAATAGGCAGCCAATGCAGATCTTGGAGCACCGGTGTTATGTGGCTGGCCCTGGAAGTACCAGTGACCAGCCTGGCTGCCATATTTTGTACCATTTGTAGCTTCCGGGTTTGGTATAAGGGTTGCCCCATGTAGAGTGCATTGCAGAAGTCCAATCTCGAGGTTACCAGAGCATGTACAACAGTTTCAAGGTCCCTCTGGGCCAGGTATGGGCGCAGCTGGCGAATAAGCCGAAGCTGATAACAGGCGTTCTTGACCGTCGCATTCACCTGGGCAGTCAGGTGAAGCGACGAGTCAAGAAGCACCCCCAGACTGCGCACAGAGTCCTTCACAGGGAGCGTGACCCCGTTCAGGACAGGTGGAACTACCGCCATTCCCGGACCAGGGGAACCTATCACAAGTACCTCCGTTTTCTCTGGATTCAATTTGAGTCGGTTTTCCCTCATCCAGCCCATTACTGACTCTAGGCACGCCACGAGAGGAGAGACGCCATCCTCGGCCACTGCATCAGTCGGAGACATAGAGAAAATGATTTGGGTGTCATCAGCGTACTGATAACCCCGCGCCCCATGCCTCCGGATGATCTCTCCCAGCGGTTTCATGTAAATGTTAAATAGCATGGGAGACAGAATGGCTCCTTGAGGGACCCCAGTTTTAAGGGCCCGCTCGTTGGAGCACACGTCTCCCAGCTGCACCATCTGGGACCTCCCAGAGAGGTAGGACTGGAACCACTGGAGCGCAGTGCCCCCGATTCCCACCTCTGCCAGGCGCCCCAGAAGGATACCATGGTCTATGGTATCGAAAGCCGCTGAGATGTCCAAGAGCACCAACAGGGACACGCTTCCCCTGTCGATGCCCAGACATGTTCTTCACTAGAACCCTGAGCTCTATAAATTGGAGCCAGGAGCAAGACAATGGCTCAAGGAAGTGGACACAGCATTACAAACATGAAACCTCAGGAACCTGCTTTCAGTGCCTGAGCTGGGACTTAGAAACATATTACTTCCCCACCCCCATGTTTCTTGATTTCTGCAGCCTAATTGGTGGTAGTGGGATAGGAAGCCTTTTGTTATCACTATTGCTAGAATGATGGAATTGGGAAACACTTGTGCTCACCTGGATCTACCTGTAAATCCCAGTCTGCCTTCTGTCCATTCCTGTTATAAGGAGTCCTACTAAAGTTTGGCACCAAGCATTCTTTTTTGTGTGGATGTCACAGTTATACAGGCATATCCGTGATGTACACTCCAGCAGGGTCTAAGAACTTGTGATTCTGTCTCTGCCAACTCTGTCTCTCCCAAACCAGAAAATCTCTTTTACAAACTTGATATGAATGTGTTGAAACTGTACTGGCACATATTACAACCACTACTGTGCCAGATTTGATCTCAAGAGATTATCCATGTTATTGTAGCACTTTGGAACTGGGCTGGGTATGCCATGAATTTAAATCCCTGCAGTACTTTACCAAAACTGCGATCAAATATCTGCTCCTTCCAATAGATGGTGAGTCCACCAAATGGGGAGGTTGTAGGACACAAGATGTTCCCAAGAAAATGTTTCCCAAGGAAAAGCTAGCTGTCTTGTCCCACAACTCCTAAGCTACTCATACAACTATGACTACTCTATTTTTTTAATGTTACCGAATTCAATAAATTCTAAGAAACTGTGACTGTACTCTAATCTAATTTTTTTAAAAAATATTACCCAATTCAATAAAATTTAAAACATATCCACAAGGCAATGGGAACACTTTAATTACAATCTTGGGGGGAAATGGAATCTATCTTTATTTACAAATATTTATAAACCACTAAAATCTGAGTATTTCAAAGCAGTGGCTAACAATACATACATACAACTTATTAAAACAAAGTGTGTGTTGTCCAGGAAATAGATGGCATGTTGTTTTACACAGGAACAGCTTGCAAAATAAGACATGTTCTCAATATGCATCTAAATCTTTTAAAATGTTACAGTTTCAATGGAGTACTATTACAGTGGGCCCGCACCATCCGTGAGCTTGCCATCCGCGGATTTGAGCATCC
Organism: Sceloporus undulatus; assembly: GCF_019175285.1. Taxonomy (NCBI): domain Eukaryota; kingdom Metazoa; phylum Chordata; class Lepidosauria; order Squamata; family Phrynosomatidae; genus Sceloporus; species Sceloporus undulatus. The sequence continues at coordinate 27,422,691 of NC_056527.1, read as the reverse complement.
ACTGATAGTAAGCCCCATTGGTGGTCCATGTATGTGGCCACACTAGCAGCTGCAGACATGCTGTGCTGCCACTAGGGACAATGGGACTTAAGTTCCCACACTTTTTTCCTATCTGCAGGGGAGACCGGAACAGATTCCCTGTGGATACGAAGGTCTGACTGTATTTTATGACAGCCAAAACAACAAAGACTCTTATGGCATCTTAAAGACTATCACATTTTATTTGACATATATTTTTGTGGTTTTTAGCCACATGCATATGATGAAACAAACTTTTTAACCTTGTGAAGGGGGCTTCACATGTGGATGTGGACACTGCTCCCCCCACCCCCCGGTCAAAGTAGTATAGGAATAAAATATGTTGCTTGTTTAGTGTATATATTTCCATTCACACATTCATGTATGTTCATGAATAGACATGAATATATTCATGCAGCAGCATCAGGTCCCAAGAAATGGGGCAAGGATGGGATGGGTGGGGGAAGAAGCAATAGCAGCTGTGGATGAACCTCGCTAGAGACCATAATCCAGTTAACTTCCCCAGTCTCTTCCACCTCCTCTATGCCAGATCCTTCAGCCAAAAGGCAGAGAAATACACATACACAGAGAGGTAAATACAAGTGCTTTAGGCAAACACATTGCATCCCCAATCACTGGTGTTCTGCAGCAACTAATATGCAAGTTAAATGAGAAGAATAGAATGAAATGGAATCAATCAATCAATGGAATCAATCTTTAATAACCAATATGCAAATGTCAGAATGAAAACATAAGAGCAGACAGACAAAGGAACAAACAGAAATAGACAAAGAAAGTCCCAGTAGAAAGTGGAGCTGTTGTGGCAAGCAGAATGAGAACGTCCTCATACTGAGCTGTTTTGCTCATCCATAAAGTCTAAACTACAATTCCTAACAAACAACGTAATAAATTGGTTGGTATTTTAAACTTGTCAAGAAAATAATTCAGCAAGACCTTTTGCGGACTGACCATAACTCAACTTTATTTGCAGCTCCAAAACTAAAGGACAAGGTATTGAGATAATAAAGAAGTTGCTGGAACGCTAGTGAACAATCAACCAAATTAAACAGGAATTATTAGCACAGATTCATATCTCGGATATGTTCGATAATCCTCACACTTCATTTCTGATTATAAACTAGATTATGTCAGGTTCGGTGCTTAGTTTATTACAAAGTACAGTATTAGGTTTCACATCCATTCTGTCAAGTTTTCTTCCAGCTTTGTCCTCAACCCAAGTAAATTCTACCCCAGTTGCATTCCTAACTTGACAGGTTCCACACTGTTCCATCTAGCTTAGGTCCTATCTGTCTATATAAGGGATGATGAGCATGAAGAAAACAGCTGTGAATTAAGAAAGTGGAAGCTCTAGAGTCTAGAAGAGTCAAATATGCAGAGCATACAGCAACAGGCAGTACGGCTACTATCATGGGCCATGGGTTTCTACTAAGAAACCAGTGGTTCTTAAGCTGTAGTATGAGGTCCACTGGGGGGCCACAATGTCCTAACAGAGGTCTGCAAAGGCTTGACATCAATAAGGAAACAGGGAAACAATCTCATGCGCTTCAGGAAAAGTCAGATATCAGTGCACAGGGGTTTGAGGAAAAGCAAGCATGGAGAGTGAAATGCATGTGTGTGGAAAATGTCTGTGGATGTCTATTCTGCTTTACTTGGGCTTTGCTTCTCACTTGAATACTATGTTCTGTATGTTGCACTCTTGCAGTCCTGGGTCATATATACTACTTCAGAGGATGCAGGACAGGCTGATGGCTCCTGAATCAAAGGGAAATGGCCAGGAAACATGGGAGCGATGGCTGCATGGCTCCTACTGCTCCCCTTCCATGTTAGTAATGTGAAGTATGGTTTCATTGTGTCTAGGAATCTAGAGATCAGAGTTCAGTTCCCTGGTCAGCTATGGGAACCCACTAGGTGACCTTGGATGTCACATACTTTCAGCCCCAGAAAACCCCATGATAGTGTCATTGTAAGATGGAAATGACTTGAAGGCACACAGCAACAAAATGGTGGGGGTGAACATGAGCCAACAATGCGATGCGGCAGCTAACAAGGCCAATGCGAGTTTAGGCTGCATCAATAGAAGTATAGTGTCTAGATCAAGGGAAGTCATAGTGCCACTATATTCTGCTCTGGTCAGGCCCCACCTGGAATATTGTGTCCAGTTCTGGGCACCACAATTCAAAAAGGACATTGAGAAACTGGAGAGTGTCCAAAGGAGGGCAACTAAAATGGTGAAAGGTCTGGAAACCATGCCCTACAAGAAACGACTTAGGGAGCTGGGGATGTTTAGCCTGGAGAAAAGAGGTGATATAATAGCCCTGTTTAAATATTTGAAGGGATGTCATATTGAGGAGGGAGCAAGCTTGTTTTCTGGTGCTCCAGAGACTAGAACCCGAAGCAATGGATGCAAACTGCAGGAAAAGAGATTCCACCTCAACATTAGGAGGAACTTCCTGACAGTAAGGGCTGTTCGACAGTGGAACAAACTCCCCCGGAGTGTAGTGGTGTCTCCTTCCTTGGAGGTTTTCAAGCAGAGGCTGGATGGCCATCTGTCGGGGATGCTTTGATTGTGATTTCCTGCATGGCAGGGGGTTGGACTGGATGGCCCTTGCGGTCTCTTTCAACTCTATGATTCTATGATTCTATGAAGGAGAGAAAAATCATTTGAACCTGGGAGGCAGAGATCTTGCACTAGTAGAAATGCAATTTTACGCATGCAAAGTACTTTTGGGTCCAGCCTCATATTTCTGCTATTGCAATTTGGCTTTTCTGCCTCAGGCAGCAGAATTATCTTGGGTGTTGACTAGTAGTCAGAACTATTCCAGTTAACTTTCCCCTGAATCTGAGGCTTTTATGAAGGATCACTGTTCAATGAAAAATGAGTATTTGCTGATTTTTTTAAAACAAAAGCAGGCAGAAAGTATGGCATGGTTCGATTTTAACACATCTTCCATAAATGTATCTTTTCTGTGACAAATAGCACCAGTGAGTGAATAAATATAATTTCCACATAACAAAAACTAGGCTCATATGCAGTGCAATGATATGTAAATTGTACATAGTTTCAACTCTGAACTGTCTTGCCTTTCAGTTCTCAGGAGACCTTTCTGTCAGTATAACAAGCTAAAAACAAAATATGACTGACAAGTGCACATACTTAGCTGATTGAGAACACAGAGTGAAAAGTAACCATATTAATCTCTTTCCACCCAGAGAGTGTGTGACTTCCAGGCAGAAATATTGATTCCAACATATTCTACAGTGCCATAGATTGATAATCAGTGTTCTAAATGTAAGTTGGAGGATTTTGTGCCAAATAGGATAGTGTTTCTTTCCTTCTTTATTTATCTTAGTTTAGGGTTTTTTCCTTCCTTCCTTTTTAAAGGTAAACATTCTTAAATAATTTTTGTTCTAACTTTGAGAGTATGAAGCAATACCAACAAAAATGAAAGTAAAACTAGAAGCATCACTTTTTAACAATACATAGAGAGATCTTGCAGTACATTTGAGACTAACTGAAAGAAACTGGCAGCATGAGCTTTCATAGACTTCAGTCTACTTCCTCAGATGCATTTGGTAGAGAGGAAGCCATATATATATATATATGCGTGCACGCTACTGGTATGTGAGGATGTCAACACAAATTAAAGATCCTTTGTGTATGGAAATGAAGTTGCAGGTCCAATTTTAATGATGGATGTTAGTGCACAAAGATTGGAAAGAGAAACAGCAGAACTAGAATTCATCCACAAACTATAGTCACTCTGCAATGGATTGAAGAAAGACAATGGTTTTCTGACACACTACACACACTTCAACACTATCTGATCCCATCCTCATGAGAGTGCCCTACATTCATCTATTTCCCTCACCACAGGCTAGTCCCATTGCAAAACTGGATCTGCCACTTCATCTCCATGCACAAAAACCAGTTTCCTATGTATTTGTGCACTAATGACCATAGTTAAAATTGGACCTGCAACTTCATTTCCATACGCAAAGGATTTGTAATTTGTATTGATGGCATATATATGTCTGTACTTGGCTTCCACTCCACCAAATGTATCTGAGGAAGTAGACTAAAGTCTATGAAAGCTCATGCTACTAATTTCTTTCTTTCAGTTAGTCTCAAAGGTGCTACAAGATCTCTCTATGTACTGATTCTACAGACTAACATGGCTATATCTTTGAATTCTGCCACTTTTTAACAAGTGATGCAACACTATAAAACATGAAGGACTAAGGACAAAATAAAAGCCCTCCTTGACAGTGAGCAAAATTTGATTCTACTGTATATAGAAAAAACATAGCTGAGATCAATCATTTCTGAATTATCTTTAAATGAGGACCTTTTTCCTGACACCCCCCCAACACACTTTGTGCATTTACGTAACAATTTACTCTGAAATAATCCAAATAGGAATAGCTCTTTGGAAACTAAATAAACAATAACAAAAATTGGACATCAGGGAAGGGGGCAGTTGATACCTATGGTTTCTTGGTGACATTTTTTATCTGGACACATAGAAAATAATCACTTGAGAAGTTTCACCAGGATTTCAACAACTTCCACCGTATCATCAATCTGAAACAATCCACGCAACAAATTTGCTTTCTTGACATCACTGTGTCTAAGCACCACACTCTATCAAAAACCCACAGATCACTACACATACTTACATGCCTTCAGTTTCCACCCAGAACATACTACAAAATTCAGTGTTCACAGACAAGTCTTCCAATACAACTGCAATAGCTCAGACATAGAAGGCAGAGACTGAAAACACTTAGATTTACAACAGGCATTTCAGAAGCTACAATAACCACCTAAGGAGGTGAAAGAATAAATCAACAAGGCAAGGTAAGTACTCAGGAACACTCTACTACAGGACAAACAAAAACCCCAAAAATGAAAGAATATCCCTAATGGTCACCTATAATCCCTAACTAAGACCTCCTTCTTTGACAGTTTTTAAACAGAGGCTAGATGGCCATCTGTTGGGAGTGTGTTGATTCCTGAATGGCAGGGGGTTGGATTGGATGGTCCTTGTGGTCTCTTCCAACTCTATGATATTATGACCACTCAAACACATCATCAAAAAGCTATAACCAGATCTTGAGAACAATACAGCCCTCTCAAAAGCTCTAAGAGGCTTTACTGGCCAACAAACAGCTTCCAAATCTTAAACAGCTACTCACTCACAACAGGACACATAACATGGATATCGAGAGAAGACCCTGCCACAAACCCAGATGCCAACTCTGTCCTCACATTTAAAATGGGAGCAATATCACAGAGGTCAATAACATCACTTAGAATATTACTTGTACTTCCTTCCAATGTGATATATGCCATCATATATGCCAGCAATGGCTCTCTACGCTGGACAAACAGGATAGTCTCTTTGCAAGGGGATAAATGGGTGTAAATCTGACAATAAAAATGGCAATACCCCAAAAGCAGTTGCAAAACACTTCAACCTTCCTGAATATACAGTGTAGGATTCAAAGGTTGCAGTCTTTGAACAAGGAAATTGCAAAGGAAGACTAGAAAGAGAAACAGCTGAATTGAATTATATTCTTAAAAATTCCAATTCATTAATAGAGGCATGGACAAAGAAAATAGCATCACGACACACTACACTGTTACAGACCTCACTACTGTAACAAAAGGACTCTTCTTACCCAAGGAACTGATTCCTGGTAAGCACATGTATTGCTTCCACACATCAACATTAACTGATCACTGTAAAGATCTGAAAAGTCTGTATCACCTTACCTACACAGCCCTTTGAAAATTTAAGGCAAGGTGCATGATTTGCTTCCTTTTGGATCCTATTACATTCCTTCCCACTCTCAAAACTCTCTCTCACACTCTCTCTGTGTATATGCTTTATATCTGAACATTTATTATCACTCAGTACTGCATCTGAAGAAGTGGGTTATATCCACAAAAACACATACAACATTTAAAAAGTTTTAAAGGTGCTGCTACATTCCTTTTCACCCTCTCCATCCCTTTCTCTTTTTTAAACAGAGCAAAGAAACTTTTTATATCTGTGCATAGTCTTATAAAGTATGTATGGGAAGAGAAAACAGGGATGAAGAATATATGTATTTGGATTATATTTTAATGCAAACCAGAGTACTGATACTCTCTAAACTACTACTATGTGAGCACAATTATGAATGCATCCACATTACACCAGTAAACTACTTTTGTACTACTTTATCTATCATGGCTCCATCCTATGGAATCCTAGGATTTGCCCTTTCGTGAGGAACTACTTCTCTGCCAGAAGGCTTTGGTGCTATAGGTCAGGAAATGCAGCAGAGAAGTCTATGTCTTTCGTCAAATTCCATATCCCAGGATTCCATAAGCAGTTAAAGTGGTACCAAACTGCTACAAACTGCTAGATTCACCAAACATTTTCTTCCACTTCTTTGAATTTTGCAATAAAAAATGTACATAGTGAATAATAGCTGCTCTGAGAGCCTTTGTGGCTGAAGAGCTGGGTATAAATACAATAAACAAACAAACAAACAAACAATATAATATAATATAATAGTGAAAACAGTGGTTAAAATCAATATATTCAAAGAAATCTGTTCAAAATATTTGAGAATTTTTGTGAGCAACTCTTAACTGAAAAATTGCAAACTGAGATGGAAATCGGACAGTTACAGAAGCAGAACAGGCAGAACCATCCACCCCTAAATAGCAAGAGGGAAAACTGATAATTTGTTGCCTAGACACCACAACATTTGAAAACTGTGCTCAAATCCCATAGTAACACATTCTCTCATCTGAAAGTTCATTGAGCTTAGTTTGTAACATTTAAATTAACACAACGCGCATATGAAAAAAAGGCAAACAATACTGGGCACTTTTGCAGCAATAATTCCAAGTGCATTTCATTTTGATAATTTCCCATACATTCCTTATGCATGGGAATATTTTTTTTTTGGCCTGGCAGGTAACATTCACTCATGGCATCTTAGAATTCTTATATGCTTTTTATGCTAGAATTAATATAGTACTTCCCAATTTAACCATGAAACTATAATATTCTCTTATTTAAATATGCCTACATTATTTTAAAAAAAAAAAGATGTTTGCATTTATTGCAACAAAGTCTTTAGAACTTCTATCATTATTACTACAAGATACACACCCAGAACTAGTCAGTGTTTTATGAGAACCTGAAAATGGCACTGGGATTTCCCCACACACACATTGGCTAAAAATTTACACAATGATAAACTGGTCAAGATAATATATTGGAGCAGGAGACATGAACTGAGCAGTTCATCTAGGCAGCAGCCAGTTATGAATATTTTTAATAAATATGCAAAGATGATATCCTGTCACATAAAATAGCCAGTCAGTGGTATACCCGCAATGCATTCCCGCTTGTAACATTTCAGCTCCCAGAATTAAATAATGTCTATGAATATATATATTAAAAAAATTCTTTTACTCTTCGAGATCTGCATTTTACAGCATTCTTTGTATGATTCATTTAGATTACCACAATATTTTATACATGAATATGTACTTATTTATATATGTTACAGATTTATTTGTAATACCCCCTTTTTTTAGTTGTATGGTATAATGTGAAAATGTATTGCCTATTGACATCTCATTTCCCCCTTATTCCCAAGACAGAGTAAAATGGAACCAAATTACAGGTTTGTTCAGTAGGTGCACCAGACAACACAACACCCTGCACAATGGGGAAATCTGAATAAATTGCTGTATGAATACTGACAGAAGAAGAAGCCCACTGGCTGTTAACATTCCATCCCCAGTGGATGCAATACACAGAGAAGAGCTAATATTGTTCCAGATAGCTTTAGCATTACAAACAATATACTGCTTTTAAATGAACACACCACCATACACAACACACCCCAATTGTGCCCAGGGTAGGCAGCATATGCGTTGAATATCCCTTACCCAAAATGCTTGGAACAAAAAGTGTTTTGGATTTAGGATTCCCCCCCCCCCCAGATGTTAGCATACCTGTATGTCCATATACGTACATAATGAGATACCTTGGAGATGGGACCCAAGTCTTAATCCAAAATTCATTTATGTTTCATGTATACCCTATACACATAGCCTGAAAGCACTTTTAAACAATATTTTAATAATTTTGTGCATGCAACAAAGTTTGTGTACACTGAACCATCGGAGAGCAAAGGTGTCACTATCTCAGCCACCCATGAAAAAGGTTTCAATTTTTGGACTATTTCAGGTTTTGGAATTCTGGATAAGGGAGACTCAACCTGGATTAACTTTTCACCCATTTTAAATGCTACCCCATCAAGAAGCAGATGATCCCTACCTAAATCTTAAGCATTTTGATAGTTTTGTTCTCACTAGGGATGCACAAATACGCATAGATTGATCTCCAAGGGCTCTCAGTTTCCATAATGAAACTCATTTTGATTCAGGTGCTAATTTGATAGAGAGGTATAGTTTTCATTTTCTCACCAGAACCCCTATGTCTTCAATTTTTGCATGCCTTTTTGAAACGAATGCATTCCCCTTCCACACTGGCCAAAGAATATTTGCTTACGTTGTTTTCACATGCAATTTTAGGCACAATTTTCAAATATACGCATGCGCAAAAACTTTTTTTGTTAGTGCTGTTCGGATAGCAAGTTTGTAAATATGTATATTCCTGACGGCAAGTTCTTCTCAAGTTTGTGTTCAGTTCTAGAAAGTGTGAAGTGGATAAATTCTATTAAAAAATAAACAAATTTATTTCTCTCTCAGAACTAGTTCCCACAAACAACAGAGAAGAGGTAATGTGCTGATAAGACTAGATTCTCTTTAATATTTAGTTTTCTTTTCTATAAGAAACTGCTTCACTTGTAGGACCAGCAGAGGTTTCTTCTGCAAGGCTGTAATGGTTATACACAACTTCCCTTATTCCCAGGAACAGACTGAGTCAGGAGATCCTGGGAAGTCTATGTCTTATAGTAACTGAAAGCAAGAAATTATTTGTAGGTGTCCAGACCTTTAAAAGTGAGGCCTCTTCTACTGTGAATCTGTGATGCAATTTTCCCTTGGCAATGGAGCCTTCTTCTTCACAGGGCTAAATTCTAAAATGGATTGTGGTCAGGGAGAATTGCCTTGCATATGTGGAGGGGGATGTTGGCACCAAGGCAACATGCCAGAGTCAGACTTCAATGGAATAGTGGGCACTATTCAGAACACGTTTGAAGACGGTTCAGTGAGTCTGCCATTAAAAGGCTTCAGTTACAAATCAGGACACCATCACTAGTTTTATCTTACGGTAAATTATCAGTCTTAAAAATCCAAACCCAAATCAAAGCTTTAGGAAATGCCTGTTTAAACTACAAGTCCCAGAATTCCTCACCCCCATAGCCTCTGGCTATACTGGCTAGGGGATTCTGGGAGTTTCAGTCCAAAAACCTAACCTTTCCAAACTCTGCACCAGGTTACTTTACCTGTTGTATTACAATACCACCTTCAAACCCTTGGTTTATGTTCATTAATACTGACAAAACAATCGAAGGTAGGTTGTCTAGATGAGGGGTAGGCAACCTGCGGCCCGCGGGCCGGATGAGGCCCGGCAAGGCCTTGGGACTGGCCCCAGCCTGGTCCTGCTGCCGATTGCCACTGGAGCCTTTGGCCTATCAGGAGGAGGTGGGCAAGGGGGGCAAGCGGCAGGCAAGGGGAGCAAGCAGTGGGCAAGGGGGGCAATTGTCTATAGAAGCCTCCGAAACATGCATTTATATTAACATTTTTTTAAAAATCAGGAAATTTTTTAGCGTGTCCTCCATATATATATTTTTTAAAAGTGTCCTCCATTTGAAATTTTTGTCCTACATTTGTCCTGGTTTATTTATTTATTTTTTAAATTATTTAATTATTTATTTTTTGGCTTCGGCCCCCCCAGTTGTCTGAGGGACAGCAACCCGGCCCCCGGCTCAAAAAGGTTGCCTACCCCTGGTCTAGATGATAGCACTGATAATAAACACTTTAAGCTAGGACAGCTCCACATTTTGCTGATGAAATTATTATAGCAGCACAATGTAACTGAAGGTGAGAGGTGTGGGTGCAGAGGATTATAAAAGCAGTGCTTAGAATCATAGAGTTGGAAGAGATCACAAGGGCCATCCAGCCCAACCCCTGCTATGCAGGAACTCTCAATCAAAGCATAGTTTCCATCCTAGGTTCAGCATTATGAGGTGCAAGACACCAGCTCAGCAAGATCAGTTTCTACCACAGGAGTGACAGGAAATATGTGGTTCTCCCTAATGTTGCTGGAGTGCACCTCCCACCAGCCTTAGCTAGCATAAACAATGGTGAGGGGTGACAGGAAATGCAATCCAACAGTACCTGGATGCTTACACAGTCCCCAAAGTTGCTCTAAAAGCTTGTTTTTGTTGTTTGCCATCACTTTGACTCCCAACATTTAGTAACCCTGTGAATGAGAGCTATGCAAGAGACTGTTATTAAAACTCTGTTCAGATCTTGCAAAATCAGAGTTGTGGCTTATTTGATTAAATCATTCCACTTGTAGAATGGCCTTCCCTTTTTCTAATACCTCCTACTTTACCAAGTATTATCATTTTGTCCAGTGAGTCACACTGTCTCATGGTATGGCCAAAGTACCATAACCTCAGTTTAGTCATTTTGCTCTAAGATGAATTTGTCTTTTTAGTGGTCCATGGTATCTGCAGAGCTTTCCTTGACCAACACATTTCAAATGAGTATGCAAAACAATCTTGCAGCTCCTTTGAGACTAACTGAAAGAAAGAAGCTGATAGCGTGAGCTTTCATAGTCTTGAACCTATTTCCTCACATGCATCTGAGGAAGTAGGTTCAAGTCTACGAAAGCTCATGCTACCAGCTTCTTTCTTTCAGTTAGTCTCAAAGGTGCTACAAGATCTCTTTGCATACTGATTTTCCAGACTAACATAGCTATGAGTTAGAATTTTACATTTTAACTGAGTTAATTTTCTTTACATCAGCTGTCTTTACTGCCCAGACTTCACAGCTATACATGGAAATTGGAACTATACATAAAAACTGGGATGCAATGGCATCAAAAATCTTAGTGGCATTCAAATTTTAGTGGAAATCTGATATACAAATGGAACTCCATTCAAGCAGGATGTCCACTGCATACAATGGGCTTACTGAAGATGAGATACCAAGGATGATCCCACTGCATGTACTGGATGCTTAGCAATGAGTCAGACATCTGGAGCTTCATGTGCATCATAGAGCTCTTGCTGGACTGGATGTGTAGATTGATTTTTGCAGTGTTCAGTGTACAAACGTATTTTGCCACTATGATCATTTTCAAGAACCTTAAAATGCCTCCAATGGCAACAGTAAATACAATATATGACTAAAACAGTCCTAAATGATCCTTTACAGGCCACTTTGTTCCTCTGTTAAGATGCTACTTGTTTCTTTGATTTATCTGATGATAAATTTTTTATGACTAGGTAAGTCCCATAAAATTGCTCGGGAGCCGACTCCACTGATTAATAAGTTTGAGGAATTGAAACTGTCAGGAATTCATGTGTTAAAAGTGAAATTACTACCAAACATGTATTATATCTTCTATATAACACAGAAATAAAAAAGAAGGTTCATTTAGCAATATTATTTTGCATCCATTTGTTCAATTCAGTTTATATTCAGGCTCATCACTGTTAAGCCTTGCATACTTATTCTCTGCTTAAAGCAAACAGTATACTAAATCCCATTCTAGGACTGCAAGAAAGAGCTCTAATGAAAATGACATTCAGAAGTTAGTTAGAAATCAATTCAGGGACTTTTTTCTTTCTTTTAGTGGAAGGGGGAACAGGAAGGTTATTTTTAGACCATGCAGTTCACTGATGAAAACCGAATCATGTCAAGTTTCTTAGCTGAAGATAAATTACAGCATGCATTTGCAATCCGACAGGTTATATGAGGAGTTCTGCTTACTCAAGATCCCTTTCGGAAAGCAACCTCCCACGTGGATGGCCAGCAAGCTGTTCCTGAGATCCAGGAGAATTCCTGAAACAAGTCTCCAGTACAGTTTTGTGTATGTGTGTGTGTGTGAGGGGGGGGAGAGATGAAGAACATATGTACTGAGGCACTTGCATTTGCTTAAAGAGGTTAGTGGGAAAAATCCACAACTATTACAATTTGTGATTATGTATCTGTAACTCTAAGGCAGGCTACAGACAGGATTGTGCAGTCAAAAGCATAGGTAAATAGACTACTTGCAGGATGCACTGCCACCTTAATACATGAGAAATACAGAAGCAGATGTTAATGATGGGATGTGGCAAGGGGGGTAAGGCAAAAAATGTTACATTTTGTACTTACAATTGAAGTAAAGCAATTATGTTCTAAAAGGAATCCAATGGAATTTTTAAAACTTACTTTTATCAGTATACAATGGGATCTTAGAGCACCTTTGAGACTGAAAGTAAGGACTGAAACAGAACACTGGGTTGGGGCCGCGGCAACCACACACCAGGCCCCCAACCTGGCTGTTTGCTGGTGCAAAAAGAAGCAAGAGAAAGCCACCCTTTTTTGAGTCAGCAAAACACCAGCTCTTCCACTGTGGCGGCTTTGTGGTGCTCCTGTGGTATGTGGCATCTAAATGCTGCACAGCCAGAGTGCCGCAAAGCTGCCCACCGTGTGGTCAGGCAGGCGTGTGCCATCTAGACAATATGCTGCCGGGAAGCTAACACAAGGGGGTCGTCTGTTTCGCCCTTAAGATTTTGGTAGCATGAATTTTCGCAGTCTGTCTCCAGTGGTGTTCCTGCATCGGGTGTCAACTGGTCGGGTGTGTGTGTGTTGTGGGGCTGTAGCCAAAAAGGGCACACCCCTGACCTTGTTGCCACACACCATTTTTCTCCCAAGTAAACCAGGCGCAGCAGTGAGGGAACTGGTATTTTATGAGAGTAAAATAGCATGTGGCAAGCAGAGAGGATTACCAGAGCATCTTCCCTCTCTGTTGTGCACTGGTTTACATGGGAGTAAAATGGCACGTGGAAGGCAGGGAGAGTGCCCAGAGCACCCTCCCTCCCTGCTGCATGCCAGTTTACTTCCGGCACACCACAGTGTGCTCAGCTGGGTGTCACCCAGTGCGGTCTGCACTGCCTAGTGATGCCACTGCTTACTTTAGATGAGAGTCTGCTTTCTAGTCTTTTAAAAGTGGGACAATGGTTGTCTGCTGTTTCATAAATGCCTACTCTTCCTACAGAAGCAGCTGCGTAGTTCTTTGGATCCCACTCAGTGTGACCTTATTCTCTTCAGTAAGGGTTGAAGCACTGTGGTGACAGGGGAGAGATACAGGTATGAGTGTTTTTCAATGCTTGATTATTCGAGAGAATTTTGAATCAACTATAAGCCTATTTTAATGATATAAGACTAGCTAAATGTTTTTGTCATGTATTTATAAATCTATTTTTACGTGCTTACATGTTGCAGCATTTGTTAAGACATTCTAGATATCATCTAAATTATGAATTTACTGCCTCATCATCTGAAACAAGGAAGTTCCAGGCCATGACTTCCCCCAAATGTTAAAAAGGCAGGGATAATTAGATATCTGTAGCAGACATTCTTACATTAAGGCTGAGATTAGCTTGCAGGAAATGGGATATTCCTATTTTTGAAGAGTCTAACAGATCCTTTATATATTTAGTATTATGGGAAGGAAGTCTAGGTCTTAAACCTTCTCAAAGACTTGTCACAAAATTACCAGTAATTTCAAAGTAAATTCTCATGTGAAATTATTGGTACTTTGTGGCATGTCTTAGAAACTTGTAAAGGGAGTATGTGAGTAAGAGATTGCTTCTGTAATATGGTGGCAATTACCTTCATCTCACATGTGAAAGGCATCCAATTCAAATTGGGCAGAAACATTCCTGAAGGAGCAGCCATACTTCAGTAGAAGATCATGTTCTTTACATGTAGAAGATACCTAGGGACAACCTCTGTTAAAAGTACCAGATAATAGGAAGGAAATCTTCTTGCTGAGATGCTGGAGAGCTATTGGTAGTCAGAGAAGACAATACTGGGGTAGATGGACAAATGGTCTGACCTGGTGTAGGGCAGTGCAAAATGTCCCTGACAACTTTGCAAGTGACTCAAGCTGCCACATAACAATTCAGTGGTCTGAGTGCTGCTCACTGGTAGTCATTGCCAATCTCTCAATTCCCCTAAATTTTGAAGCCTGTGAGAGTTCCTCTTACTCTACATGTTGAGGAACAGCTGATGGCTTTGTTCAGCAGGAAGTTCTGAAAAGACTGCAAGTGTTCTGCAAAACCACTGAAAGGCTTTCAAGATAAGGAATGGAGTGAAAGAAATATTCAGTAAGATATTTTCTGCAGCTGTGGTTTGTCAGCTCTTCACATTAGCATCCCCAAATTGTGTGCTGCCTAGGGATAGGGAGAGTTTGTAGTCTGGTGACATGAAGGTCACTAGGGTTTCTACAAGCAGAAATGGAAAAGCTAACACTGCGGGGTCTTTGTTGGGCCATGATTTTCTTATCATTAATACTCGTATGTGTGTGTACACACACACACACACACACACACAGAGCGCCAGGTAAATGTCTCGTTTTAGCAATACAAGTAACATGATCTCAATCCTTCCTCCCCTTTACTGCCATAGTGAACTGTTCTAGAGACTTTCCTTTGCAATCCCAACTCTGCTGTCAAAAAAATTAAAAAGTGCTTGGAGTCTGATGGAGGAAAGGGAAAGGATGGCTGGGATGGAAAGGTTATGCACAATTATTCACTTTGTAGCTGAAAAATGGGTTTGCTAATAATCAGGAAAGTTGGTTGGGAAAAACAACTGAACAGTGAGAATTATGTACAGTAGTTGTGCAGTGATTTTTTGTGCATGCAAGATTGCTGTTTTCTCCACTCAAAACAGCACTCAAAACACATGTGGCTATCTGGAAAGTGGTGTTTTTTTTAAATGCATGTGATTCACATGCAAACCCCCCATGTGTATTTTATGTGCAGAATATTTCCCATAAGACTTCAGTAGGTGAAATTTGTTGATGTTATTGTTGTGTGTCCTCAAGTTGTTTCCATCTTATGGTGACCCTAAGCCATCACAGGGTTTTCTGGGGCTGAGAGGGTGTGACTCACCCAAGGTTACCCAGTGGGTCTCCACGACCAAGGTCTAGTCCTATGCTCAAACCACTATCCCACCCTGGCTCATTTGCAAATACCAGTTAAACCAGTCAAAATTAGATAGCAATATGTGTTTTACTGGGGGAATTACATGTCATCACACACAAGGTTGAAATAACTGCATATTAAAATCTCCAAGGTGTAGTAGCTGGAATAAAGACCAGAGGCTGCTAAAGCAGAAGGCCCCTGGTTCAACCCCTGTAGGAAGCAGGTTTTGGTATCTCTCTCCCATTACTACTTTCAAACTCTTTCCCACCTCTCCACTCTTTACAGGTATACACATGAAATGAAATATGTGTCATGTGTGCTTAGATACCGAGGGGCTCGACAGACTGGCAGTTTATGCCAGTCTGTGTGAGTGGGGTAGGGTTGCGGTAGGACTGAGCGTTCACACGCTCCAAGTCCTTCTTTCTCTGCTGGGGTGCCATTATGGCACACGCCTGTCCAGACAGCACACACCATGATAACATCCCTCGTGCGCATGCCTAAACAGTGTTGTGCACAAGGGGCGTCATGACACCGCAACACGGTGCTTATGACAGCCCTTTTATATTGCAAAAAGGAGCCCCTTTTCAGGGCTTCTTTTTGCTCCATGCGCAGGCTGCAGCGTGTGATTGCCGTGACCTGCTTCTGGGGCAAGAAGAGATGGCTGGATGCCGCCAATCTGTACAGCCCCTGAGTTCTCTAGTAAAGTCAATTAAGTTGACTAGTTGCTAAGTTTCATTGTTCTAAATCAGTGGTTCCCAACCTGTGGGTCGGGACCCCTCATGGGGGTCGCCTAAGACCATTGGAAAACACCTACAGTTATGAAGTAGCAACGAAAATCATTTCATGGGTTTGGGTCACCACAAGATGAGGAACTGTATTAAAGGGTGGCGGCATTAGGAAGGTTGGGAACCACTGTTCTAAATCATGCTCGGTTCCATAGCTACCACAGGTTGAGTCTCCCTTTTCCAGAATTACAAAATCCAAAGTATTCCAAAATCTCAAACTGTCCACATGGGTGGTCTGGCACCTTTGCTTTCTGATGCTCAGTGTACATAAAATTTGTTTCATACACACAATTATTAAAAAATACTGTGTAAAATTACTTTCAGGCTATGTGTACAAGGTGTATATGAATCATAAGTGAATTCTGTGTGTAGACTTGGGTCCCAATTTCAAGACATCTCATTATGTATTTATATGAAAATACAGGTACATTCTGAAGTCCAAAAAAATCTGAAGTCCAAAAATCTCTGGTCCCACGTATTTCAGATGAAAGATACTCAGGGCCCATACAGACAGGCCAAAATAAAGCTGCTTTGGGTCACTTTTGACGTATGCTGTTTAAATGATGCATGTGTCCTAAGAGGCCAAAAGCTATGCTAAAGCCACGCTCCAGTTCTAAGGACTGGAGTACAGCTTTGGTGCAGTTTCTGGGTTCTTAAGATGTGTGTGTCATTTAAACACCATACTTCCAAAGTGACCCGAAGCAGCTTTATTTTGGCCTGTCTGTACGGGCCCTCAGCCTGTAACATTTTGACAAAAGTTTATTCAATATTTTTACCATGCCTTTTCACATGTTTCCAGAGAGAGAGAGAGAATAAAATATTTTGTGCTGATGCTGACAGGATTCACATGTCTGTGCATTAAAAGGTAGGCAACTTAGCACAGTGGTATTCTGCAGTGAGAAAGAGACACTGCTACTAATACACATGTTCTCATAGCTATGGGGCCATGACATGAGCAATCCATCAAGCTTTCCCATTACCTAAAACAGATGTTTGCAGAGACCAAGGAAAATACAGGTTAACATTTCTGGCCACAATTTCCAGCACTCTGCTGTTGACCTTACAAATAGGTAAAAAAGAACACACATTCTCAAAAACAACAAATAAGGATCAAACTGGACTGTTAGCTGTCCAAATTACACTGAAATCATTTCCACTTAAGCTTTTCACTGGATAAAAAGTTGATAAAATCCCTCCATAAAGCAAGGGCAGACTCTACAGCTTCCTACTACCCCTCAACAGCAGAGTAAAAAACTACCAAGGATCACACCAAAGCCTCAAACAATATCAGCTTGAAATAAGAAACCAGAGCTCAATAAAAATCCAGCATGTAATAAAACAAGATATTACTGTGTAGAGAATAGAAATTGCAGACCGTTCTGTTTTATTATAAAAATGCTGCTTTTTAATTTATGTCCCAAATAAAAAACAGCATCGTATGTCATAACTCATCTTGCCTAGTTATAAATAAGGTATCCAGCATGAACGGTGCAGGCATTTTTGACATTGGAAAGGGGTTAAGGTTTCTTCCCATCTTTTGTGCGGTCCTTCCTAAACATCAGAAGAATCTGTTTAGCTTCTAAAGCAGGGATGCAGAGCCTGTGGTTTGCAGGACATTTGAGTGATCCTCCAGGTCATCCCAAATTAGAAGGGAAGCTGGGACAGTGAGAAAGAAGCTTCAGCCCCCATCTCCCCCAAGTAAGTCCAAAGTAGCTGGGATCTCTGCTTTCATAGTCCTTTCTGAGCAATTCCCACGTGCCTGGACATGCACACATGTATGTAGGTAGGTAGGCATGTGTATTTGACCTCAGGTTGTCAACAATATCAGATCTGTTCCTCAAAGTTGAAGAAGCTGTGCATCTCTGCTCCCATAAAGATGGATTTTCCCCACTGTGGTACTGTGCCAGCCCATGTCCCCTTTTAGCTATAAGGGGAGGGAGGGTTCCTGCTGCTTTGTAATTCAGTTCTAGTTTTCTCTTGTCTTTCTTTGAGAGCATTTTAAAAATAAATTAAACCCAAGGAGCCCAACCCCATAAAGTTTCAAATCAAGGTTATATCTTATCCCCAGCCCTAACATAATTATTTTGACTGCAACAAGATGATCAAAGGTCGTCTTGTTTGTGCATCCCTTCTACAGTATCTGATTTTTGCATTTGTTATAGAACAAAGTACTTTTTTCACATTGTTGTTGGGTGCCTTCAAGCCATTTCTGACTTATGGTGGTTTTCTTGGCATGATTTGCTCAGAGGGGTTTGCCTTTGCCTCCCTCTGAGGCTGTGATCTGCCATAGAATTCCACTGCAGAATGAAGATTCAAATCTTGGTCTCCAGAGTCATAGTCCAAAACTCAAACCACTAAACCTTGCTAGATTAAAAAAAAACATATTACTTCATCAAGTACAAAATCTTGTCTGTATTTTATCCTATTAAGCATTTTGGTACAGCTATGTATTTTGTCCCTTTATGAACAGTACAAAATTTTAGGACCCCCCCCCCCAACTTGAAAGGTACCGGTAACTGCATTCCAACCAGCATATTAGTCCTGGAAGTGGGAAACAACTAATGAAAAATGAAATTGTTGAACATCCCTATTTTCCCTCAATAATAGAATATTCCAGTTCTTTCTGAGAAAGCTCTCAGGTTCCTGGAAAGTAACCAAGTAAAGCAGGCTTTGTCATGTAAACAGCAATATATCTACCAGGGTTCAAACTACAGACTAAGAGTCAAATATGTTTGTACTTAAAATTAACCTCTCTGTTAACTTCATTTATGGACTGCCCATACATGTATCTAACCTTATGGAGATATATCAACATTTTGCCCTACATAGTGAAACAATGCCAACTTGTTCACTTCAAAGGGAATAACTACATGCTTCTTAGAAAAACAAAAAACAAACTGGTGGTCCTAGTCAACTTTCAAAATGACCTTTTATGTTAAGAGTCTATTCTCTGAGGATCTTATATGTCTAGGACAGTGACAAAGACATGATAGATAGTATGATTTATTGCCTTTATGCTCAGCAAGTACACACAGACATAAATGTTTAAACTAAAAGAGCAAAATTAAGTCCTGTGAAGAATTGCAGACTTGAAAAGTTATTCATAATTGGTGTAAACATAATTAGTGACTTGATGATGCAGCAAAACCCCAACAAAGGAGGAAGGATGATGATGAGGGCTTAGTAGATAGCACTCAGGAAAGAGAAAGATGTTTGTTGAGTCTCCCTTATCCCAAATGTTTGGGACCAGAAGTGTTTTGGATTCTGGAGTTTTACATATTTTGGAATATTTGTATATACATAATGAGATATCTTGCCAATGGAACCCAAGTCTAAACGTGAAATTCATTTATGTTTTGGATACACCTTATACACATAGCCTGAAAGTAATTTTATACATAACATTTTAAATATTTTTGCATGAAACAAAGTTTCATTGAACTATCAGAAAGCAAAGATGTCACTATCTCAGCCACTTTTATGGACAATTTTAGAATATTTCAGATTCCATATAAGGGAGATTCAACCTGTATCTTGTAAGTATTAACTATGCTCTCCTGCTAATTTCCCCATGTTTCTTAGAGGTCAACTAATTTACTTTTTTTTTGGATTGCGACTCCCAGAATCCCCCAGCCTACATGGCCACTGAGAGTTATGGTAGTTATGATGGTGAGAGAATTTTAAGATTTGGGAATATAGTCCCCAAAAGTAACTTTTCCCAAGATCCAATCCAGATGCATCTTCTTTGTCTAATCTTTGAATAAGGGATTCAAAGAGTAAGACCCCAGTCTTTGGCTAGAGGCTGAGGGCTACTAGGGAGTTGTACTCTGTCTCCCAGAACTAACATGAAGGACAAATGGAGACCAATTTGGCCCCATCTTTTGGTTAGAACAGTGCTTCTCAGGCTGTCTGATGTGGAGAACTAGCAACCAGTTTTTCCCAGTAGGTCAGAGATTGGCATCATAGTTATGCCTATTGGGTACAATTGTTTCTTTTCTGGAAACTTGCCAGAGATCAGCAACCAATGGCTCAGGGACCATCATCGATCCAGGGACCACCATTCTGAGTAGTACAGCGATAGAGGATGAATAAATGCCTGCAGGGGTTGCATCCCTCCATTCAGCTCTTACTAACACATGCAGGTCCAGTGGTTAAAGAACCAACAGTTCCCTATTGCAATTCAAGCAAAAACACCTGTTCCAAATGGAATACAAATACCTCTCTTATATTTCCCACCATCTCTTACCTTCTCTTTGTATGCTTTGTTTCTTTAGTTCATCAATGGGAAATGTGCAGTCTATGAGTAGCCTCAACTCCCTTTTTTGTGCCCTCCAAGGCCCCCTTCCCTAAATTCCTGAGCCTCTAAAATCTTTAATATTTTATTATGTAAATCAAAAAATTTTTAAAATGTCTCCAGAATGACACTTTAAACCTCCCCTCAATTCCTTGAAAGGACAAGAAACTTCTAGATACAGCAATGAGAAATCACTTCCAATTGTGATTATTCAGCCAATTTTGAACCAAAAAATGGGACACTGTGGCCCACTATGAGTGGGTGGGTGGGTGAATACAGGCCCACACCTCTGCCACCCTTGCCCTCTTGTGCTTTAGTTGTAAACCAGACGGCTGGGCTCTTTCTCTTCTTTCTTCCTTTCAGAAATGTTAAGTGCTTCAGGATGCAGGATAAAGAAATATAATTGCAACACTGGATTAGGTAAATCGTCAACCCAAGCCGGTCAAGCAGTTCTTAGCAGACCCTGGGCAAGTTATGTTTTTGGACTACCTCTCACAGAATCCACCAGCCAGCATGATTAGTACCAATGCTAACTGGGGAATTCTGGGAGCTGCAACCAAGAAATATCCCTTTTAGAGTTTTGGTTCTTAGGTTTGGAGTTTTGTACTAAGTACACCTTATGAAATTCCTGAGGTCACCATAAGTCGACAGCTAACTTGAAGGTGCGCACAAGCGCACACAATTTGCCTTATGTTACTAGGGCAGAAATCCACAAAGAACTCTACAAAAATCTATATTCTCCATAAAAATAATAAAGCAACTCATTACAGTTGGTCATTCCCAAAGAAATAATTACTTTAGTGAAATCTGATGAATTGTAAGGGGATGGGAAAATCTTATGATAAGTAGGAGGGGATATCACCCTATGGGCAATTCAGCGTTGGAACGGTTCCAATATATTTATTCATTTGTCTGTTTTATTACAAATATGTAGTCACAATTATATATATATATATACACACACACACACACACACACACACACACACACTTTTTTGCATGTGTTACTGTACCAACTAGGCATGTGGGAAAAATTTGTTAGGCTTGCATTAAAATCTGAATTAAATTTGTAATTCCCAAACTACTCTGCTCCATTTTATTTTATTTTTGTTTAGCTGCTGTTCTCTAATTAAATAAAGATAAACAAAAATGTGTGCATTAAGGAAAAGTGAACACAAGAATGTATACACATTAGAATATGGATGGGCAACCACAGCAGGTTGAGGGTAGTTTTCTGTTCTCTGCAGGCTCCAGGGCCTACACTGTCAAAAATCAAATCAAATAAAATAAATACTCCCTTTCCAGCAAAAGGCCAGGAGCCCACTTCTTGTTCTGAAAAAGGCTGAGGTGGGGCAGTTGACCTTAAACCAGGGGTAGGCAACCTTTTTGAGCCAGGGGCCGGGTTGCTGTCCCTCAGACAACTGGGGGGCCGAAGCCAAAAAATAAACAATTAAATATTTTTAAATAAATAAATAAATAAATAAATAAACCAGGACAAATGTAGGACAAAATTTTCAAATGGGGGACACTTTTTTAAAAAAATGGAGGACACGCAAACACATATGCTGATTTTTTAAAAAATGTTAATATAAATGCATGTTTCGGAGGCTTCTATAGACAATTGCCCCCCTTGCCTGCCGCTTGCCCCCCTCCTCCTGATAGGCCAAAGGCCCCACGCCCTCACGCGAGAGGCCAAAGGCTCTGGTGGCAATCGGCAGCAGGACCTGGCGGGGGCCAGTCCCAAGGCCTTGCCGGGCCGCATCTGGCCTGCGGGCCGCAGGTTGCCTACCCCTGCCTTAAACAATGCAGGGAAGCCTAGCAATTTACTTGGGAGGTGAATTGATGGAACCAGAGACAATTCACTTTCTCCTTTTTGGTGGGCCAGAGAATCTCTAGGGGTTTGGAAGCTGCAAATGGAGAGTTACATGCACCTCCAATGTTATATCCAGCACTACTACATTAGAAGAAATGCAAGAAAATCGAAACATGCATTCTTCACACAGGTTTGTGTACCTCCCTCACCTCCACTTTACTAGAGCAAGCACAGTGAACAGAAGTTTGCATGCGATTCAACATTATATTCAGACAGAGAGAAAGGTTCCCACCTAATCTTGCTTCCTCCTCCTCCCTACTCTCTATGACACTGGTATGAGATGTAAACACAGAACTTCACAAGATACAAATGTGGTTTGCAAGGCCATCTTTCAAACCTACATCCCATCAAAGATTCTTGCCTACCTAAGGATCCATCACACTCTATATATAATTATACCTTTGATGACTTGACTGAAAAATTACTGGATTCACATCTCTTTCAATGTAGTCACACATTTTTTTTATGGTTTCATCATAATTTTTACCATATGGCAGTTGCAATTTGACATATATCCTCTAATCCATGGGTGGGTAATTCATTCAGTACTGAAGACCTCATTGAAAATGTATCATGAGCCAGAAGGTAGAAGCTTATTTCAATAATTTATGCACCTATAATTCCCTTTGCATAAAACCGTCATGGCTGTGGCACTTTCTAACTTCCAGCAATTGTACAACTGTGATGCCCCTTATCCTTTTGTAGCATGTGGGAAAACAGCCAAAAATCTAGAGCAACTTGTACATCTATTCTGCATCAACTTTAGCACGTGAGACACCTGCCAAATGGTGGGAATGCATATGGAATTTCCCCCAGATTATTCTGTTTGGTGGGATAACTGACCAGACAGGTACAAGCCTCAACTTTTTTTCATTATTTTTTACTTGCTCTTTGATCTTGCATTCCTTCATCCCTCTCCTGCCAATATCCTCTGCTTCTTTTGCTCCCTTTCCTGAGGTAGTTTGGGAAGAAAAAGTGGGAGAGGTTGTTTGTTGTAGTTAACTGCCTTCAAGTAAACCCTGACTCATGGCGACTCTGTAGATAAGATATCTCTAAGGAATCCTATCTTCACTGTTCTGCTCAGGCCCTGCAAACTCAGTCCTGTATCCTCTCTGACTCAGTTAACCCATCTGACATGTGGCCTTTCTTTCTTTCCACTGTCTTCTACCTTTTCTAGCATTATTGTCTTTAATTAATGAGTTGTGTCTTTTCATAATATGGCCAAAGTATGACAGCCTCAATTTGATCATCTTGGCTTCCAGGGAGATTTCAGGCTTGATCTGTTCAAAGACCCATTTGTTGTCTTTTTGACAGTCCCTGGTATTATCAGCACTCTCCTCCACCACTATATTTCAAATCAATTGATTTTCTTCTTACCTGATTTTTTCATTGTCCATCCCTCACATTCATACATGGTGATGGGGAATACAATGGCTTGGATTATTCTAACTTTAGTACTGTACTCAGTTGTATATATTTACTCTTTAGGATCTTGTCTATTTCTTTCATAGCTGTTCTTCTTATTTCTTGGCCGCAATTGCCATTCTGATAAATGTTTGATCTTAATTGAAATAACTCTTTAATTATTTTGATTTCCTTTTTGTCTATATTGAATTTATGTATTTCTTTCATGGTCATTATTTTTGTTTTCTTTATGTTCAACATTAAGCCTGCCTTTGAACTTTTATCTTTGACCTTCCTCTGTAATTTTTTCAAGTCTGTGATGTTTTCCACTAGCAATATGGTGTTGTCTGCATGTCTAAGATTGTAGATGTTCCTCCCTCCTATCTTCACTCTTCCTTCTTCTGAATCTAAATCTGCTTTTCTTATTATATTTTCAGCGTACAAGTTGAACAGCCTTGCCTGACCCTCTTGCCAATTGTAAACCATTCTGTTTCTCTAACTGTAGTCTTTTGTCCTCGCTATTGATTTCTCATCAGGACTATCAAATGTAGTGGCACTTCCATGTCTTTAAGAGCATTCCATAGCTTTTCATGATCTATGCAGTCAAATGCAGGTACCAAAGCAAATACAGAGTATCATATAGGACTCATCAAGCTCATATATTGAATAAACATAGTTTAATTTAGCCCCCCTCAAACCAAGAAGTTTTAAAGAATTGTAAGAGCACAAACAGCAATCCTTAGTGGCAAGAGGAAAATAAAGTAACAGGCCATTCAATGTTTCTGAAGTCCTGACAGCTGACCCTGGCCAGGATCAGGAGATGTATATTCATGTGCAATGGGATGGGAGGGAACATATGTTTTTGCTTGTTGCTGACAACTTTTGAACATTTTCCTTCTTTAGCAAAATAAAAAGCGATGCTCCTTGGATCTCAAGAGGAGCATCTCGCATCTTTTTGTGTCTTGCTAATGGAACTTAAACGTTTTATTTCCCAGAGTACCCACAGGGCCAGAAGAAGAAGGGGTCTGCCTGGATGAATGTCGCTCCAACACCTTCCCATCCGGCCTCTCTAAAGGAACTGAACCCTTCCCACAAGGCATCTGACTCCATCTTGGCCTGTGAGGGGGAGAGAGGGTGGGCCAATGCCATCAGGCCTATCCTTAAGATACAGAGCCCTCCATCTGTCCATCTGCCTTGGTCCAGGCCTCAGAGGGAGAGAAGAATGCTGGACCTGATCCCCTTCCCCCCTCACCATTCCCTTCTCCTTTTGTGTCGTGTCTTCTTAGATTGTAAGCATGAAGGCAGGGAACTGTCTAATTAAATGATTTTATGTACAGTGCTGTGTAAATTTACAGCGCTATATAAATAAAGCTTAATAATAATAACACCACCTGAACTGAACACAGCAACATCTTGTCCAGTGGTCCCCAAACTGTGCTCTTTAAGGAATTTTAGACTTTAGTTCCCAGGATCCCAGACTATTGGCCAACACAGCTGAGGCTTCTGGGGGCTGAAGTCCAAAATCCCTTAACGGGCACAGTTTGGGGCCACCGATCTTGTCAAAATGAAGGCTTGTGACTAACTTTGCCATAATTTTATTTCTCCTGTATGATTTTTAACATCTTTGCCTGATGAAGAAGGCAGTGCAGCTTCAAAATCTTGCAACAAGTATTTTGTGCATTTTGACTGGCCCAATGAAGGTGTCACTGTTTTGTGAATTTTGGATGCTATTGTAGTTTACTCCAACACAGAGCTTAGAAATAATTTGTTAAAACAGGTATGGCACAAAAGGAAAGAACTCCAAGCCACCATTGCTGCTCATTTTGGGAGTAAAGGCATTAAAGAAAAACCATTCCTCTTAATAAATTTTGTGGATTTTTAGATTAGTCACTGGTTAAGTGTCTTTTTTTAAAAAAAAAACCCTATAGAAAACATGGTGAAGCACAATACTCACTATTTGTATGTTTCTGAACGAATATATTCAAACACGTGTGAAACACCCAGCTGGAACTGATCCGCAATAGGAGTGACCCAGGGATTATTTTCTGCTTTGAAGACTTGCTTCTGACCAGTCAAATCCAAGTTTCCTGAAAAGATGAAATAAGAACTGAGTCTTTATTGACAAGAATACAGTTGCCCCTCCGTTTTTGTGGACCTCAGATCCACGACCCTTGCTTACTCGCCAGGAGCAAACGAAGGGGTTTAAAATGGGGCATGTGCCCCCCCTTTCAAGCCCATGGGGCTTGAATATCTGAGAGCTTCTGTTTTCACATTGGGGGGGGCAGAATGAATCCCCCACAAAAACAGAGGGTTGACTGTAGTTGCCTCTTGATGAAAATAAGTATTTTCAGAAGTTTAAAACTAATGGTGTGCATGTTTGTGATACATCGTCTATTCAGAATAGGCCTGTACTCTCCCCAACACCATTTGTGGTTTAATCTACCAGGAGTGCTGGCCTGATCAGACAGGCATCTAATCACTTGTTCTCCAATAAACATTTGGTTAATAGTCAGATACCAAATTCTTGTTGGTGAGCGTAGCAAGATTCTGTAGAGAACAGGGATATAAAATATTTACAGATTTTCTCATCCTTGATGAGAAAAGCAGTCTCCCAACATCAAGAAAGTTTACTGAGAAAATGGCCAACTGTTGTGAGCTCTAGATTCCTTTACAAAAAAAAAATAAAAATCAAAACTACAAAGGAAGATTGGAAAGAGAAACAACTGAATTGGAATGTAGCCACAAACTCCAACAGTGGGTTGGACGGAGGCAATGGCTTCCTGACACAGAACACATATAATAACACTGGTTAAAACCCCAGCCTCATGAGGAGCTCATGTTTATCATTTCTCCCTTCTGGTTCCAAGCCTGCACACATCACATTCTAAAACTCTCATTCATATAGTCATCTACCACCCTGTCCATAGGCAACATAAGCAACCAAAGGGCAGAGGGAATTTTTGTTGTTGTTAACTCGTTTTGCATTGATCTCAACCCATGGCGACCTTGTAGATGAGACAACTCCAAAAACCCCTCTCCTCCACTGCTCTGCTCAGCTCCTGCAAACTCATACTTGTGATCTCTTTAATAGAGTTAATCCATTTAGCATGTGGTCTTTCTCCATCCTTCCTAGCATCATTGTAAAGAATGGCACAAAACCTGCCTAAAAGGTAGCCAAAAACAAATAGCTACATCGATTACGGAGAAGGGGTGGGTTAATTTTTTAAAAAAAGTTGGAAGCCAGTAGCTGAAAAATACAACAAGGATAAATATTTTGCTTTTTTCTGATGCCCATATCCCAAGTGCTACTTAGGTTCACAAAGGAAGCTCATATTACATCTGCTATCACAACAGAAAAAGCTCCAATGTACTATAGAAATACCTATTACAGACCCCTGCAACACACACACACTGCAGAACATTAATATTCACATCAATTGTTGGTTGAAAAGGATGGAATTTTCTGACCTTTCTAGGAACAGTGGTTTGGACTGTTATGTTAAAGTTCTCAAGCTTGCTTCCACATAATGTGGCTGCACCTGCAATAGAAGAATAATCCAGTTTGACACCACTTTAACTGCCACAGCTCCATGCGATGGGATTCTTGGAAGTGTTGTTGTGGCACCAGAGCTCCGCTACACTTCCCAGAATCCCACAGCATGGAGCCATGGCAGTTAAAGGGGTGTCAAACCGAATTATTTCTGCAGTGTGAATGCAGCTACAATCTGTTAAAGAAAGCTTCAGAACTTTAACATGGCAGTCTGAACCACTGTTCCAAGAAATGTCAGAATGTTCCATCCCTTTCAACCAACAGCTGATGTGAATATGAATATGACTGGGATAATCCTAGAGAATACTGGTTTATGATAAAGAAAGATCCTAGAATATATTAAACTTCAGGTATGATAACATAACCCCAAAATGTGTACCATTCCCACAGATATATTTTTCCAATTGTTTAAGTTGCATCTATGTGTTGTATGCCTTCAAGTCATTTTCAACTTATGGCAACCCTTAGACAAACCTATTATGGGGATTTCTTGGTAAGTTTCTTCAGAGGGGGGTTGCCATTGCCATCCTCTGAGGCTGAGAGAGTCTGACTTGCCCAAGGTCACCCAATGGTTTTCATGGCTGATTCGGGATTTGAATCCTGTTCTCCAGAGTCAAAGTCCAACGCTCAAACCACTACATGATGCTGGCTCTCAGAATGCATCTACATTGTATAAATAACAGTTTGACATCACTTTAACTGCCATGGCTCCATCCTACAGAATCCTGGGAAGTGTGGTTTTGTGGGGCACCAGAACGCTTTGGCAAAGAAGGCTAAAGACCTTGTGAAACTACAAATGCTAGGTTTCTATAGGATGGGGCTACATCACTTAAAGTGGTGTCAAACTGCATAATTCCTACAGTGTAAATGCCATCCAGATACTCTCACTAACCTGGACTCCCCTCAAATATTGGTTATGTATCACATCTATACGCCCAGAACTGTGTCATGAGACAGTATTTGGATAGTTGAAGTAAGGGGTGGGAATAACACTCCTTATATGAACTTACTACCCAGGACACTGACACCTGTCAAAGAGCAGCCTCTCTTCTTTCCTGAGGGTTCATTGCTGAACCAACAACTTATAGCAACAAGCATTATAAACATGTCTGTGCAGCATGAGGGCATTATAAGCATGTCTGTGCAGTGACATAGGACCAGGCTGCTTCAAAGGATGCGTCTCTTAAAGCTGCGGCATTTCAGCAATGGTCTCAGTCTCCTATTTTCCATGCTCCAGCAGTCTGTTATGTAATCCAACCTGCTATGGAAAAGGGGGTTAGCATAATTAGAGAGAAAAGGTAGGTCATTAGATTTGTGTTCAATAAGGAGGAAAGAAGATGGATGCCTGTCTCATAGCAGGCCTGCGAACAAGTTGTCATTACCCCAGCTGTGCTCTTCTGTCGGCTGCCTGGAGGTCTGTACTCCTCTTAAATAATAACATGTAGGAGGTATTCATCCCCCCTCCCTCCACCTCACTGTCAGTCAGGCAGCAATTGCCCTAAGTGCCTCACGCTTGAGTGTGTCTGGTTTGGAGGCTCATACCCACCCTCCTTTATTAGTGGCCACAGCAGCGCCCCTATTCTAACAAGGATCAGGCAGGAGGATTAAGCACTGTGACAAAAAGGACCTAATAAGCGAGAGGCCGGGGTGGCTAAATCTATGCTGGCTAGTTCAACAAGAGATTCACACTGTTCAGCATGCAGTCTTCAGGCAGAAGCCACTGGGGAAGCAAGACAGTGCTGTGATTAGCGGTAACCCCCTGACCAATGTTGCTATGAAGATCATATTTCACTCAGAGGCTTATTCTGCAATTGCAAATTGGATTTTCCATTTTATTACCTGCAAAAAAGAACCACAGACACTTGTCTCTAAAGCCACCGACACTGTAAGCACTCGCTTATACTTATAATTCTGAAAGCACTGCCATCGGGAGAAAGAAAACGAGCCGTCTGCTGAAACTCATACAAATAGCAAAATTCAGCAAGATGTATTGTGTTTGTCTCTGCACAAAGTGTAGGTGTTCATATCCCAAAATCTCACCTGGAGAGTGAATGCTTCAGTTTTGAATTGGCTGAGCAGTTTACTGCCCATAGTAAATCACACTCAGGTTTAGGTTTGGCTTCCTCACCTCTCAAGCATATTTCCAATGTACTTATAAATATGATTTTTTAAAAAGAAAAAACCATTTGAACAGGCCACCCTTGAGCAACATCCATGTGTCTGAAGGTTTGTAATCTAGGTTCCTTTGGGAGAGAAGGCAGCAATAGGGAAAGCTGGTGGCCTTGCCTTGGGGCAGAATGAAACAGATATAGGAAAGGCCAGAAAAATTCCATATTTAATAGCAGGATTTTTGTAATAGAAAGAAGGGGCATCATTTGGATCTTTTGCTTTAAGACACCAAGATGATTCAATGTCTAGCAAAGAAAGTAGGATAGGAAGTTATTTAATTAAATAAAATGGGCATCTTTTCAAGATACTCAAAGATTCAAGTTTTAAAGGAACCAGATAACCTTATCAGAACAATAGAGAGCTTGCATGGTTCCAATGGATAATACAGATATCCTATACAGTTTGTGGGTCTACATGGTTGTTGTTATGTGTCTTCAAGCAGATTCCTATCAATGGGTTTTCTTAACAAAATATATTCAACAGAGGTTTGCCTTTACCTTCCTCTAAGCATGAGAGAGTGTCCAACACTCAAAGCACTATCTGGATCAAGCCTCCACTAGTACTCTGATAACACTGTGGCTGCCCACTTTTGCTTTACATATTAAACACAAGCTTCCTTGTGGCTATCTGAAATGCATGCTCTGGGCAAAGGTTGCATGTTTGCCCTCTAGCGCAAACTGTCAAATATGAGTTGAGGGGAGCATGGCAAATTACTGTTTGTGCCTGTGGCAAGCATTCAGATGGCCCTGACTGCAAGGAGAGAAGGAAAAAAAGGGAAGCAGCTGATTTCAAGCAGAAAGGTCTCAAGGCTTAGTAATAATCTAGTAAAATGAGGCCAGAAAATGAATAGATCTTTAACAGAAAAACTGCTCTGGAAATTTATCTCCACACATGATGGAGTACTTCTTTTGAGAAAATGTTTTCACTACTGGCTCTCAAATATAGTTGGCCAACAGTAATCTGTTACACCTTCTTCGGACATTCAAAAGAATGAGTGAGGGCTGGAAGTGAGGACATTCAATTATATTCAGTTGCCCTCAATTGGGCATGGGTGGAAGCTCCATTCAGGTCCCTCTATGTGGTCAAGGAGTGAAGGCCAGAACCAGGGACCTACAATGCTGTTGGGGGCAGCAGCAACTTGTGTCAACTAATCCCTGTCTCCACATTCAACCTTTACATAGCCTTCTGAATGGGTGAAGGGAGCTTAAGACGACTTTAGATATCTTAAGATAAAATATTATTGTAGAAAAACTCTAAATCAATTGGGGAAAACTGTTCAGAAGTAGTGCTTACTGCAGCATTTGGAAGAAGAAATTACAAAGGTCAGCAATGTAGTAAAATTTTACATTTTGCAACATTCAGATCTGATCTAACAGGTGCTGAATGACTCTGCAATGACCCTCAAATTCACAAGCAATCGAAAAAGGGCCTTTCATCTTCTTTCAAGAGAGATGTATACTGTTTGGAACATATGTTTAAGTAATTTAAAGGGCAACATGGTTAAAGTAAAAGCAGAATACATTTCTCTCTCTTGCTTTAGTGGTAAGGATAAAAAAAAATCAACAGAGATTCAAATGGGACTTGAACTGGTTTTTCAAACCACTCTTACTCATGTGTTTTCTCTCTGACTTTTTCCAATTGCCCATATGTCATTTTGTTCCTTTGTCCTTAAAAAGATCCCTATGCATTATCATCATCATCATCACTCACAGATGATATTAAGGCTGAAGTTCAAGTGCCCTTTACTTATTTTAGTTCAGAGGACACACATTCCTTCTGATACTGTGAAGAAAGAAATTAATTTTATTTTCTTATTTGGATATAAATACCTCTGGATCCAATTTTATTAAAGGCTGAGCAAGGGATAAACCCACTGAACAGAAAGTACAGTTAGGTTATATGTAAAAACAAGCCAGCCATGATTTTCTTCAGCTTTGCTTGACACTTTAGGGCTTACATTTTTATTACTTCGACACCACGTGCTTTGCTTCCCAAAGAGAAATATGATATGGCCTTAGTCAGGACATAATCTGCTAGGGATGTTCTCTTACAGAAGCCCTCTTTGAAATGAATGGGGGCCACACAAAAGCATGGCAACATGACTGCACACCTCCCTTCAGTGTGGCTTGAGATCTGTCCAGTGGATCACGCCCTAGGTGTATGGAATTAATAGAGAAACAAATCAGGATTACTTCTGTCAGGATAAAGACACAAGGACAGAATAAGACCATCCTTCACTTATAAGTTCACTTCTAAGATCCACCTTGCAGGGACATGACTATTTCATTACAGATCCATTAATTTCTTAATTTATTAGTTATACAGTGTGCCTGCTCCATACATGGGCACACCATACGCAGCTTCCACTTTACGTGGAAGCTGCACTGCAATTAAATGAATGGGGCACGTGCCCGCGGCATGTGGCCCCCGCACTGCCATGAGCACAAGGAATTTGCTTACATGGAATTTGCCTTACGTGGGGGGTGGGGGTCGGGTCTGGAACGGATCCCCTGCATAAGGAGAGGTTCCACTGTATTTATATCAGTCTTTCTTCAAATGAGCTCAACACAGTATTTGTGGCTCTCCTCTCCCACATTGTATCCTACAACAACCTTGTGAGGCAGGTCAGCCTGAGAGTATGTGTGACTGCCCCATGCTCACCCAATGAATTTCATAGCTCATTGGAGACTGAGAAATCGATCTTGCTCAAGTCCCAGGCTAATACTCCACTCCACCCCTCCAGCACAAATACTGCTGATGGCACACACTCACATGTGGGGTAAGGAACAGATGGCTTGTCTCAGAACCTCCTCCCCCTTGCGATCATGGCCAGGGAGTGAAACTGTAGTTTCTTTTGTACTGAGCATGAGAAGTCCCACTTGGGCTACAGCCTGACATTGAGTACCTTTAATTGTTGATTATACATGTCTTTGATTAGCCCTATCTTATCGTTGTGGATGTATGGAGTGGGAGCTTTAGTTTTTACTAGCCTTCTGACCCCAAGCAGGTGTTGTTTCCATTTCAACTAACAGCTGCTAGGAAAGCACCCAAAACATAACCCCTGATTTACAATGGTAAATTACAATTGCTTCAACATCCAGCTTGTGGCAGGATTCAAGCTGCCATTCTTCAATGCACTGCTGTTCTCATTTGGTGCAAAAAAAATTTCTGAAACCTAACCTAGAATACAGATTATTTTAGTATCTTGCAAATATAGTCATCCCCCTTATCTAAATCTTTCCCCCAATGCTTGGGGAAATGTCCTGTGAAGTGTTTCTGTGGAATTATTTATCAGAATTCTCCTTCATGGAGACATGAAGTTAATGGGATGCTCTCCACAGAAGTGACTGCCCAAGTCCCCATAGTTGGTCAGTGATGAATGCTGTTTGACCTACCAATATTATGTACCTATTACTTAGTTTCCAAATCTCAGAATGTGTCCTGATATACCATAACCTTATGATTTATGCAACACAATGCAACCTAATATAATAATATAAACAGAAAGAAAGAAGTAATGTCTCTTCTCCCCTGCTACTCTAATTTCTTGCCTTTTGTTTCAATCATGTTCTTCCATGTCTCCCCTTAAGGCTATGCTAATGTTCTATTTTTTAATATATATATATACATACACACACACACACACACACACACACACACACAAATACAGCAATTATAAATGTTCTTCTCCACAGCAATAATTAGATAAATACTATTATCTTTGGATATCTGCTAAAATTATCAGTGCAGCCTCTTTGCAAGTTATCCTTCATCATAATCAAGCAACCAATAAGCTCTTTGCTTGGGGTTCCCATGAATATTAATGAAACGTTTAAAAGACATACAGACAAACCAAACTGTGTACTTCAGAACATACACCACTGAGCCCTTGTCAATTACATCTATTTTGTTTTGGCTTCTTTTTTATATCCAGGTTTCCTCCTAAAATGCTGATTAAGTTGTTAGACTGTCAGAATATATACAAGGTGACAAATTTAGTATTACTTGACACTTTATGTAACTGGTTGCAATTCTGTTGCTGCTGTGAATCATGGTTCATCTCTCACTGCAGCACATAACCTTTTCAATTTGGAGAGGGGGAGACAACACCTACTAAAAGCATTTATCTCTATATGGTTGCTTACCACCATTTCATGAACTGCATTTTGAAGAACAGTGTTTAAGACAGACACTCTGGGAACCCACCCATCAGTCTAACATACTGTGTTAAGAGACAAGCATCCTGATAAGGAGCTATCAGTTCTTACTATTAGTGCCTGCCTGCTTTGAGGAACGATATATGACAGATATAACAAGCAAAGATGTCTGATTTTTTAAAGTTCCAGTTTCACTGGCTGCAAGTGATTGTTCTTCAAATGATTGTTTAGTTAGCCAAAATAAAACATCTTTAGTTAGCCAACATTAATAAGATTGGTTGAACAAGCTCTGTGAAAAAAAAATGAAAATATTCAGATGTAATGCAGTTAATACAATACTGCCTGCTACTGTTACTAAACACAAAGTCTGAGTCTAGCATTGGCTAGCATCTTTAATGTCTAGATCAGAAATATTTACTAAAGGGGATTTTAAGTTTCTGCTAAGTGAAAATAGAAACAGCAATGATTTTATCATTTTAAAGACATTACTAGACAGCTTAAGTTATCAAAAAGGAAGCTATGCATTCTAGCACACTTATGTCATCTCCCCCTCAACAATGAACCTTTCTTACCTAGTTCAGGAGGCAGCACAGTAAGACGGTTCCCCTGAATATGAAGTTCTTTAAGCTGGGTAAGTTCACCAGTCTCTTTCGGGAGTGATATCAGGTCATTATCCCTAAGACTAAGCTTTAAAATAAAAGAAAAAAGAAAAGAAAGACAGAGAGACAGAAATGCACACAAAGTTATCAAAACCAATTCCAAATTGAAAGGAAGCAGGTCAAAATCTACCATCAATAAATATCTTACCCAGCAGCCTAAGGGACACCTCTTTCTTTTTGTCACTTCACCCCACCCTAAACATTCAATTCATCCAATTTAGTTACAAGTGTGTGCTGATTAACAATAGGCAATGCCTTCAAAACCCTGACTACTTCTTGCAAACTGACTTGATTCTACTCTTACAAGGGTTGCAAAAGTGAATTGATTCTTGCCCTCCCCCTTGAAGAATTTAGATAAATTACTTACTATCTGCAACTTTGTGAGCTTCCCAATATCTGGTGGCAGGATTTCAAAATCGTTGTCACTTAGATAGAGTGCACGTAGGGTGGCTGCAAATTAAACAGCAATATATAAACAGGGTAGCATACAACCCAACCATTTGAGGCCTGATCAATAAAGTAGTGTCAGGTTTGATTAATAACCCTGACACAGTGAAAAGCCTTTGACATACCCAAGGCTCACAATAATAACAAGCAGGTCAAACTTAGATTTACTGGCTTATTGTAGTGTTGGTCTGTTCAGGAAAACATCTATATCCAAAAAGACTGTCACAATTAACAATTCCTACGACATTACACCCTGGCAGGCAGTGGCACACAGTTTCAATACAAACTTGCTGCAACAGAAGACAACACATTTGTTACTTCTAGTTCCTATTTACAATATTGTCCTATTTTGCATCCATAAACCTGACTCACTTATATAGTGCATCCCCATGCTTCAATTCTGTATATGTAAAGAATAAACAAGAAGCCCTTTTAATATAGGACAGAATACAGATATAACAAAGGACTGTGTGGATTTTATACAAATCTTCTCTGTTCCCTTCAATGAAATATAGCAAAGTCTGAACTAATTGTATGAAATGACACAGGCTGGGGAAGAGGAGATTTTAAACAATTAATTTTGCCCTCCTAATGGATCTCAAAACATAGTTTGCCCATCCTAGGAACAGAATGTAAGGAGTGCAAAGGAAATACAGTGGGGAAGAAAAAGCTATGTTACTACAGAAAAATGTTTCAGAAACAGATCCAGTCTGACACTCTATGCAGTAGGATGGGGCACATATTCCTATGCTTATGCCACAGAGGAAGAACAGAATAGCTCTGTGTCAGTGGTCTCTGACCAAATTTATGCAGCAGAATGTAAGTTTGTAGAAAGAAAATTTAATGACAATTATATACATTCATAATGACAGTCTATTCCTCAGATATGTTTTTAAAATAACTTCTAATTTCTCTGCAATGATAAGACGGTCCAATGAGTCACCTTTCTAGGTTTTGTGGCCAGACCCCAACATTCTTATTTATTATTTACATCTACATTCTGCCTTTCCTCAAGACAGCCTGGGTGCCTCTCGTCTTTTTCATTTGATTCCCCAAAAAACCTTGTGAAGTAGGTCAGACCCACAAACAGGGGGAGACTGGCCCAAGGTCAACCAGTAAATTTCACAGCACAGTGTTGATATGAACCAACAATCTAATCACTACAATTACTTTAAATAAAGGTGGTGCTTCATGTGCCTTCAAGACCATGCCGTCTGGCACCCAGCTTCAGGTTTGGGGAGGAGGGTTGACTATCGGGTCCTCAGTGTCCCTCAATGTAAACAGACCCTTCCCACTTTGGAGGGTAGCAGTGCCAATAAAGCTAGGGCAGTGATAGTGAACCTTTTCGGGGCTATGTGCCCCAACTGAATTTTTTTGCGGCACTGGGGGCAGGGCTTCCGGTGCCTGGGGGCAGGAATTCTGTCCTCCAGGGGGCAGGAGATAGCTGGAGGCCGGGAGGCTCCTGCCCTCAGAGCCCGTTTCCCGGCCTCTGACTGCCTCAGAGAGACAGCTGGAGGCCAGGAAGTGCTGAGGGGAGGAGCTGGAGGCACGCACATGCATGCGTCTGTACCTCCTCTTCCCTGCTACTGTGACCGACAGAATGGCGTTGCGTGCCACCTGTGGCATGTGTGCTATAGGTTTGCCATCATGGAGCTAGGGTCACTTTTTATTTCTTACCTACTACCAACCTGACAATGCTATCTCAGGGGTGCTGGAAGTTGTATAACACAAATTTTATTGATTATGCAACCCTGAGCATCTCTCATGCGAGGTACAAGGCAACTGTAATGAGCAAGCGAGAGGGCTGCTGATTTACCTCCTGAACACCCTCAATGCAGGGACATATCCTGTACTATTTTAATTGCTTTTATTGTTTCATTGCCTTGGGAAGCCCTTGTGGTGGGGAGGTGATACAGAAATATCTAAAATAATAAATAATGGACACCGGGAAATCAAGAAAAGTGGTCTTCAGAAGAAGGTAGACGCAACATTTGTTGTAGCTGGGTTCTGTAGAATTATTTTCTTTTTAAATGGTAGGTACAGCGTAGGGGAGCCCTCTGCCCCCACTTTAGACTCTGTGCCTGTTATTCACAATAAGAGGGAAGCTGTCACTATCCCTAATGCAGAGGTAGGAATGATTTTCTTTGTTTCTCTTTCTTTTTTCTTTCATTGTGAATAGCCAAGATTGTGATCCCTGTTTGCAACGCAGACCACTGATGGGAATCAGAACTTGGGAAGTTAGTCTTTCTAGATTACAGTTCCCAGAACTTCCTAGCCAGCATTTAAGACTAAACCAGCATGACCACTGATTACCGTGGATAGTGGATTCTAGGAGCTTCAGTTTCAAAGATAAAAATTTCCTAAACTAATACAGGGACAGAAGATTAAAGCAACCCCCTCCAAACACATGCTGACTGTGGTCCAAGATCAGCCTCTGCTTCTTCACAAGCTATTTTGCAAAGGAGGAAAAGCAATGCATGATCAAACTGTTACCAAATATTTGCACCCACTCTTGGCCCTCACTAGTGACTGCATTAAATGAACAAGGGAAATATCTTTTACAGTGCTATGTTGGGGCAGTTGGGCAGAGAATAAAAAGACATCTTGTTCTCTTACTCAAGTAAGTTACTCAAGTCAGCCGAGTGGTAAAACTACCTTTTTTTAAATGGTCCGTAACTAACCTAGCATGTGTACTTGAAAAATGTTTTTGCTCGTCTCATTTATCTCAGAGACATATGCCAGGTAGCTGAATGGTGAGCATGCCAGATACTATTGCAGTGTAACCCATGTTTCTGATATGGTATCTCTTCAGAGCAATGCTACATCAGGGGCATGGGTAAGGAACTGTAAGGACCACATGCTCATTGCCTGCAACCACCTGGTGTATTCTTACCTGCTAGGGGGATAGACCAGCCAGTATCTGAAGGAATTAGTACTTTTGAGCCCTCTGCAGTGGCCTAATGATATGTGTACTTAGGCCTGACTCAGAACAGATCATTGCTTTGTTGCTAGCATTTTTTTCTTCCCTACATAGTGTGACCTCCTTAACAGTCTCAGGGGACAGCAGCATTTGCTAAAGTTTTGATTCAGTGCAAAAATGAATAAAATTCAAGAATATATGACCAAGGCAACAGCTTATCCAACACTCCTAGCCATCCACTTATTACTACCAATATCAGGTGACTATAGATCAAAGATACAGACTTCCAAACTAGGTAGAAATATTCAAGGTAGTTCATAGGAGGAGGCATATATTTCAACCACATTTTTTAGAGTTCAGCCTCGCCAAATAAATTTCACCTGCAGAAAGCAAAGCAATTTTTCAGGATGATTTAAAGTTTTTTTTTTTAAAGAAACCAGTTTCTTACTTAGATAGAAGAAGTTTCCAGGAAGGGAGTTTTCATTTAGGTTATTATAAGTCAAGTCCAGAACCTCTAGTGCTGGTAAGGAGCCAAATCCTCGTGGCAAAGAGTTGAGTCTGTTCATCCTAATGATAACAAAAGATTGTAAGATGGTATCATCTGGGATAACGAGGCAGCAATGAGTTTGTATATAGTATATATGGTCTATCTTGATCTTGAACAATCCACTGTGCATTACTTGGATGTTGCATGGCAAGGCAAGGCAATAACAAAATAATCTACAAAGCAATAAAATATGAAAACGGAAACAATACAAAAGAATGTAAGGACAGCAATATAAAAATCAGAAAGTTAAAATAAAAATATTTTTTAAATTAAGTTAATAAGCCAGGGGTTATCCCAGATGTAGTTCATAAATAATGAGAAATATTGATATTTCAGCACAAGGCAATCTTAATTTTGTAAATGTACTTCCTGAACACTGGACAAAATCTCTTCTCATGGTGCTTCTGGTTCCTTTATTATGTGTAACATCATAAATGCACTGGAGTAGCATTAAGGATACAACATGCTGAGATAGGAATATAATGTTGCTCAGTGATGAAGATGAGTAGGACAGATAAAATATCAGCTAACAGAATGAATATTTCATCTATACTTATTGCCAAACTTAAGGAGATCTAGAAAACATGCAGTTTTCTTTATCTGCAGGGTAGTGTTAGAAGAATGAATATGAGTCACTCTAACCAATTCTACAGAGCTGTTAACATTAAACGAGAGAAAGATATATATGGGCTAGGATCCAAAGGACTGTGCAATTAGTTCTACATATCCAAGGCAGCTTTGGGCTTCTGTTTGTTGAAAAATCATCCACCGTGACACATGGCATCTTGGAGCCCAGCCATGTTAAATTGCTCTGAGCCTTTTGGACAGGATAAGAAATATATTCAGGATGAGAATGGTGAAAGAACAAGATGTTTAGTGAAGACCTTTGAAAAGGTACTTTTTTGGACCAAAAATTCCCAGAATCCCACAATCTGCATAACCAACAGCTAGCCATTCTGTGAGTTGTATTTTCCAAAATAATTCTGGTTTGGACACTAGAATTGGATACTGTGTGTTTTGTAACTATGCAGAATGAATTTATTTCTCCTTCACTTATTCACCGGATAAGCTAGAAACCAGCCAATCAACCAGAAATACACCTGTAGTCCAGTCTCCTTCAAGTATAGAGGGGATATATAACGTAGTAATTCACACTGCCATTCTTGATGTCCCAAAGGCCTTGTTCTTTCTATAAAGATCATATCTATTTTGACTGTGAATGCAGGTCAGGAAAACAGACTGACACTTATTACATTGTTATATTATTATGAGTATTTAAATACAAATAACTGAAAAGCAGAAAGTGCAGCATTCTTTGTTGCTATGTCACAATGCTGCTGTTCAAGTTTAAAGAGCTCGAAAAGTAAGTGGGAAAGGGCAAAATGACAAGGAGAAAAACACAAAATACTTAATTCCTGTCCTATTTTCATTTGTGGAAAATGCAGCACATATTTCCCAAATACATCTGGAAGACACTAGCTTGGAGCAAGGCTGTTACAGCAAATTTGTAGCATTATGACAGATAATATACTTCTGCTTTCACAGTGGTACAAAAGGTCAGAGGCTCTGCCACTTGTGAAAAACAGGTTTTTTCCCCCCTGTTTCTGAATTTATTTTAGCAATGAGTTAGAACACGACTGACCATTAGAAAAGTACTCTTGAATGCACAGTGAGAAAGCTGAACCTGTAAAAAGTTACATTTTGGGGTCAGAGCTCCCAGCATCCCCCAGTTCACCATGACTTTTGTGGGAGCTCTAGAATGTAAGCTCTGCAAGAAAACAAAGGAGTTTTTCCAGAGATTCTACAGAAAACGTAAGCAAATGACCAGAACAGTTACGCACCCAAGGTTCAAGTGTTTCAGCTTCTGAAGGCTACTAATCTGAGTTGGTAGCTCCTCAATCTGATTGTTGAAAAAGTTAAGTACCTCTAAATTCCTTAGGTCTGCAACGTTTGGAGGCACAGCTGTAAAGAGAAAGATAGTTCCCTCTGAAATAGGTTAGGGTACACAAAACAATTAACATTATTATTATTATTATTATTATTATTATTATTATTATTATTATTATTATTATTATTATTAACCTTTATTTATAAAGCACTGTAAATGTACACGGCGCTGTACATACAATCTTTTTAATTAGACAGTTCCCTGCCCTCAGGCTTACAATCTAAAAAGATATGACATAAAAGGAGAAGGGAAAGGTGGTGGGGCTAGTAGGCTAATACATATAAAGTACATAGCAATACAGGAAATGGTTTGATAAAACAGGCACCAAAAGAACATTAGGGACTAGAAAGGTCTACAAAAAGGACTAGAGATTTTCACAGTAGAAAGGCATATTAATGGATCTTTAAATACATTATTGATTAAAAAGACAATACTGTATTTCTCTCATTGAGAGCCAGCATGGTGTAGTGGTCTGAGTGTTGGACTATGACTCGGGAAAGTAGGGCTTGAATCTCCACTTGGTAACAGAAATCCACTGGGTGACTTTGGGCAAGTCACACACTCTCAGTCTGGAACTAACAATTACATTGATGTTTATGTACAAACTGGTGGAAAGAATCTGCTATCAAGCAACAGAGTTGGGTTCTCAAAAATGAGTCAATGGTAAGGAGCAGGGAAATAACTGTTTGTAACATCAAGCAATAACCAGTACAAGCCTTACCCAGTTGCACCCTGAGCCACCTTCACATGTCAGATAACAAGCACACTTATTGGAATTACACCAGCATTCTTAAAAATGCAGCCCAGTGAGCTGTAACATATTTGCAAGGGGGGTGGGGGTATGGTTTGCTGGCCAGCTGTGGTCTATGGTGTATGTGCAATGCATATTTAGTAGTATCATAGAATTGCAGAGCTCAGCAAAACTGGACACAGTTCTCCAGGTGCATGACCAAAGTCCCAAAAACATCTACCTGGAGATAAGCCCCACTGAGGAACAACTTTTATCTTCAATAATCTTTTTCTAATGTTCATCTAGAATTATCTTTCTTATAATTTGAATCTATTAGTTTGGGACCTGTGCTCTGGAGCAGAAAAAAATATGTTTGCTCCAGGCTCCATGCAACAGTTCTTCACATATTTGAAGATGGCTATCACCTCTCTTCTCCAGGTTAAACATACCCAGATCACTCAATCATTCTCATAGGACTTGGTTTCCAGGGCTTTCACCATCTGCTTCAGATGTTTTGGGTCATCTGGAGTGATTTTCAGGCAAAGAAAATGACTCCAAATTTGAAAAAACATTTAAAAGGGTTTTTTGAGTGGTCTCGGAACTCTGAAAGTGGCTGTGAGTGGCTGAGGACCCCAAAACAGGAGCTGGAAATGTATGCAGCCTGTGGGCCACACTTTCCCCCATCCCAATACATTTTTGAATTGCTGAGAGGCTATCTGCCTTTGACTCTTCCTCAGCTGTCACCTAGAAGCAGCTGCCTGCTTTATCATGCCACCTGAACTGTTTTAATGCCAGCTGGCTGACTTGTAACTAAGAACTGATGCCTTCCCATTACTTTTTCCCTTGTGCCTTGACTTTCAGACGGTGAGCTTATGGGGCTGAACTGAATTTGCATTGTTGTTTAAATTATTTAATGTTATGTCCTAATAACACAAGAAGTACATTTATTTTTATTTAAATTTTACTGATGCTAGGTATCTTGAGTGTCATTTTGGGCATAAATTTTGGGTATATACATTTTTAAAAAGTAGCACATGTTTAAAATGTAATTGAATTGCAACAAAGTATGCTCGACTTTAAATAATGAACTGTTAAAGCGGGACCAATTTTTGATTCACTTCCCAGAAGGAATAGGCTATTACCAATATACACAACAAAGGTTACGTCAGATTAGCAACAAATCAATGTATGGGTATTTTCTATAAATATGAAAAAAGCCCACCTGCATGTTCTGAATGCTACTATTCAGATAAAGATTAAGAATCTGTATGGGTTTAATTTTCTCTTTCAGTTGCTCAAGCAAAACCTAAGCAAACAAATAATATTCATGTGTTGGGGTGAAGTGCATGTATCCAAGCTGTTGACTTTTAGTGCCACCTCAGGAAACAATTCTATCTTTTAACTTAATCCCTAAGCCACATAAAACCAAATTCCTAAAATGTAGTATGTTCATTTAAATCATGCTGATTTTAAGAATAAACTGGTTTGCATTCTTTATTTCAACTGAGCGAGATTATGGACCAACCTGCCAAACAGCAATGTAGATTATAGATTAAGCAATCGCATATTTAAAGTTTCAGCAGTAAATACATTTGGATAATTTCTAAAACTGGCATTTGGGAGGAAATATCTAATAGCATGAAGTCAGCTCTTCTCACTCCTTTAAATAAAATGGAAAGAAAATTCACATTGTAGAACACAGATACAGGTTATGTTTTCCTTTTCAAGAATTCCAAAATCCAAAATATTCCAAAAACCAAAACTTTTGTCATGGGTGGCTGAGACAGTGACACCTTTGCTTTCTGATGATTCAGTCTACAGACTTTTTTTCATGCACAAGATTATTTTTTTAATTACTTTCAGGCTATGTATATACGGCGTATATGAAACGTAAATGTATTTTGTGTTTAGATTTGAGTCCAATCTCTGAGCTATCTCAATATGTACATATATCCAAATACAGGTATCCAAAATCTAAAATAAATAAATAAATAAATAAAATCCAAAACACCTCTGGTCCCAAGCATTTTGGGACCACCTGCATTTTGCCGATTCAGATTTTATCATCATTAAATTGTTTAGTATTCAAACCTTTCCTAAATGTCCATTCGCACATAAAGGGCAGGATCCAACGATTCCCTTAGTAAAACTGAAACCAGGGACTCAATATTTCCTTTCAACAGTAGCCCTTTCTGCCCCACATGATACAGTGCCAGGCATCTCCACTATAGGTAAGACTGCTGGTGAAATGGAGAAATTCTTGGGATAAAAGTTCTTTGCAAACCTTGAAGCCAAAGTAATATCTATTACAACTAGAAATGTGAAAGCTTGGCAGAGAGTTGGGTTTGTTTCTTTGCTTACTTTTTTTAAAAAAATCATATGCTCCCTCCCCAGGACATTTCCACAAAATGGACATTTAAAAAAAAAGATATGATTTCAGAATGACAAATAAAATGTTTAAGACAAGGGTCTACACCCAATTGCTAATCTCAACCAAATCATACTCACAACAGCAGTGGGACGTTCATAATCACAACCACTGTCACCACCTATCTTTCTCTCACTCCTAGGACTGAAGGCAGCTTACAAAGGTTAAAACCGATACAGTTAATTAAAATATCAATAATATTAAACACAATGAAAAGCATACCCATTAAAAAAAACAAAAATATACAATACAGCACATAGTCACTGGCACCTTCCCCATGAGTAATCAGTCTTTAAATGTCTGCCAATGTGAAAAAAATCTTCACCTCCCTACGGAAGGATATCAAGGAGGGATAAGCTCTTCAGGAACAGAGAGTAAGTGCTCTTTTACCATTTTACTTGCAACTACAGTAGTAATTGGATTTAGGCCAAAACGTATATTTCTGCATGGCCTTTTGTTCCCCTTAAATAATTTCTAAGCAAACATAGGACTTTAACTGGAAAAGAACTTTTAAATGTTACAGAATACGTAGTATCTTTAGATCCAGGAATACAGCCAAACATACAGTACTGTAATCCTCCACAACATGATGGCACGACCATCATGGCATGATCACAGCCTCTTACTCCTCTTGCTTTTTTCCATAGCTTGAAAATTTCCAGAAAATATATATCTCCAACTGCA
This sequence comes from Sceloporus undulatus, assembly GCF_019175285.1. Classification (NCBI taxonomy): domain Eukaryota; kingdom Metazoa; phylum Chordata; class Lepidosauria; order Squamata; family Phrynosomatidae; genus Sceloporus; species Sceloporus undulatus. Next base: position 27,378,869 of record NC_056527.1, on the reverse strand, counting down.
ACACAGAACTGCAGCCAATTCAAATAATGTACATCTCCAATTGCAGATATTTAGTCTGTTTTGAATAAGATTGTCTACTGAATAGGCTTCATGTTGATCTGAAGAAATAAAGCCGATGCAGCAGCATTCTTAGGACTCAATTAAATCAAGCTTAACGACAGTTAAATTCAATTAAATTCAAAGGCAAAAATGGACAACATTTTTGGAGCATTGTACATTGCTTGATGTATTTTGTCCTCACCCATATCTGGATAACCTCATTTTACAGTCGTCCCTCCATTTTTGTGGGGGATTCTTTCCAGACCTCCCCGCAAAAATGGAAATTCGCAAATATTCAAGCCCCATTGGCTTGAATGGCCATGTGTGCATGCACCATTTTAACCCTCCTCCGCTTGCCGGTTCATAAAGGACAGAGACTGCGGACTCGATGTCCGTGAAAATAGAAGGATGACTGTAGTGCTAAATTTCAAGGTATGCAAGGCATCCAGGTACTTCCTTAGTAAATAAGGAAAAACAAGCAGAAGAACTTGAGAAATATTCTGGCAACACAAGAACACACACAGGCAAGCAAAATGCAACCTTCTTGAAGTTACACTCCCTAATGCAATTAAACTCTGTCCTGTAGGTATTGGTCTTTTTGACAGGATGAGGGATTATTTTCTCCTCCTCACTAAATCAGTCCAATTTAAAAGGACAAATTATTCTAAATGGGAATTAAGGCTAGGTTATGCAGACTCTGGATGCATTCACTGAACTAGAGCATCCTTTTCAAGTCACTCTGGAAGATGAGAAAAGATTTGGGGCACAGTCTTTTCAAGTGAGGGCTACACCATTTGAACTGTAACAACAAATTTAAGTATCTTCTTAGTTAAAGCTGCAATATTATGTTTCTCACTGAATGCACAAGACATCACCAGAAAATGTAGTGTGAAAGGGGCCAATAAATATGACACTGGAACATGCTAAATTCCTGGTCTAATATTAATTTCTGGCAAATAAATATTTTCGTGTTGCATTTCTTCCTTGTGCATCTTACACACACAATCTTCACAGCAACAAGAAACTCAAAATATAGTACATTTGAATACTCATCCTTTCAGATTGTATTCTATGTTAGGAACAAATGGATGGCCATGGAATATACAGTATACAGTGGTTCCTGTACATTCGCTAGGGCTAGAGGCATAGGACCCCTGAAAGTGGAAAAACCATAAATAACAAAAATGCTGTTTTTACTTGATAGAACACATCTCCAGGAATCTAGGTCATCCAGTGCAACTCTGTGGTCAACATCTGCCAGACACTGACCACAGAATTGTGCTGGAGCAGCTACAAATGCCTAGTGGAGTGTTCTCTCTAGGAATCTCTAGGTCCTTCAGTGCTACTTTTGGTTAAAGGTGACCACAGAGATGTACTGGAAGATGGAGATATTCCTAGAGAGAACAACCAGTGAATAATCAAATCCACAAAAGTCGAATCCACAAATGTGGAAGGATGACTATATACTTTCAAGGGCACGTCACCTTGCCGCCCCCCAAAAACATTAGCTTTAAAGATGAACTTGAATGGAATGTGTCTTTTCACATCATAGGCTATGGAATGTATCAAAACTCCATTTCTCCTTGTCATCTCAATCCAAACCAGATAGTGAGGTCCTGAATCAGTGTTTCAGACTGCTAACGCACTAGATAATGATAAACAAATTAAAACACAATCCAATGAAGACAGAGGTGCTGGTCCAACTGGAGCAAGTTACTGGGACACAAAATTCCCTGGGTGCAATAATTACATGAGCTTCCAGCCCATCTCCAGGCCCAATTCAATTCATTACAAAAAAAAATCTTTAGAGCCAGAAATAGCTTAGGAACAGGATACCAACACCTACACTATAAACCTGCATGGGAATTAGGATCTGCAGACAAGGTATTCCTGTGTCCTGCTGATGTATTACTTTTAGTGCTTTGCTGCACTTCTAAAGCATGGTTTGTACTGGAGATAAACTGGTGTACAGGGTATTTCTTTTTCCTGTTTGGAAAAGGTATTAATATTATCTAATTCACCTATGGACAGCTATAAGTATTCCATTTAATCTTGCAGGCTGTTTCTCAAATAAAAGACTGAACATTGAAAATAAAATGGAAAAGGTCCAGTTCAAAAATATGTTGTGCACATTAACATATGTAAGGTAAATATAATTAACAGGAAGTCTTGCCATGCTTCAAGTGGTCCTTGAGTGCATCTCTGAAAAGTCAGCAAACAGCAAACTTTTCTTGTGAAAGGCTAGCTCTATTAGGAATATTTTTAAAAATACAAATTTTACATATATAGCAGCACCTTTTGTGGATATAAATCCACTTCTTCAGATGCATACCGAGTGGTATTAAGGCCTAAGATATAACACATATTTTTACAACTGTGTGAACAATGTAGAATGTAATAGGATCCATAGAGTTGTAAATCATGTTCCTTGTCCTGTATTTTCAAAGGACCGGGCAGGAAAATATACATCTTTCAGATCTTTATAATTGTCACTTAATGGTGATGTGAGATCCATGAAAGTTTATGCTAAAATAAAAACGTGTAAGTCTTAAAGGTGGTGCCACGTTTCCCTTTATCTTCCTCTCCCTTCCCTCTTTTTATGCTGCAAGAGACTAACACAGCTACTTCTTTGAAATCTACCATATTTTCCATTTGTAAGCTTTTAGTTGTTTGAATACCAACTAAATATGAACATCTGTGCCTTTGTGCAACTGTGAAAAGTTCCAATGAGACTTGCACACACAGAGTATGCGAAGGTATAGATTGCACAATTTCACTACTTTGGGAACATGGCTGTTGGATTAGGAACAGGATCTACTCACAGAAAATGTGGAATTTCAGGACTCTGTTAAATGCTTCTGAAGACCAGCATGATGAAATCTTTTAAATCACTCTCAGAAGACTTTGTATAGTTAGCTATCACTAAGGATAATAAATAAACACTGAAATAAATATGGGCTAGTAGTAGACAATTAGATATTGCCATGCTATGTTTCTTGAGCATTTAGGTGACAGGATCCACTGAAAAGTCCTGGTGATGCACAGAGGAGGAATGCATGTTAAATTTTAGGATTATGGTGTAGAAGTAATATATATATATATATATATATATATATATATATATATTCTTGAGACTGGTCTTTGGCTGTAATGAAGAATTTCATTTCATATACTCTTGAGATTTTCACTGCTGTGTTGTAACATAATATTCCTTCAGAACTGTATACTTTCAGAATTGTACAGTCACCACTAGTATATTTACTTGTTCATAATTTTCCTCTAGTAACTACAGCTTTTGGTACCCAAAACAGACATTGTGAAAAGACTCCAAGGAGTAACATTTACAAATACTCACTATGTAATTTGGTTCTTCTGTTGACATCCCAGCTCTGCATTTGCAATGGAGGCAACATGTACTTACCCAGAATTTAGCCTGAATCTCAACCTTTCCTTGCCCCATTCATCAGACCTAGCTGCTGAATGAATACTTTTGCTTTAACTTACTACAGTTTGTTATGCATGATTTTGAATAGACTGAGTTACCTGGACAAACAATGATCTATGGGGCCAGGGGGAGCCAATCTCAAAGTATGGTTTCTGGCCTTAGTTGGTTTCCGAGGGCTTAGTTGGTTTCCGAGGGCTTGGAGCCACTTTTCAATACAGCAAGTGCTCGAGGGCTAAATGACTTAGAGGAAGGGGCACAGCTTAGTAGAAGTTTTGAAGTAAAATTTGCATAAAATAAATAAAAGAGACTACTTGCCATATACATTTTATTCAATTTAAATTTCATTATTAACAAATGAAGTTTCTGTAATTCATTATTAACAAATACAGTTCCCCACATTATAATTGATTATAAATTAACTTTCAGTGTACCTAAACTGATGTGAATTATGTTGTCTATAGAATTTAAGAGTCAGTGTGGTTTGAATGTTGGACTAGGACTTTGTGAGATCACAGTTCAAATCCCTGTTTGGCCATGCAAACCCACTGGGTGACCTTGGGCAAGTCGTACTCGCTCAGCATCCAAAGAAGACAATGGCAAACACCCCTAAAAATATCTTGCCACAAATATTAACCTCATGGTCTCAGTAAATCTGAACTAACTTGAAGGTGCACACAACAACTGAATAGGATATAGACTTATTGACTATCATCAATGTCATTCTTTCCCCCACAGAGTACAGTGTCTTCCCCTTCCCCAAAACCATACTTGATTTATGATTGTTTGTCCAGGTTTACTCACCACAATGTGCTGGCTAAAATCCAATATGAAAGTTTATGGTCTCTTTGCAGTTATACAAAGTAAGTGTATACAAGGAGAGGGAGGTATTACAGTTTAGCATTATGCTCCAACCCAGCCAATGGCAAGCTGCATTCTGACATGGATGAGGCTTTAGTATTTGCAAACAATTCAGAGCAAGGTGGCTTTCTTAACAATGGGGAATATTTTTGAGTGACACTCCTATGGCATCTGGTACACACCTAACTCCCATTCTTCTATCCCAATTCTAATGTATTGTTTTCTGTTAAACAAGGGATCAATGCCCTAAATGTGCCATATTTTGTTTGATTCTAAGCAGGGTCAGCCCTAATTAGTAGTTGGATGGGAGACCACCAACAAATACCGAATGCTGTAGGCTATATTTCAGAGGGAGGAATTGGCAAAATCATGTCTGAGTATCCCATTATTAGATCTGTTCTTATTTAATTTTATGCGTGTTTTATTTGATTTTTAGGTGCTTAACTTCCTAGTTAATTTTTATGAGTTCAAGGAGTGACTCAGTTTTATCTTTGTATGTATCTTGATATATTGTATGTTATTCTTGATATGGTCAGTTGACTAATCAATAAAACTTGTTGTTGTTAATGAGTACCCCTTGCCTAAGAAAAGCTTAGGAAATTCATGGGATCAAGTTGACAGGCAACTCGAGAACACATACAAACACAAGCAAGGTAAGTTATTGCACATTTTCACTGTGTGGTTTGATAAATGTAAAACTGCAATCCTATACCCATTTGCATGATAGTAAGATCCACATAACTCAGTGGGCCTTACTATTGAATGACATACTTAGAACTGCACTGTGAATCTTTTAAAAGCCTTGGATAGTATCTCTGAGGCTTTCTACACTGTCATTTGGGACGTCCGGAGGACATCCCATTTTAAAAAAGGGGCGTCTCTTATAGACGCCCCTGGGCCTAGTACGGACTCCGTCCGTACAAGATGGTGCCGGCCCTTCTACATGGCCGGCGCCATCTTTGCGTATCAGACGCTGAGCATCTGTATGCGTCGCGTCCTTTGTGACGTAGCGAGTGCACCCCTGGCGCCTCGCTACGTCACAAACGCGACGGAAAAAGAAGCTCCATTTTGGAGCTTCTTTTTCGGTCCGCGCGGGAGTCGCGCCGTGTGGAGGCTCCGGCTCCCCCGCGGACCTACCGGTGGCGGCGGCAGAGCGCCGCAAAGTGGCGGTATGTACCCCGCCTCTGATGACAACTAGATTTTTAACCATTTATCTCTGTTAAGTTTTGATACTTTTAAGACACACTTTCACTTTGCTCCCTAATAACTTCATTGCTTCTGAATAGTCTGGATATTCCCTTGTTGTCACTTGCTTTACATCAAATCATTTGATCTACTAAATTCTCCTCCTATTATTGTTAATACAACAACAAATAAAAGGATATTATTTTAAAAAATGCCAGTTCTTCCCACTAACTCTTGATTTACTCAGTCAATTACTTCTCCGCCTTTTGGCTAAGATCAAGTATAGTGTAATTACATTAGCAGATTATCTGCCTTTCCTCCATCATAAAACTAAAGATGGAATTTCACTAGTTTTCATAATGATAGTCTTTCATCCAGTCATTGCCTAGATCCAGATTTGCTTAGCTTCAACCACGTTTCCACTAGGTCCTGGCACTAGTTTAGAGTACTTCAGCAAAAAAAATGCTTACAGTTTAAGCAATAAAGTATTAATATAGATTAACTTGGAATGTCAAAATCAAATCCATACTAAACCCCTTCCTAGTTCTCAGTTTACATAGCAAGGCAGGGGGGTTTCTTCTCTTTTCTTCAAGAGATTATATTTTTGCTAGATCCTTTCAGCACGCTGGCTGACTTAAAAGATGGTTATTGATTTCATTCTAAGCTTCAGAAAAAGGAGACCCCCTTTTTAGTTTAAGAAATGAAAAATACTTTGACACAAGTATTGTGCAAAGAGATTGTCATCCTCAATTCCCATACAACACAGAATGGATCGGAGGGCAATTTTAACAGGCTTAACCATTTAAGCATTTAACTCATAAGCATTTACAAGAGAAAAAATGGATCAGGTCTACAACTCTTTCTACTATTATTGCAAACCTTCAAATTACATGAGCATACTTTTTAAATACAGTATCTAGAATCCATCCGCTGACATGCAGTGCCTTCAAGCCAAAGTGTACTGGTTGCAATCACAAAAAGCCCCAACAAGGACTGTTCGCCTCCTAATCTGTAAACTACAACATCCAAAATAAATAAAAAACAACAACCAGTGATATCTTTATTGAGTCAACCAAAATGCACAAAATACACTATGCAAGTTTTTGAAGCTCCACTCATCAGGTAAAAGTGTTAAAAATCATACAGGAGAAGGGGGGAAAGTGACAATATTAGACAGACAGGCCTACATTTTGTCAAGGCGTGGCTCTTGTCATTCTCAGTAAAGATGATATGGAGAGATATCCATGTAGTCAGAGGCAATTCCTCCCTTTTGGCATGTCAGCTCTGAGAGACAAAGATTCTTAAAGTCCAGGAAATAAAATCTGAACTCCATTAGCAACACAAAAACATACTTCCTTTGAGATCCAGGTAGCCTCTGTCCTTTGGAAGGCTATCTGCCCTCTTATTAGGTGGAGAAGACTGACGTTTTACCTCCAAGAGTTAAGTCCAAGTCCCTTGGCTCCCTCTTCAGGATTCCCCTGTTGTTAAAATACAGTATTCTCCAGTACAGAAAACATAATCAGATCTGTTTCACTTGAGCAAGGTTCCCATAGCATGTTGCTTCAGACTGAAAATAGGCAGATCCATGTATGTCGAAGTGTATCTGCTAGCTTTTCCCAACCAAGTGACCTCCAAAGGTATTAAACTATAACTTCCATAATTCCCAGCCACCGTATGCTGCATGCATGATTGAGAATGATCCAATTTGCAGCCTGACATCATAGGAAGGAACCAGGGTGGCAAAAGCGTGTCTGTTTCCAAGAATTGAAAGGTGAGTTCTTTCATTTCACCTGACTGACAATCCTTTTAAAGGGGGAGATGTCTATTACTGAACTTGGGACATTCTGAAAGCAAAGCTTGTGCTCTAACACTGAACTATAATCATTCCCTCCCTCCCGCTACATGGATATTGCTTGCCTTTGGCTCTAGATTTAACACCATAATAAATACTGTACTCACAATTTGCACATTGTTATCTACCATTTTGGATAAATGTTTTAAAAGACTGATACTTCAAGTTGCGCTGAAATAGAGCTTTAGCTTTTAGTTACGCTCCTGGTTTCATTTAATTTCATTCATTTATTTATGAAGAATATTTATATACCACCCTCCTAATGGGCTCTTGCTTTAGGCAGCTAGCAGAAAGAACCTTGATTAAAACACACACACTGAAACATATGAGAAGGACTGTACAAAGAAAAGCACACACAGATAAATAAACAACAAAAAGGAAAAAGTGTTGTTAATGATATCACCAAGCAGCAGCAAACACTTATTTAAAATCAGACAATCAACAGACTGCAAGCTGAATATAGATAGATAGATAGATAGATAGATAGATAGTCCTAAAGCAGGGGTGGGTAATTTCATTGCAATTTTGCCCTCTTTTCCCTCAGTGGGATATGCTGGTGTACTGTAATGCATCACAACAAGTTACATTGCATCACTTTTGCATGACATTTTTTAAACAGATGCAACTGGAAAAAAGCCTGGGGGGGGGCTTGTAGGATGCAAAAGCAAAACTGTCCTATTTGCAAGTGGTTTTCTGGTATTTGGTACTGTTTAGGGGCAAAAGGTGGGTTGAGAATCATCCTGGATTTTTCTTCCCAATGGAAAACCTTTGGGGACTCCTGGGAGGGTATTTGAGGGCCCCATTTTCCATACCCCTGCCTAAAAGTAACTTCCTCAAGACAAGGGGGAAGGATTTCCAAAGTCTGAGTACAACCATAGAATAATGGAATCATAGAACTGTAGAGCTGGATGGACTGCTCTAACTTGTGCTCTCAATCCAACTAGAGGAAAAAGTGTTGAATCAATGAGATTTATGTAAGCAGTGGCTTCACATTCATCGATTTATTAAATGGAGCTACTGTAAGTGGGGCTAACAATTGGACATAGGCCAATAAATTAGGAAATGGTATAGTCACAATGCCACAACTGAACAATGGAGCTTTTTGTAACATCTAAAGATGTTCTTTATAACCACACATGGATCAGAATAGTGATGACACATCCACTCAGCGTCACATACAAGCATTCCATAAAAATTATTCTCAGCTAATCACAACTGTCCTGAAGTATATATATCTCAAGGGTGACCTCCACTGGACATGTCAGGCAGTACTTTTATTTAAAAAAAGATTCAACGCAAAGCAGTATAGCTTTCAAAAAGCAAAAAGAAGAACACAAATATAATTAACACTCTGGAATGTTTTGTGGATTAAGGTTATGTCCAAAAGGTGGTCTCAAGAAATTCACTATCATGTTGAAATTAATATGTGGAACAATTTACGAGTATTGAACCACACACAAACCTCAGTGTAAGCATCATTCATATGAAAGAAAGAAAAATCTGACCCCAATAATGATTTACAGATATACCAGTATTTATTAGTGAATTATTATGTGAAGAAGGAATTATTTGTTTTAACCCCCTGCTTCTGACTTGTTAATTTTGTATTTTTTTGTTATTATTATCTTGTGTTTTAGGTTCAGAAAGTAACTGTACAGGGTGATATAAAGCCAGGGTGGTCTAGTGGATTGAGAGTTGGACTACAACTTTGAAGATCAGAGTTGAATTCCTGCTCAGCCATGGAAACCCACTGGGTGACTTTTGGCAAGTTACCCTCTCTCAGCTTCAGAGGAAGGTAAAGGCAACTTGCCCCTGAAATCTCACTAGAAAACCCTGCAATAGGGCACCATAAGTCAGAAATGGCATGAAAACACACAACAACAAAGACTATTCCCACTATTTCTTCCCCTCTGATACAGTATTTCTTTACAAAAGCTATGAATGTGCTTGTTTTGCTTTGAAAAGTTCACAACTGTAAATGTGAGGTCTTATTTATATCATGCTTACATGAGATGGTGGGACAGAAGTGATTTTTCCTCTCCTTCTGCTAAAACAATGAATTGATCAAACACAAATCTGTTGAAACAATTCCTCAAAGTTCATGTTCTCCAGAAACACAGTTCTCCAGAAAGACTATTGAATGTATAACAGATCTTGAACTCTCAACGGATGACAATAATGACAACAAAAACATCATGTTGTTTGGCAGATCAGGATATTTTTACCCCAGGCAAGGGTGAGAGAAACAAAATAATATATGAAGAATTATAAGTACTGTATTATAGTCTTTACCAACCTGATGCCTTCAAGATAAATTTTACTCCAGTTCCCTTCACACACTGTCTGAATGGCCAATTACGGGGGAATGGGATTTGTAACCAAACACATCTGGAAGGCACTAGAGTAGGAAATGCTGATTTTAATATTTTTGCTTCTGCTCTCTTTTTTATTATAAGAGCCTTGAAGGCATTCATATATTTCCTTTCACACAGGCATGCAAGCAGTGTCTTCCTTCCTGTTCTGCATTAAAAGCAAACACTGGTGCACCTACATGTGACAGATTTATTGACAGAAATATGAAAGGCATCCTAAGAATAACTCATATAAAAACGGTGATACGACAGCAAAAACTGAAAGCAAGACACCATGACTTACTGTTCCTACAGCTTTGCCTGTTTTTGTCAGTGTGACAGATAGAGCCACAAACACTAACAGTGGAAAATGCTGGACATTTCCTTACCTTCCATGCATATTTATTGTCTTAGAAAATGGACATATTTACTATAAACAACAGAACAGCAATGCAGGCACACTCATTTATATGCCAGAAAAGTGGTAAGAGATGCTAATATGACCTTAGTTAGGCATATCAAATGTCATTGACACTGTTTTCCCCAAGTCATGTTGAGGACAATGTACTCAAGCAATTAACTGTATCTTTTTAAGGGATTAGGTCAAGACTGTCCAATCTGACAAATAATGGAACTGAAATTTATTCATCCAGGAGACTGTGGGGGAAGTGGGTTAACATATCATTTATTTATTTATTATTTATTTATCCAATCTATTACTACCACCACACCTTGGAGCAATTTCCTCCAACTGGTTTGTAAAACATATAAATTTCAATATCACTGTTTAAAACCAACTTCTAGTACATTTTTTCAAGTACAAAAATACAAATCCATTTTAAAACAACGATCTCCTTTTACAGTAAGTGGGAAATGTTTTCAATAATTCCCGAAGATGTAGCCTCATGAGCTACACCAGGCTTGGGATTCCAGGGCTGGGGTGTCACTATTGGGAAAGCCCTAGACCAGAGGGGGGCATAGTGCAATCCTTGGGCCCCACTTCTGTGATCCCCGAAGCACCTGTCAGACCTTCAAAGCATCACAACTGCTGCTAGGTTACACTAAACATCAGACTGACTTTTAGGTTACTGTACATAGGATGTCAGCTTAAATGAAAACAAAGAAACAACTGAACATATGCCAGGATAGTACAGGTGACATCAGCTTGTTTACATAGCTGTTATAGTACAGATTGAAGGACACAGAATAACAATTTGAAAAATAAGCACTGTTTGAACAGAGACCTGTACAGCATCCTTTGCATCCTTTTTCAGTAACGTTTCCTGAACTGTGGAGGCAGATAATTTACTTTATCTAACCTACTGACACTCATAACCTAGAAGGCTTGGTTATTTTCTGGTAGAGAAATCAGCATTCACGAAAAACATAACACCTAAATTCTAAAACATGAAAACAAAATTCCAAAAACACAAGCATTTGTACAACAGACAGCCGATTTACCATCTCATGAGCAGATACTAGTGAAAGACATATGGTACTTCTACTGCTACACATTTATTTGAACCAAATGTGCCCCCAACCTTGAGTATTACAAAAGGGATACAGATAAAGATGGAGGTGTAATCAAGTTTCATATATGAGTAGTAAGAGGAAATAAATTACTTGCCAGCTGGAAGCACAATATGAGACAAAGCTAACACAGGACCAGTTCTCTGTAACTAGGTTTGTCAGAAGTTAAGTCCTATTGATTTCAAAATAGTGTACTTGGAACAACAACGAAGAAGAAGCTGTAATTGCATCAATGTTTTTATTCCTTTTGTATAAAAACCTCTACAGTGTGGTTCACTCATACATATGGGCTAGCCTTCACCCAGCAGGCAAAGATCTTTTTTGTTCAAGAGAGCTAGTAATGACTAATCGGTTTGCATGAACTGAGGGTGCTTTATGCTTTTGAATGATTTTATACTGTTTATAGCTATAGTTTTAACATAATTTTTAAATTATGTTTTAAAGTATGTTTTTAGATGATTCTATCTGTGTGTTGTCTTGGGTCCCACTTGGGGAGAACGGTGCCATACAAATAAAATAATAAATAAATAAAATATCAGTATAATTTTCTTCTGGTTAGCCTGATGTAGAGTATATCTGGACCCATTAAAATAATAATGAAAATATTTTAAAGGTAGCATTAATACATACAGACAAATACACACACACACCTGCAAGACCATAAAGAGCCACTGCAAAGAAGAAAACCTATCCTCCATTTGTGAGAAAAATACTGCTAGTCATTTGCCTGTTACCTCCAGAGCTGCGATGATCATTTGTGTAAATGTGGCTATTATTTTTGCCCTCAGGACACAACAGAGAAGCACCTCCCCATTTTCACACAAGACATGCATAGCAATTATTAACACTGCAATCAGAGAATCAGCAGAGGAATTCATTTATATTTACAAAAAATATTTATCAATATACTTACTTGTGAGCTTGTTGTGGCTGAGGACCAGCTGTGTAATGTGTGACAGGGTGACTGGAAATGAATAGAAGGAGGCAACAAATCAATAAATACTATGAAATGGCATTAGGAAGAAAGAACTGCACACTTTAACAGGAATGTTATCAGAAAAATTGTAGCAAACAAACTGCAATCTACCTTCCTAAAACTTTTAAAGCTACTACTATTGCAATAGCAATAGCAGCTTCATTTATATACCACTTCATACCGCACTAAGCAGTCCCTATTGGTTGAGGGGGGACTGACTGTTTTTGTAACAGAATTGGGATATAGTGGGGGGAGTCTTCTGGAACCTCCTAAAATGTGCTTAGAGGCTGCATGAGGTCAACAGCCTGTATTTTGTGTAATTTTACGATAGGATCTCATTAATTACTGACCTATCCTGCACAGGTAACATTGACAGATATGACTTTTCATAGAATCGGATCCCTTTGTAGCATATTTCCCCACACTCTTTCTGACAGAGATTTCCCATAGTTCTGCACTGTAACTCTTTCACATAACTAGGATTGACTGGATCTTTGTAATCTACGTCAAATTTGCAATCTTAAATTAAACATTTAAATGTTCATTTTAAAAAAAAAAGAAACTGCTAAAATTACTCATTACACGTTTTAACCAAAAATACACATTTTTATTGTTGTGGATTGAAAATGTTACTAATTTATGTCTACTTTACAATACTATTTTTTTTTTACTTGTTCCCTGTTACTTGTCATTGTTGATCTTTATTATGGGATTGAACTGTTAAATCCTCTGAAATATGCACATGACTTAACTTTAGCTAGGGCAGTACCCTTTGCATTGCTTAAGGGAAAATTTTAGGATATTCCTATTGCTTCATTTTTATATCCTTGTGGGACAGAAGGGATGAGCTCCAACAAGGACATCATTATTATTAGAGCATGATATTTAAGGAAATCTTAGAATCAGATGGGGCCAGAATCCAACATTATGCTTGAATCAGATTCTACACTTTCACCCTGAATCAGTAATCATTTCTCTCTCTTACTTCTCCAATCCCTGTGGTCCTTAAAAACCTGCTTAGGAGGACAGGGAACCTCCAAAATAGATATTTGGCACTATGGACAGCTGCAGAAGGACTGGAAGAAAGTCCTAAATCCACTATGTTTAAGGTTGCCATAAGCGAAGACCTCCAAACCGGGACAAATGTAGGACAACATATCAAAATGTAGACTTTTTTTGAAGTCCTACATTTTGCTATGTAGGCCTCGCCGGGGCCCGGGAGGGAGCGTCTCCGCGGCCAGAGCTCTGACCGTGGAGCCGCCTCCAAGGCTTTGCCGGGGCCCGGGAGGGAGCGTCTCCGCAGCCGGAGCTCCGACCGTGGAGCCGCCTCCAAGGCCTTGCCAGGGTCTGGGAGGGAGCGTCTCCGTGGCCGAAGCTCCAACCGTGGAGCCGCCTCCAAGGCCTCGCCGGGACCCGGGAGGGTGTGTCTCCGCGGCCGGAGCTCCGACTGTGGAGAGCTGTCCCAGGCCTCAGCGAGGCCTTGGAGGACCCCGCAGCCGGAGCTCCGACCGTGGAGCCGCCTCCAAGACCTCGCCGGGGCCCAGGAGGGAGCATCTCCGCGGCCAGAGCTCCAACCGCAGAGAGCCCTCCCAGGCCTCAGCGAGGCCTTGGAGGACCCCACGGCCGCAAAGAAGGCGCGCGCGGGGGTGGAGGTGGCCGCGGGCGGGGCAGTCCCAGTTTTGGCGCAAAACCGGACCGGGCCGGCACCGCCAAAAGCGGTATTGCCCCGCCTACAGGCGAGATATGGCATCCCAAACTATGTTGTACAGGCATACCTCGTTTTAAGGCGCTTTGCTTTACAACACTTTGCTAATACAGCACACATCAGCTGACTACAAGCTGAATCAAGAAAGTCAATTAGTGCCATTTTTGTCAGTCTATAAACCTTCAGGCCTTTATGTGCACTAACAAGCAAAGAAAAAGAGACTGTGATTCATTTTAAGGCAATGTATGCTTTATGGCAGTAATGTGGAGCTTAACTGGATATATAAGCAAAGTATGTCTGTATACAGATATACACTACAGGACATGGAAGTACAATGCTGGATCTTGGCCTGAATACTTTATTTCTGTAAAAAAAAAAAAATACCAGAGACAGACATTATGCAAACTTTTAAAATATAGAAATACAATGAGAATTAGTTTGGGAAAATACTGATTTAATGTTTTACATTGGGGTGTAGCTGTATTTATGCTAGTCTGTAACTACAGTAAGCCTGAATTTAAGAGGGGGAGCTAGAGCACTGCATTTTGTATTGGGTCCTGACTCTATCCAAAGTTATCTTGACTTCTCTTTCTTACAGAATACTATAGCCTAGCAGCTTATAACAGAGTTACCATATTACTTTTTGGACTACAGATTGCATTAGAAAAGAACTGCATTGCACTCCTAGCAACTCAATGGATTTTAAAGACAGGGAAGAGTCACACACATTGTTACAATTTATAGCCTAGGGGGAACTTCCTCCCTTAGTAACTGACAATTAACTTCACGATTAATTGCTGTGACTAAACATAGAATAGTGACAGGTAGCTTTGAGAGTTAAGGTGGGGAGGGAATGCCACTGAAGCTACTTGACAGCAAAACGCTTCAAGAAAATGCCATACTAGATTGTGTCATCAGATCCACAAGATGGCAACCTAGCTTCATTTTTAATGTAGTGCCTGGCTTTCAGAGGTTTAAATTATCATTTAATTTCAGAAGAGTCTTTATACTGCCACTGTAAGACTCATGAAAACCAAAAAGGGGGAAATGGAAAACTGACACATTTACAATTTCTTAAAATAGAGCAAAATTTATGCCAACTTGTCATAATATGAAGATGACAGTATTTTCAATTTTCCAAGTAATAAAGTTATTTTAAACAGTTACAGTTTGATAATTTGGGCGGAGTAGTTGAAGAAAGGCCAGTTCAACCTGCAGACTTTTAAACAGTACAATCCAGCACAGTGCAATGCATATAGTTGTTGATATAGTTCCAGGTTCCTAGGCTCTTGTTCCTCCTGCGTTACTGGATATTTTTCAATTTGTGCAGCTTGAGAATATGGACATGATCCTTCGTGATGTGAGAGCCACCACATGTGTGCTATATCCTTGCCCTTCCTGATTTGGCCAGAAGGGAACAGGCATAAGTGGGTGAAGCAAGCAGTCAATGCCTGCTTAAAAGGCAAGTTGGAACTCTGCCTAAAGGAGGAAGTTGTTAGGCCTGAATCCATCCCTGAATCCTTCTTTATTGGATAACTACAGGCCAGTCTTTTAACATATCCCTTTTTCGGAAAGGTATTAGAAAATGTGATTGCTTCACAACTCTAGAGGTTCCTGGATGAAACAGATTATTTTAGATACAGTTCCATCTGGTTTCAGGTCTGGTTATGGAACAGAGACAACTTTAATCATCATAATGCATGACCTACACTAGGAACTGGAGAGGGAAGTGTGTCTCTGTTGGTTTTCCTAGAGCTCTCCACTGCTTCCAGTACCATCAACAATGGTATCTTTCTTGACCACTTTGCTGAGATGGGACCTGGAGGCAGTTTTTTTTACAGTGGTTCTGTTTCTTCCTGGAAGGGCAAACCCAGAAAGTGGCATTGGGAGACTACTGTTTGATCTGTTAGCCATTAGTCTGCGGGGTCTCTCAGAGTTTTGTTTTGTCCTCAGTGATATACATTTAGACATAGATATTTATGAAAAATCATTAGGAAAGGTCGCCAAGAGTTTGGGCTGTGGTGCCAGCTCTATTACTTCTTTCTACATCACTCCAAGGAGGCTGCCTTGGTTATAAACTGGTATAGGTCATCAGTAATGGATTGAATTCTCTCTGTCTCACCACCCTCTCAAGCACGTTGGTGGGAATGAGAGAGAGGAACTTCTCAGTGGCTGCTCCAAAGCTTTGGAACTCCCTCCCTAGAAAGGCCAGGATGGTGCCATCCCTGCTGTCCTTCTGACTCCAGGTAAAGATGTTTTTATGCAGTCAGGCCTTTTAAGCTGATAAGAACTGGGTTGTTAATGTTTGGGTTGCTACAGTATATACATTTTAATGGTTTGTATTTTTAATGTGTTAAATTTTAACTTATAACTGTTATAACTCTTAAAATTGTTTAACTGTTTTAAAATTTTATATTTATATATTTTAATATTGTTGTATTGATTTTAAATTGTATTGCTTTATACTTGCTGTTTGTCGACTTGAGTCTCTATATTGGGAGAAAGGCAGGAAGTAAGAAAATAGAATAATAATAGTAATAATAATAATGAGGGCAAACAAATTGAAACTTAATCCAGAGAAGACAGAGGTCTCCTGGTACATTGAAAGATAGATCACAGAATTGGGATTCAGTCTGTTCTAGATAGTTTACACCTCTCTTGAAGTCACAGGTTTACCATTGGAATATATAGTGGGCCCTTCCTATCTGCAGAGGTTCAATTCTACCCCTTCATTCCATAGATGGGAAAAAACACATAAAGTCCCATATTATCTAATGAATGCCAATGTGCATGTACCCACATCAGTGTGCATGTTATAGACATCCACAGATCAATATTAACCCACTGTACTTCTGGAGTCAGCTTTCAACCTGGAGGCCCAGTTTTCTGCAGTTGTCAAGAGTGCTTTTGGATGTTTAAAGGCTATGCACCAATTGCACCTGTTCCTTGAGATACTGGATCTCACCACTGTGGTACATTCCTAAATTACATTCTGGATTACTGGACTACTGCAATGTGCTGGACTACTGCAATGCATTCAATAGGAGACTGGCTTTGAAGAGTGTTCAGAAACTTCAGCTAGTACAAAGAGTTGCAGCCAGAGTGCTAACTGGGGCACATTACAGGAAACATACTACTCCCCTGTTAAACCAGCTCCATGGCTGCCAGTATGTTTTCCAGCACAGTTCAAAGTGTTGATTATGACCTACAAAGCCCTATATGGCTTGAGGCCAGGTTACCTGGTAAACGATTATCTGCCTGTATGAACCTGCTCAGACCTAAGATTATCAGGAGAGGTCCCTCTCTCAGTCAGGTTAGGGGCTCTAGAGACCATCCCTAAGGGGCAGCAGGACACTGCCCCTTTCCTGGCTGGATTGGGGTTGCAGCAACGTCACACCACGGCCCTGATCCAGCCTACTGAAGACACAAAAACTGGCTGCTTTTTGCACCCTCAAAAAGGCACCATTGCCATGGCGCCATAGCTGTATGGTGCCCTTTGGTACTGTGTCATTTGGACGCAGCGCCGGAGGCACACCGTAATGCTACATGCCGTCTGGAGCGGTGCATGGTGTCAGGGCGCCCTGGGGGGCGGAGTCAGTCATGTGTCGTCAGGATGCTATGCCCCAACTCTGCCCCCAGGCCAGCCTTTCAGACCAGTCTGGTAGGCCCTTAGTGGGGATACAAGATAAGGTGTTTTCGGTGGCTGCCCCTTAGGCTCTGGAATTCCCTTTCAGGAGAGTTCAGAATGCTTCCTTCCCTGCTGTCCTTCCACTGGAGGCAAAACCCTTTTTATTCCAAATAAAACAAAATGATATTTTTAAAAAAACAGGCTAAGAGTGTTGTATTGTTTTAAACTGAACTGATTTTAATAGCTTTTTTATCTTTTAAAACTGCACTTTAAGTATAGGTTTAAATTTTTAAAATACTGTGAATAGTTTAATTCCATTTAATAGTCATTTGTGTATGTTTTTAGCAGTATTCTTCATTTTAAAATTGTAAGCAACCTCTCCCACCTTTGGGAGAAAGGTAGAATATAACAGCAACAACAAGTACAGTGTGGTGCAGCTGTTTTGAGTGTCGGACTAGGACTCTGGGCGACCAGGATTCGAATCTCTGCTTGACCATGGAAGTGTTCTGGGTGATCTTGGGCAAGTCATACTTTCTCAGCCTCAGAGGAAGGCATGGCAAATCCCCTCTGAATACATCTTGCTAAAGAAACAGCAACACCCTGTGATAGATTTGCCTTAGGGGCACTATAAATTAGAAATTACTTCAAAGCACAGAACAACATCAACAATCCTATACCTGTTTACTCAAAAGTGAGTTCCAGTGCAGTATTTGCACATATACTCATCTAAGTGTACATAGGACCTCAGACCATAACGTTTTTATCTGCCTCTACATCTGTTTCATGCACTATATATATATATATATATATATATATATATATATATATGTACACTGGGCCGTTGATATCCACTGGGGTCTGGTTCCAGGACCCCATGTCGATACCAAAATCCATGGACGCTGAAGTCTCATTTTATAAAATGGTTTAGTGAAAGGCTGTCCTTTATATAAAATAGCAAATCAAGGTTTCGTTTTTTAGAATTTCTATCTTTTGGGAATATTTTCAAGCCGTGCATGGATGAATCTGTGGATAAAAAAAAATCCATGGATATGGTGGGTTGACTTACAGTGCAAATGATCAGTAAAATAGGGTGCCACAAAGCATTCCTCCCTCCTTCAATATCCATTTATTCAGTGTTACTATACACTGCATTCTCACCCCAACAAGATTTTTGGGGAATTTGGATTTCTTATCTAATAGGCTAAATTGTGCCTATAAGATGTTGTTCTCTTTTCTCAAAGCAGTAGTATATTACTACATAATTATTTTTTGCTCAAGCCCCTATAAAGCTGTTGCTATTAATAATATTAACAGGAAGTGCCCTTTAGGTTACAAAGCTATGTGAAGCTATGATAAGATATTTGTTATTCAAACTGCCCAAAGAGGAAATTGAGGTAAATAGATTATATTTCCCCCCATGACTGGCTATCCAGTGTTTTTTGAGGAGGAGGGGAGAATAAAGTAGGAAAGTGAATGAAAAACTGTCATAAACCTGTTAATAAATAATCCAGGAATTATTTAATATTATGTTTTAATTTTATTGCACTGATGACAAACAAAATAGCTAAACCAGCGCTTTCCTTGCACGATCCTGTATGAGATAAAGACAATTGTGTAGAGGCGAGGAATTTGCTTCCAATCATTTCAATTAGGACAAAAGAAGTTATTAATCCATTATACAGTGTGCCCTGCTACTCTCTCATCCAGCCAGCCTTAGGATGAGCAGAAATAGTTGTGCGTGTTGGAATTTTGTAAGCTCTTTGGCACTGCTCTCCTTTCCTTCATCCTTCATCTTTTCCTTTATTACATGTCTCTTAAGTTTTACCCTTGACTTATCAACGGATCATATCAAAATACATAATTTTGGCTCCAAAACCTGCCCTCAACTTATACATGAGGTTGACTTATAGCCTAGTATATATGGTCGTTCTTGAAAGCACATCTCTTCCTGCATGTGCTTGCCTGAGGTTTGAGGACTGCTGGAGAAGCCCTACTTAATGTCCCATCTGTCAAGGCAGTATGTTGTGGGAGGACATAGGAGACAGCCTTCTCTGTGTGGCACCCTATGACACCAATGTTGCTGTCATGTTTAAAATCCATATTTAGCTATTTAAAATGTGTTTTATTGTTGATGTTGTTTTAATTTGGTCAATTTGATTTTATTATATGATCTTTGGATAGAGGATGGGATATAAATATTTACAATACTGTATATGAATACATCTAACTTTGGGTGGGTTTTTCCCCCTGGCATTTTCAGCAGCCCATGCCGTGCCCAGAAGTCAGAAACTTGGCTCCTAGGTTTGCCACAGTAGCCCACTCCTGCCTCACTTGAATTCAATGAAATTTATTCCCAGGTATGTGTGTGTGGAGTCAGGGTAGTGTAGTGGTTGCAATGCTGAACTACAACTCTGGAGATCTGGGTTCGATTTCCAGCTCAGTCTTGGAAATCCACTGGGTGACCTTGGGCAAGTCACACACTCTCAGCATCAGAAAACCCCATGACAAATTTGTCATAAGTTGGAAATGATTTGAAGACACACAATAACAAAAACAAATGCTCGCACCAAGAAGGGAAAACATGTGGCTTCACAGATGCTACTGAACGGCAACTTCCAGTACAGTATTTCTCTTTAGTGGGTTATGGGTGCTAGGAACTTCAGTCCTACAACAGCTGGAGGTCTGCATGACCCCCACCAAGAGGTACTGGACTGCAATCTTTTTTCATAGTTGAGATGCACGGATCCTCATATCACTTCTTAAACTTTCAGACAGGATGTACATTTTATAAAAACAGAATCCTAGGGCCCCACTTGTACATGTCTTGGTAGTGTAGCCATTTTTATTTATCCAGTGACATCTTATGCTAGAACGGATGGGGGGCAGCGGTGGGTTGCAAGAGAAACAGGTTTTCTCCTCTCTTTTAAAAGGGGAGTTTCGCTATTTTTACCTGCTTGAAAACTACAGTGGAAATTAGACTTCCATGATTTCTTTAGGTCACTAGAAAGCTAAGGACATCCAATCTTTGTGACCAAATCTGTAAATGGTTGAATGCTCCTGACTTATGATGTATGGAAATTTTAAGAAGCGTGGGGACTTCTGTTGTCATATAGATGGAACATTTTCATAATCAGTGTTCATTTTCTTCTAGCCAAAAAGAGTTAACTTGCTTCCCATGTGGCCCAGACATTAGCAATACAACTGCCTAATTAACCAAATGCCACAATGGGAACCGAAGTGCAGCATCTGCCTAATAAGCTGCCTAGCTATAAACCAATAAATAACTTAAATATCTTTGACATTATTAAGCAAAATGATAATTTCTGATTGGATAATTTAATGTTTCAGATAAAAGGAACTCTTGAGACAGGTGTTGCTACTTAACTAATGTCACATCATGAAAAAGAAAGCCTGTTACAGCAGATCTGAATTAATTATAAGATAATTAGCATTGAGTCAGGGTCTGTCTGTCTCTGAAGAATCAGAGGACAGGTTGCTAATCCACAGAAGAGAGACTTCATTGCTCCAGATTTCTTTACTACCAGTAAAAACCATTACTAATTTATGTTTAATTCCGAGGATATGTTATAAAAGAAGATTAAGGAAAGGTCTCAACTGATATGATCTTTTCCAGTTTTTTATAATCTTTGGCACCATAAGTGAAGTTTTTCAGAACATGAAATTATCTGTGTGAAGGAATTAACATGCTATTGCCCTTGGAAGAATCATTAGTGGAGGAGCCACCAGCCTTTCTGTGCTACCCACACTCCATCAGAAGCAAGGAACAGATAAAATATACAAAGTTTCCTCAGCTCACAAACATTGCAAACTTAAAATCACCATCAAACTGGATGATGTGTTTAGCACATAATTAGAATTGGAAGAGCCCTCAAGGGCCAACCAATCCAAACCCTACCATGCAAAAACTCACAATCAAAGCACCCCTTTGCTTAAAAACCTTCAAAAGAGGAGACTCCACCACACTCTGAGGAAGTGTGTTCTACTATAAAACAACTCTTACCACCATGACATTCCACCTAATGTTTAGGTGGAATCTCTTTTCCTGTAGTTTGGATCCTATTCTCTGGAGCAGCAGAAAACAAGCTTGCTCCATCCTCAACAGGACATCCCTTCAAATATTTAAACAGGGCTATTGTATCACCTCAACTGTCTCTTCTCCAGGCAAAACATACCCAGTTCCCTAAGTCTCTCCTCACAGGGCATGGTTTCCAGACCCTTCACCATTTTGGTTGCCCTCCTCTGGACACACTTCAGCTTGTCAATATACTTTTTGAATTGTGGCATCCAGAACTGGTTACAGTATTCTAGGTGGAATAGAGTGGCACTATTACTTCCCTCAGTCTAGACACTGTACTTCTATTGATGCAGCCTAGAATCACATTGGCTTTTTTAGTTGCTGTAATCACAGTGTTGACTCATATTCAACTTGTGGTCTACTAAGACTCCTAGACCCCTTTCACATGTAGTCTTGTAAAGTAAGGTGTCCCCCATCCTATATCTATGCATTTCATTTTTTTCTGCCTGTTGAAATTCATTTTCTAATCCTGTCCTCTGGAGTGTTATCTG
Organism: Sceloporus undulatus; assembly: GCF_019175285.1. Lineage (NCBI taxonomy): Eukaryota > Metazoa > Chordata > Lepidosauria > Squamata > Phrynosomatidae > Sceloporus > Sceloporus undulatus. The sequence goes on along the minus strand of NC_056527.1, from coordinate 27,356,713 downwards.
CAAACTTCATAAGCATGCACTCTATTTCTTCATTCAAGTCACTGATAAGATGCTGAATAGCACTGGATCCAGGACAGAACTCTGTGGCACCCCAGTAGTCATTTCTCTCCAGGATGAAGAGGAGTCACTTATGAGCACCCTTTTGGTTCGGCTGGTCAACCAATTACAAATCCACCTAACAGTACCTTTGACTAACCCATGTTTTAGTAGCTTGTTTGCAAGAATATCATGGGGGACCCTGCTGAAGGTCTTATTGAATGTTATATCCACAGCATTCCTTTAATCTAATTTTATCAAATTTTTGAGAAACCATGTTACCTTTTTGTAATTATGACATTTCTTTCTAAATGCTCACAGACTCTCCATTGAATTATATGCTCTGGAATCTTTTCTTGTATTGATATCAGGCTAACTGGTAATTGTTTGGGTCCTCTTTTTCCCCCTTTTTGAAGATGGGCACAACATTTGCCCTCCTCCATTCTGGTAAGAATCGCCTCCTCCCCCCTCCCACTTTCTCACACCAGGAACAATCTCACTAGAAGTCTTTGATAATACTCCCAGTGGGCAGGCTGAAGCCCTAGATCCAACCTAATTATTTCACAGGCATCAACTAATGTTCAAAGGCACTTTCACTCTTATCCTGGAGATAGTCATCCAGAGCACTAGACACTGGTTGCCTTGTCTCAGCAATTCCTGCAAATCCACCGCACCTCTACAGCATGACAGCTTACTATTAACATCATTATTACTATTCTCATATTGCAAACAGGACCTAGGGTGGAAAAAGGCTTGGAGAAATTTAATCCAGGACTTTCCAGCTCATACTTTTAGCCATTATGAATCCGTCCATCACCTGTGTGCCCTGGAAGAAAAGTAAACTACAGAAGGGGGGGGGGGGGGGAGAAGGATTTACTTCAAAAATTCTCATCCTCGCATACTTCAAACATGAATGAAGGATTATCTGGAACTTTAATTACCAGTTTTAATTGTACTTGCCTTGAAAGAGAATTACTAGTTCCCTTTAACTAACAGTTCTCTGCAGAAGCAAGATTACTGTTGCAGAAATGAGAAAGCATTTAAGCATTATGCCAGAGCAAAGTAATACTTACACAAACCAGGTATATCTAGCATGTTAGAGATGCCTCGATCACACATGTCTACCTCCAAGATGTTCTTCTCCCTACTCTCCTCCACAATTTTTTTCAAAGACTTGGACATGGTTTAAACTGCAACAAGAACACAAGCACACTGTAAAACATAAAATAGTGGCAGATCAAGAAAAGAGATACACAATAGATAGCAGGAGGCATCTTTTGTTATACCAGATGAGTCAGATCCAAAGATAGTCAGGGGTGTGTGGGAGAATCTTGTTCATGTCAGTGATCTGATCACATGGGCAATGTGACAGAGAAGTCACAAACTCATGAAAAAACACAGATTCCTTTATGGGAAAAAATATCATCAAGTTGTGATTCTTCAGTTTGTGGGGGAAACAGACTTATTGTGAATTTGTGTCTCTCAACTTGGAGCTTATTTAAAAGTTATTGCAATGGGCTATCCCATAAAAATGACTACTAATTTGATATAGTGAGCTGGTCCTCTCCTGCCAGGCAGATGGGTTTTGGAGTCCTTGTTGGCCAAATGTTAACAGCTGCCCAGTAGCATAAAAGGGTTCATTTTATTAGTGACCTTGTTTAATACTTTTGATATGAAGATATGAAGGCTGAGAACACACTAGGGCAATGATTTTTTTCTCTGTTGCTAACCTGCTTACATAGTTCTCATTGCTGTAACAGGGGACACTTTGATTTTCTTTGTTTGCTTCTGCACTATATAAACTTTGGGAATCCACCGTCCAATTCCCTTGGCCTGGCAGTAGTGCAACCCTACCTGGGCCCTCTATATAGTCCAGTGATAGGAATATGATTTGATTCCTGGCTGAAAGGATAAGTCTTGGTAGAATTTTTTGGGGGGCCCAATTCTACTATTGGAGCCCTGGTGGCGCAGTGGTTAAATGCCTGTACTGCAGCCATTCACTCAAAACCACAAGGTTGCGAGTTCAAGACCAGCAAAAGGGCCCAAGCTCGACTCAGGCTTGCATCCTTCACTAAAATGAGTACCCAGACTGTTGGGGCAAATTAGCTTACTTGCTAATTAGCTTACTTGCTGTTCACCGCTATGATCTTTGGAATAGTGGTATATAAATAAAACAAATTATTATTATTATTAATTATTGGTTGTGACAGGTGCCAGACCTCCAACAGTGAAAGAGCTGGAATGTTTCTGTGCTCTGTGTCATCTGTATCTGTATCAATGAAGCTTATGCTGCAGCAGCAAGGTGTATCAGTGTCTGGTATCAAAAAAAAACCTGGAACTATAGCCACTTTCAGACCAAGACACTTGAATATTTTGTTCTGTTCAGCAACAGAACAGCTGAAGTGGGAACACTCAGAAAGCCACACAAGTAATGTCCATGCTGAGAAAAACTACAAGATGCAATTTTGGTAATCACGGAAGTCACTGGTGAGGTCCTGAACTTTGTATTGCTCAACCTGCTCAGTTCTGAAGCTGGATGGGGAACCTGCTTGAATGCAGTCATCCTTCCATATCCATGGATTCTTTATCCACGGATTCAATTGTACACGGTTTTAAAAGATTCACACAAATATATAAATTCCAAAAAGCAAGTCTTGATTTTGCCATTTTAAATAAGGGACACAATTTTACTATGCCGGTGTATTCAATGGGATCTGAGCATCCATGGATTTTGTTATCTATGGAGGGTCCAGGATTCAAACCCCAGCAAATACCAAGGACCCACTGTAAAGTGCTTCTATGAAAAGACCACATTGCTCAGCATTAGATCACATGCTTTCCAAGCAGAAGGTCATAGGTTCCACATCTGCTATCACCAATTAAAGGATCAGATGGGAAAGCAACAGGAAAGCTCCTGAACAGCACAGGAGAACAAATAGCTTGACGAGGTATAAAGCAGCTTCCGGTGTTCCATGTCCTTGCACTACAATGGGTTGTATTTTTCTGCAAACCTGCCTCCCGTTTCTCAGTGGGCTCACTTTGTCCTACGACTTCCTTACTAATATTTTCTTTCAGTGAGTGGGTACACAAGCATCCAGCTGCACAAAGTCGGCTTAGTAAATGAGTAAGTAATGGAAATATTTACAGTGACCCTAACATCAGATTTTCTTGGCCAGATTTGTTCAGGAAAGGTTTATATTCTTCTGAGACTGAAAGAATGTGATTTGCCCTAAAGTCACCCACTAGGTTACCATGGTTGACCAGGGATTCAAGCCCTGGTCTCCACATGCCCAAATTACTATACCATGCCAGAAATACTGATATATTTTGAGGAATATTGAATTATTTAGAAGAATTTTTAATTTATCCTATATGAGCCTCTCCAGTATCTCAATGGAAGTAGAGCACCTACAAAAGTGGATGGGCAAAGGATTACAATTTCCAACCATAACACCTTTCCCCAAATATAATGGGAAAAGTCATGAGAAGCTATAACACCTCTCTTTTCTTCTAACTTTTTAAAAGAGGCCAACACATAATAATCAAGGAATGTGTCAAAGTAACAGTTTCCAGGAGTGCAAAAAAAGAAAAAGAAAGAAAGAACCTGGGGAATACCACAAGGTACAACACTGATGAAGCTAAGAAGGCGTACAACTGATCCATCCACTGTCTGAAAAGTGTTGAGAGTCCCACAGAAAACTCTAGAGGAAAAGGACACATGTAATGTCATGTCATATGACAGCTGCTGTACAGCTGGCCCTCTACATTTGCAGCTTTTGCAGATTTGATTACTGTACTTATGGTTTTGATTAGTATCTTCTATCTAGGAATCTCAAGGTTCTCCAGTGCAACTCTGCCAGAAGTTAACCGTAGAGTTGTGGTGGTGAACTTAGATGTTTCTACAGAAAATACTTCTCTAGGCATCTGTAGGTCCTCCAGCGTGGAGGACATCTCTGGCAGATGTTGACCACAGAGTTGCACTGGAGGACCTGGAGATTCCTAGAGAGGTGTTCTCTCATGTAAAAAGAACAATTTTTTTAACTTGTGGTTTTTCCACATTCACAGAGGTCCTTCACCCCTAATCCCAACAAATGTGGAGGGACCACTGTATGTCAAACTCAACATGTGCAGGAAGAATGTCTACCATTAACAGTGACAATGAAGTCAAATGAATAGACTTTTCCCTGTGCCTTCCCTATCACTGCTAACTGGGCCAACACCTGTGTCCTGGCACCCATAAAATTTGGGTGATGGCTGTGCTCAGGAGAAAGAGGAAGTCAAACAGTTTGCTCCGTGGCTCTAGATCAGTGATTCCCAACCTTTGGTCCTCCAGGTATTTTGGGCTTCAGCTCTTCACTGTTGGCCAAGTTGGCTGGGGCCTCTGAGAACTGAAGTCCAAAACGGATAGAGGACCAAAGGTTGGGAACTGCTGCATCTAGATAGATGGACTCGATATTTTAGGACTGCCTTAAAAGAACAGACAAACACTGTGCTTGATGCAGCTGAAGTGCAGACAGAAGTCAACAGGTAAAGCTTTCCTTGCCCAGTAAAGGCACCTGATTTCCAAACTGGCCTGGCTGGTGTTTTGGACATCAGCTCCCAGATGCCTTTGGTCTGGGATTCTGGGAGATGAAGTCCAAAGCACCTGGAAGGCTAGAGTTTGGAAACCACTGGAAGGTGTCAATGTTTCAGGAGGACTACCTTTCAAAAAAGAAGACGACGAAGAAGAAGAAGAAGAAGAAGAACTGACAAGGATTGTGTTTGATGCAGCTACAATTCAGGCAAAATTCAACAGGTAACACATTCCCAGTTCAGCGTGGCAATGCAGCTATGGGAGAAAGCTCCACCTGTTGAATGCTGCTTGTTACTAAGGATGGTCTAAGATGAAAGTGTAAAGGCAGGCTTTACACTGTTATTCCCCAGAGCCACGTACAGACATGAGAGCGGGACAGTGAAGAAAGCCAACAGAAGAAAATAAACCTCAGCTCCCATACTTCCAAAATCTTGGCCAAATTAGCTGTGGATTCTGGGAGTTGGGGTATGAAGCCTCTGGTTAAAACAGATGGTTCCCTGTATTTTGATCCTCCAGATGTTTTGGACTTCAACTCCCAGAATTCCAAGCTTGCTGTGGCTTCTGAGAGTTGGTCCTCCAGACATTTTGGACTTCATCTCCCATAATTCCAAGCTAGCAGTGGATTCTGAGATGTGAAGTCTAAAGCCTTTGATTAAGATAGTGGTCCTCCATATTCTGGTCCTCCAAATGTTTTGGACTTCAGTGCCCATAATTCCAAATTAGCTGCGGATTCTGGGAGTTGAAGTCCGAACCATTATCTCTAATTAAGAACTACTACCTCTAATTAAGACCGTGGTTCCCTGTATTTTCATCCTCCAGATGTTTTGGACCTCAGCTCTCATAAGTCCAAGTTATCAGTGGATTCTGGGAGCCTGGAGCCTCTAGTTAAGGCAGTGGCTCCCTAAATTTTGGTCCTGCAGATATTTTGGCCTTCTGCTCCCATAATTCCAAGCTAGCTGTGGCTTCTGGGAGCTGGAGTCCAAAACTCTCAGAGGACCAAAGTTTGGGAACCTCTGCCTCAGACTGTCAGAGTCTGGAAGGAAGAAAGGAAGGGCTGCATCCACACTGGGGAAATAACCCGGTTTGGCACCGCTTTGACTCCTTTGTGGCTCAAGGCTATGGAATTCTGGGAGTTGGAATTCTCCAACATACTCCAACTCCCAGAATTCCACAGCCTTGAGCCACAAAAGAGTTAAAGCGGTGCCAAACCGGGTTATTTCCCCAGTGTGGATGCAGCCTAGGAAGCCCTTCCCCAACCTGAAGGCCCTCTCCAACCTCCAGAGCTTTGGGGGGCGACATAGGAACTCACCGTCCAGAGAGAGAGAGAGACGTGACCCAGGCACTGGACCCTCCGAGTCCTGACTCTTCTGGGCATCCGCCCTGAGGAGGTTCCCTCTACTGCGCATGCGCCAAAAGGCGGGGGGCTGGCTGTGAGGGAAGCCCTGCTCTCTCAGCTCCAATTAAGGCGAATCACTTCAGGGAGCGACGGCGGATCCTCCCGCAGTTCGGAATGCGTTGCCGGAGGCCACCCAATCAGAGCAGAGTTCCCGCTTTTGCCCCGCCGCTATTGGTCGAGACGCCTTGAGTGCCAGCCAATAGGGCTCGAGTAAAAGGAAAGGGATTGCAATGCGGCCCAAAACAACACACTCCAGTTTGAGATGCTTTAACTGCCCTGGCTCAATGCTAGGGAATTCTGGGAACTGTAGTTTTGTGGGACATTTAGCCTTCTCTGTCAGAGAGAACTCTAGTTCCACATTAAACTACAGTTCCCAGGATTCCCTAGCACTGAGCCAGGGCAGTTAAAGCGGTCTCAAACTGGATTGTTTATGAAGTGTGTAGGCCCAAAACACACTGCAGAAATGATACGTTTTGACACCACTTTAACTGCCCTGGCTCAGTGCTAGGGAATTCTGGGAACTGTGGTATGCTGTGTGGCAGCAAAGCTCTCTGACAGAATGTCTCACAGAACTACCATTCCCAGAATAACATAGCATTGAGTTGGGGCAGTTAAAGTGGCGTTGAACTGGATTACTTCTGCAGTGTGTTTTGGATCTAGGACTCTGGAGACCAGGGGCCAAAACAGAATGTAAAAATAATCCAGTTTGAGACTGCTTACACTGCCTTGGATCAGTGCTAGGGAATCCTGGAACTGTAGTTTATTTTGGCACCATTGCTCTCTGACAGAGAAGGCTAAATGTCTCACAGAACCACAATTCCCAGAATTCCTTAGCATTGAGCCAAGGCAGTTAAAGCGGTCTCAAACTGGATTATTTCTGCTGTGTGTTTTGGACCGCAAGGGCTCCTTATTGTTACGAGTGAAAGTTAGAAAACCTTGTCTCCCATTTCTTCTTCATTTTTCAGGAGCAGTGTGATTAAAGGCTGTAAAGGGCAGGGCCTTCTCTATGGCTGCTCCCATACCAGCTGGTAAACGTCCCTATTCATAAAACCATAGAATCATAGAGTTAGAAGAGAATGCAAGGGCCATCCAGTCCAACCCCATTCTGCCATGCAGGAACTCTGCATCCCCAACAGATGGCCCTCCAGCCTCTGTTTGAGGACCTCTAAGGAAGGATACTCTGATCACAAAATAATATACCATGGACTTTTGTGTTATGACTCTGCCTTGACTATCCGATTTTTTATTAGATTAATTGATTTAATTAATTTTATCTTATTGTTAATTCTTTTTAATAATATAATAATAAAATAAAATTTTATTTATAGACCGCTATTCCGCAATGATCATAGTGGAAAACTGGAAGATACATAATTTCAGTAAGAATTTAATTTAAGGGGGGATATTGTGTAAATTTTGTATGATTTTATATGTTGTTGGGCGCTTTGATTGTTCTTACAAAAAGTGGGATTATAAATAAAAGTTCTATTATTTATTTATTATTGAAATCCCATGCTTTTAGTTAAGCATTCTTATCTTCGGTGACACTAACTAAATTTGCACAAGTGGACGTGATGGTTGTTATCACAGGAGGTTATTGTGGGTGTCTGCACCATTCACAGAATATTATTGCACAGCTTAGAGCATGCAGGAAAGGGTTACTTTGCCCATAGAATAACGAACACCACAGTTAGGCCTTGCTGAATTTACTCACCTTTTCATGGTAGTGACAAGTGTGAAAGAGATGAGAGCACACCCTTTTCTGTAGGAAATTAGTAGATGTTCTACCTGTCCTTACCTCCTCTTAGATTAGCCATGAGACACAATGGAGTGGCAGCAAGGGGAAGAATTTGCTGTAGTCCCAGTACTTCTCCATTCTCAGAGCTTCTTAAAAGGAGGAACTTGCTACAAGCTTCTTATGTGTGTAAGGTTTTTCTCTGTCTTTGTCTTTGCTGCAAGCAGAGACATATATAGGTCCCTACTTGCAGGCATACACCTTTGAACTCATGCCAGAGTGGGAAAACGTACACACATTTCTGGGAGATGTGGTAGCCTCAATAAAATAATCCTCCTGTAGATTTGGGGATTACCATGATAGTGAAGGAGATGGTCTTTCTTTGCTATCAAACATCTGCAACATCCATTTATTACCTATTGTGTGTGTGTGATATATATATATATATATATATATATATATATACACACACACACACACACACACACACACACACACACTATATATATATGTGAGAAACTACATGTGAAAGGGATCTGGGAGTCCAAGTAGACCACAAGTTGAACATGAGCCAACAGTGCGATGCGGCAGCTAAAAAGGCCAATGCAATTTTAGGCTGCATCAATAAAAGTATAGTGTCTAGATCAAGAGAAGCAATAGTGCCACTGTATTCTGCTCTGGTCAGGCCCCACCTGGAATATTGTGTCCAGTTAGGGTTGCCATTAGTCCGGACCTCCGAACCGGGACAAATGTAGGACAAAATTTTCAAATGTAGGAGCTTTTTTTTGGGGGGGGGGGGTCCTACATTTGAAAAAGAGCCTCTCTGAGGGGAGGATTCCTTCTCCGCTTCGTTTCTGGCACGGGGCCCCGGGGGAGAAAGAATCCTCCCCTCAGGGAGCCTTTCTTTCCCCCCTGGGCTCCGTTTTTGCCGGCGGAGCTCAGGCGGGGAAAGAAGTCTGGCCTCGGCAGGCGAGGCTTCTTTCCCTCCCTCAGCTCCAGCGGAGCCAAAGAGGGGAGGGAAGCCTCCCTGCCAAAGGAGAGGGGCCTACAGAGGCCTCTCTCTCTTTCCCCCACCACCGCTGTTGCACACTGTGCAACAAAGCCCGGGGGCGGGGGAAATCCTGGGGGCGGGGCCAACCCGGGGCGGGACCGTGCGGACCCGCCCAAAACCGGGAAAGTCCCGCCCACAGGCGGGATATGGCAAGCCTATGTCCAGTTCTGGGCACCACAATTCAAAAAGGACATTGAGAAATTAGAGCGTGTCCAGAGGAGGGCGACTAAAATGGTGAAAGGTCTGGAAACCATGCCCTATGAGGAACGCCTTAGGGAGCTGGGGATGTTTAGCCTGGAGAAGAGAAGGTTAAGAGGTGATATGATAGCCCTGTTTAAATATTTGAAAGGATGCCATATTGAGGAGGGAGCAAGCTTGTTTTCTGCTGCTCCAGAGAACAGGACCCGGAACAATGGATGCAAGCTCCAGGAAAAGAGATTCCACCTCAACATTAGGAGGAACTTCCTGACAGTAAGGGCTGTTCGACAGTGGAACAAACTCCCCCGTAGTGTAGTGGAGTCTCCTTCCTTGGAGGTCTTTAAGCAGAGGCTAGATGGCCATCTGCTGGGGATGCTTTGATTTGGATTTCCTGCATGGCAGGGGGTTGGACTGGATGGCCCTTGAGGTCTCTTCCAACTCTATGATTCTGTGTGTGTGTGTGTGTGTGTGTATACACACACACACACACACACGGTAATAAATGGATGTTACAGAGATATTTGATAGCACAGAAAGACCATCTCCTTCACTATGAGACAAAGCCACTGGTATGTATGTATATGTATGTATGTATATACAGTATATATATACACACACACGCCAGTGGCTTTGTCTCATCCTCATACATGTTAGAGTGTGTTAGTTCAAATCAAGCCACAAGTATTTTCCGGATCTGATCCGAAATTGTTAAAATAATCAGCATCTTTTATTCTAGGAACCGCCCTGAACTTTTGGTATGATACATATGGAGGTCTACATCCAAATTTATATATCCTGGAAGAGTATCACATTCTAAATCTAACAAAATTGCTAGCTGATGGGGTTTTCATTGTTCTACATCAAGCAGACTCTGAAAGCATAAGATGCTACATATATACTGCATTGTTTTTTCCAGCCTTACTTATACGTATCTATTTCAGTGACAGGGAACATGTGACCAGATGATGCAAGTCTCATCATCTGAAACCAGCATCGCAAATGGAAAGGGATGATAGGAATTAAAGTCCAACAATGTCTAGAGGGCCCTATCGCTGGTCTCCACAGAAGAGCTTTTGGAGTACAGTTTCAATGCTATGTGCACACTTAGACATTATTTCTTTAGTATACATTTAAAAATATATATACTCAAATCACTTTGAAATAATTCTTAATTTGCAACAACTCCATTTCCTCCCCAAATAGTTTTATTGTCATTGTACACACAATCATATTCTTTGTAGCATATTCAGTATTGAAAAGTGCTGAGTAAAGGTATTTTCTGCAGGAGAGGTATTTTAGCTTCTCCAGGTTAGCCTAAATCCTGAAGGCTGAGTTACATACTCGGCATGGAATTTTATGAACACTTGATGTGATCCAGCTGTAAATGGAGCAATGTTTGTGTCCTGAAAAGAAGGAAGATTTGTTTTTTAAAAGATATTTTACATGTAACATATTTCTTTCTATTAGACAGCTATATAATTAAACAGTCATGGCTCCAGTCCAGAGAGCAGTTAGCATTAAAGTAAGAAGATGGAAGTTGTCATTGCCTTGTTCTAAAATTTAGCCTACAGCAACTGGTATTCCTTGGTGGTCTCCCATTCCAAGTACTAATTAGGGCTGACCCCTGCTTAGCTTCCAAGATCAGATGGGGGAATCTGGTGCCTTCAGGATATTTAGGACAATTAACTAAATTGTCCTTACTTATTTAGAGAAGGGAATGGTTTAATGGTAGATAACCTGTTCTGCAGGCAGAAGGTCTAAAGTTTAATTTTGTGGCATCTCTAAGTTAGGACTGGGAAAGATCCTTCAGTGAAATGCTGAAGAGTTGTTGTCAGTCTATATAGCCATTATAAAGAACCAAGGGGTTGGTCTTGGTATAAGGCCATTACTTACATTGCTGCAATGTGTATAATAATGAGCGGCAATAATAGTAGCAATAATGAGTGTGTGGTGAATCCAGGTTTAAGTCTGAACTTTTGAGATTGAGGAGTTTGAAACCAATTCTCAGAACAGGTTTAGCATCCATGACTAGTTTTGTTAAAGTTCAGATTCAAAGCCTAAGTGGATTCACTGCTCCACTGATGTGGGAACTACAAGCCGCACCACATTGTTATATCCCACTTTAAGATGTTCCAGAAATTGCAAGATGGGGAATGGTGATCCTTTTTCTGTGGTCTTTGGTGATGAGCTTCAGTCAGAATTGTCTTCTGCTGATCTGTTATTGAGCTGAGAGTTGAGAACACAATCCATTCAGGACAGCTACACCTGAACCAAAGAATGTGGGAACTCCTTCATCACCATATAAGTGCACTGTTGCATCTATGCCATGGTGAACTGCATCTGGTAAATATTTCTATCTGAGTGGATCAATGTCACTGACATACATCCTCCACACTGTTCAAATCTTGAGATTGGGACAGACCCTTTCTGCAGGTTAGGATTGTCCCATTATCTCAGTATCAAATTGTATTCTGACCACACAAGAGCAGATAAGTACAGTACTACCTTCAGAAAGCCCAAAAGGTATGGAATCATAATCTATTAGTACTGCTTGACATGAGCCAAGGGAACGTACTCACTCTACTGTTCAAATTACTTGGATGTAGAAGTGATGCCCTGGGGTGCACTTAAATATAATGTGCCAAAACACAGTCAAGCATATTAGATTCCTTAGTATTGGAAGGCAGCATTTCCAGCAGAACCCTCACTGCCTTGCTGCTGAAGTGTCTGAATGTAACCACTGTATTTTGTACCAATAGTTGTTTCTAAATAGCCTTCAAAGATAGCTCCAGACTGAAAGCATTGCAGGAATCCAATCTGGATTTTCTCAGCACATGTATAACTGAACCACAACCGAGTTCTCTGTGTGCAAATTGAGAATAATTGTATGCACTATGAAAGGAATGAGAATCTGAATTTAGATGTAAGCTACTAGTTGGGACCCACAAAAAGAGCTTTGTAACACTTTAGTAAGCACTCCACTAGATGTCACTACAGTCCTTTTCTTGGAATGACTATGAAGTCCTATACAGTATACCTAAAGCGGGGTTCCCAACCTGTGCTCCTATGAGCCCTTAGGGCTCTGCGTCCCAGATGCTCCATGGCTGCTCCAGGAAAATGAAAGAAATAAAAACTGAATGAAATTAAAGAATAAGAATATATACTTATATGTACTCCTAAACACTATTAACTTGTGAGACATAGGGTAGGCCTCTTAGGGGCTCCACCATAGAAATAAGGGCTCCATGAGTCAAAGGCCACTAAAAGGTTGGGATACCCTGCCCTAAAGGCACAAGATCCCGATCTGATCTTGAAATCTAACCAGGGTTAGTTCTGGTTAGTACAGTAAGGGCTGTTTGACAGTGGAACACACTCCCTCAGATTGTGGTGGAGTGTCCTTCCTTGGAGGTCTTCAAACAGAGGCTGGATGAACATCTGTCAGGGATGCTTTAATTAAGAGTTCCTGCATGGCAGGGGGTTGGACTGGATGTCCCTTGTGGTATCTTCCAACTCCACAATTCTATGATTCTACTTGGATGGGTGACTGCCAACAAATACCAGGTGCTGTAGGCTATATTTCAGAGGAAGGAGCTTGCAAACCCACTTCTGAGTGTGGCCTTGCAAACAATAACTCCCATCAACCCTAGTGAATGGTGAGGGATGATAGGAGATATATTTCAACAACATCTAGAGTGCCACATGAACCCTGGTTGTAGGTGTTCTCTTTCATTGCAAACATATTCCTGAAATAATACTTTATATGTTGTCAGTTGTTATCATTTCCTGGTTCTAGGACTGAGCCATGATGCTGAAAATATCACTATCAAAATATCATTTGTTCATAGCAAATCCTTGCCTATAACTATGATGTGCACTCTATATGGAGCAATCAGTATAAAACAGTATAACAGTGTAACATTAAATGGATAAATCATAATAAAATTATTTCAAATTCAGGGAAAGATAATTTTTAAAAAATAGATATACAACTAGAATGCTACTGCCATTAATATTATAATGCCTGTTGTTGTTGTTGTTGTGTGCCTTCAAGTCATATCCAATCTATGGCAACTCTGAGGCAAAGCTATCATGCTGTTATCTTGGCAAGGTATGTTCAGAGGAGGTCTGTACACTGACAAAACCAGTACAGAAAGAAAATTCAAACCAACCTGTCCACAGTATGGTCCAATAAATGGATAACTACTATCTGGTCCATTGTAAAGTGTTAGATAGTTGCTAGTACAGTCACCCAGATCATCAATCCTGATAAAACTGAAATGAACAGTAACTACCCTTCCTGTTGGGACATTAATTTTCCATTCACAGTCTGTATGATTCTGATAAGAAGCTGGATACTCTGGGCTGGCTAATGAGCCAGTCTCACCATATAAGGTACCACCACATCCTATAAAGAGAGAATGTTAATAGCATAAAATATTAAATATTAATAGCAAAAGAACATGATGTTATTTCACCTGTTTATATTAATTTTAGAAATGCCAAAGTGCCATAGGTAGTGCCTGCTTCTAAGGTGCTTTCTGCACCGCCATTTGGGACGTCCGGAGGACATCCCATTTTAAAAAGGGGGCGTCTCTTATAGACGCCCCTGGGCCTAGTACGGACTCCGTCCGTACAAGATGGCGCCGGCCCTTCTACATGGCCGGCGCCATCTTTGCGTATCGGACGCTGAGCGTCCGTACACGTCGCGTCACTTGTGACGTAGCGAGTGTGCCCCTGGAGCTTCTTTTTCGGTCCGCATGGGAGTCGGGCCGTGTGAAGGCTCCGGCTCCCCCGCGGACCTACTGGCGGCGGCGGCAGAGCGCCGCAAAGCGGAGGTATGTACCCCGCCTAAGTTTGGACTGTAGGCCACTGGTGTGAAGTACTGAATACAGTTGGCCCTCCTTATCCACAGATATTTTATCCATGGATTCAAGCATCCATGGCTTGAAAATATTCAAAAAAAGTATAAATTCCAAATAGCAAACCTTGATTTTCCATTTTATATAAGGGACACCATCTTGCTCTGCCATTATATTTAATGAGACTTGAGCGTCCACAGATTTTGTTATCCATGGGGGATCCTGGAACCAAACCCCAGCGGATTACAACGTCCTACTGTATACACAAAACAAATACAGGAGACTCAAGTGTGTGTGTGTGAAGGAGGGAGGGATTGTCATGGGAAGGAATAGAAGTAGAGAAAGATATTTCCTCACTGGGGTCATTCATACATTTTTTTAGCATGACAATGTGAATCATTTCACTCGCATATTCTGGGTTTGTTATTCACACTGTGGAACTGCATCAATGTGCATCTCTGTGAGTTTGGTTGTGCACACATGCCGGCATTCAAATAGAGATGCAGTTGACAATGTGAATGCATTCCGAACCCCTTTTTTGGTATGCAACATTTTAGCCTGGGTCTATTTTCATTGGCTACTCACACTACCAACGATATGGATCTTTAAAAAAAAAAAAAACTCAGGGGGAAACCAGATATCGATTATCCTGGATTAAGTGAGGGTTTTGGCAGCCCCCTCCCTCAAACTTAATTGGGTACATTCGAGATGCGTGTGAGAGATTTAACCTGGATTCATCCTGGATTATTTTCAGTGTGAATAACCCACTATGTATAGTCTCTTCCCAAAACTACAGCCAAGCTAACTAAGTTTGAGTTTCATTTTTGTCCTATATTTGTCCTTCTCCAAATTGCCTTTTGACTGAGCTCATGAAGAATCAGTGAGGAAATAAGTGAAAGGCACTTTGCTTATTCTTAGGCATATTTTGTTCTGCTCAGAGAATGCCAAACATTCTGAAATCAAAAAGTGGCAAACCTGGAATGAGGGGAGAATTTATTCTTTAAAGATAAATGGATCAAAAGAAATCAAATAAAGAGGCTTTGTACAGCTACAGGAAAATAACCTAGTTGTCAAATGCAAGAAGCTGCAGAACAGTGCAGTTTTTCCATGTGTTTGTGGTGGTTTTGAATTTCACTGGAGGGAGAGCTGTTTCCTCAGAGGGCTTCACTATGAAGCACTTTTTTTCTTATTGGATGCTCAGGCCCTCAGAGACTAAACAATGTTCAGTGTGACTGAAAAACACTTGTTTGGTATGACTGTAAAACATTTGCTTTATTTTAGTCCCCACACCCAAAAGCATTTGTTACCCAGCTAAGGGCAAATACTGACATTTTCTAATTTTGTGTGCAAAAAAAATGAAAAAGAAAGCACTCCTGCCTTTTTTCTCCCTCTTTCCAGTAAAAGTGGTGAGAGGAGGTAAGAGAAAGAGAGAGAGGAAAAAAACAGAGAGAGAGAGAGAAGAAAAGAGAGGAGAAGAGAAAAGTAAGAGAGGCAGATGGCCCTTCGTAAGAGTCTAAACTGGTTTCTTGCAGAGGGCTTTTGAAATTGAGCTCAGGGTTTCCTTGTTGCTGTTGTATGCCTTCAAGTTGACATTGACTTACATAATGAGGGTCAGTATTTCCTGAATTATACTGTCCCTTTCTTTGCATTTTGCTTTGTAGCAAAGTCTACCACCAGATGCTTTCCTGACTAATAAATGTTTATTCTTCTTCATTGGAGACATCGTCCTAGCATTTTAGTATAGGGTTTACATTGTTAGTTTGCTGCTATTTTTAACTAATTTTAAAATGTACCTATTCTATAAGTCCAAGTCATTATAATAAATGGAAAGTGACTGACTGACTGGCTGATTAGAATAATAGTATCATAGAGTCATAGAGCTGGAAGACACTACAAAGGCCATCCAGTTCAACTCCTGCCATGAACTGAAACCATTTTGTACCTGTTGTTGATGAAGTCCAAGTAATTTCATATCCTTCATGAGAAAGTAGAGGATCACTTCTGAAGTGTAGATATAAAACATGGTTTTTAGGAAATACTGGATTCGGTAGGGTGTTTCCACAGTACTGTCCAAGCTGTGGTGAGCTTGCATCACTACCGTTTCTAACCTTTAAAACAATATATACAGAGCCACTGTTAACAATAGTGAGTTGGTCAAGGATGTATCATTAAAAACTTTGCAAGAGATTGCTTGAATTATCCTAATAATTTCACTAAAGCTACCCCACTACATCAGCAGACAGCTTTCATCTTGTTTTAAAGACCGATTTAAACAATGGCATGCAAAATCTGGGTCCATTCACATTACGGAATTATTGTGCTACTATTCCACCTTAAATGCCACGGTTCTAACCTATGGCAATGGTGTCCCTGCCCAGGGTGTTACCTGGTGCGGGGTTGTGGGACTTCTGGGGGCAGGGCCCCCACCTCCCTGCCACGACACAGCGGCAGCGAGGTGAGGGATGCTTTCAAACCTGTTAGCAGTCCCCCCAGCTTTTCAAATCCCATGTGGCCATGGCTGCGGGGGAGCCAGTTGGCATCTGCCCACTCCCCCTGGGTGTACTACCCCCACCGGGTGTCAACCCCCTCTGGGGTGTGACTTAGTGCAGTCTGCACCACCACACCCACCCAATGGCACCACTGACCTAGACTTTGCTCCTGGGACTGATAATTTAGGAAAGGGCATTTGGAATTCTCAACCAGAGTGGTACTCTGCCTCACCAGACTAAAACCCCAGGATTCCACAGGATGGAACCTATGGATGTTTCTGACTATGTTGAGTCTATGGTGCATTCTCTGCTTGCTTTATGATCAGTGCTATTCCCTTTTTTTTAAAAAAAAAAAACATCAGCAGCCCCAAAGGTCATGATATCAAGTAATCAAGGAGCCCTGGTGGTGCAGTGGTTAAATGCCTGTACTGCAGCCACTCACTCAAAACCGTAGGGTTGCGAGTTCAATACCTGCCAGGGCTCAAGATCGACTCAGGCTTGCATCCTTCCGGGGTCGCTAAAATGAGTACCCAACTTGTTGGGGGCAATTAGTTTATAGTTGTAAACCTCTTAGAGGCTGCTTATTTCAGTATGAAGCAGTATATAAATGAAGCTACTATTGTTCTTGCTATATAGCTTATTAAATAACATGGCACCTAATAATATTAAAAGGAATTGGTGATATCCAGGGTAGATGGGAGCAGGAAGCATGCAGCCCTTCAGATATTGCTGAACTGCAAAACCCAGCAACCCTAGCCAGCATAGCTGAAAATGTGGATTGCTAGGGGCTGCAACCAACCAACACATGGAGGGCCATTTGATTCCCAACCCAGAATTAGAGGACTGGATGCAAAGACTTGCAAACTCTTTGTAGTTTCCAAAGAGGCCACGAACTGTCATACCTCTAAGAAGTCATGTTCACATCCAAAACCTTCTAGGTTAAAAGAATGGAAAAAGAGAGAGATGGTGTGATTCCTTGGGGATCGTAGTATAATGGTACAGTCCAAGTTATGAGGATAACCATTGGGCCAGCCTGGGCTTTTCAAATAACCAAATGATTGATTGTATTCTCTGCTGCAGCCTAGAAGGGGTGCAAAAATTATTTCTACATTTTATAATGCAGAAATTATACATTACACACCATACCTTTAGTGTTCTATCAACTATAATTATATGCTAAGCAAATTGCGACAGCTGAAGAAACAGGTTAAAAACTTTACCTGAAGCTTGATAGGAGAAGCGAAGTCCATTGTTAGTCAAATAGGCTTCAGATCTAAAAATTACAATAGCTGTTCGCCTATATGAATAAAACTCTGGAATTGTAAATTTTTCAGAACCACAGAAACGGTGAATGTGACCAGCATGTTCTTGATTGCCCTGAAATGTGAAAATCGTAGGTAAGTATAATAAGACACTGTAAAACTGGTATTTGGTATGCAAGGAGATCGGATAGAATAAAACAAAACAAAATAAGGAGATTTTCCACCAGATTGTGGTATATTATCACAAAAAATATTTTGGTACCACGGGGAGGGGTTGTATGCTTGTACGTACAGCTATTGTAGGATCACAACTTAGAAAATGTAATGGTTTTGACTACGACTCCCAGGATTCTCAAGCTACCATTCTGGGAATTAGCAGTAATGTATTCTAGGAACTGTAGTCCAAAACAGCAAGTATTCCACAAACATAGTGCTGTGCAACCTATGGTGTGCCATAGTCACCATTTATAGCCATCTGATGACTGATAGTGAGTGCTGAGTGACTGAGGAGGTTTTGCAAGGAGACCAACCCCTAACAGGAAAACCACATGGACTAAGACTGGGAAGTGTCACTGCCTGTACAGTGAGCCCTTGGTATCCACTGAGATTTGGTTCCAGCCCCCTCCCCCCCCAAGTGGATACCGAAATCTGCAGATGCTCAACTGCCATTAAATACAATGATATAGTAAAATGGTGCCCCGTATATAAAATGATAAAATCAAGGTTTGCTTTTAGGATTTATTTTTTATTTTGAACATTTTCAAGCCTTGGATGGTTGAATCCACAGATGCAGAATCTGTGAGTATGGAAGGCTGACTGTACAACGCTCTTTAGTACTGAACAGTCCCCAAGAAAGAAGAACTTGGTTGGCTGACTTACCAATGGTGAATCCTGAAATTCTACATAATTCTGAGAGCAGTCTTGGCTGGAGGATAGGTGGAATTCCTGAACTACTACCTTGACTTGTTGCTCAGGAGGAGCATCAATGACCCATCTGCAGAATGTAAGTGGTGGGTATGCATTGGGAAAGTATGGGGAAGTGGCAGTCTGCATGGCAGAAGTTGCATTATATGTACCTCCACACAGTCCTGTAAGAAATAACAGTACATCAGTTTAATTCTGTTCTAGGCATTCCTTCCTTTGTATCTTTAGCTGTGGAACTACAGCAGTGTTTACTTTACAATGTGCTCCACTCATATGAGTGAGACTTCTGGGCTATATGTGTTCAACTCTAAAGAACTAGATGTGCAAGTTCATAAGAAATCAATGATATCTTTCCATTATTTACTTATAAAATATAGTAGTGGAATAACTTTTATATTAACAATACTAGAATATCCTAGAATATACTTTCCAACATCTGACAGATGAAAAAATGGCACACTCCTCAAAGTGAAAAAGGAACCATTGCACCCGTAAACTCTGTTGGTTGTACAGTGGGCCCTTGCTATCTGCTGGGGGTTGGTTCCAGGATCCCTTGTAGATACCAAAATCCATGGATGCTCAAATCTCACTGAATTCAATGACATAGTAAAATGGTGTCCCTTATATAAAAAGGCAAAATCAAGGTTTGCCTTTTGGAATGGATATTTTTTGGATTATTTTCAAGCCTTTTATGGTTGAATTCGTAAATAAAGAATCCATGGATACAAAGGGCCAACTGTAGTTGGCTGAGGCCCCGTGTGGGCTGTGACTCCCCCTTTTTTGGCCTTGTGGTGTGCTTTTTTAAATTTTAATTTAATTTAATTTTTTTAAAAAAAATAGTTTAAATATAGATGAAGCTGTAAAATAACAAAGCTAAAGAAAATTAAGAGGTCATCTATATAGCAACATAACAATAACAATTATAAGCACAGTGACAACAGGGTCAGGGCTTCTTTGGGGGCAGGTCTGGGAAGTTGGATTCTCACTGGAGGAAAAATAGCTTCTTAATTGACATTTGTATTTCTATACAGTCGGTCCTTCTTATACACAGATTCAAACATCCACAGTTTGAAAATGTTCAAAAAGTATAAATTTCAAATATCAAACCTTGATTTTCAATGTTTTTTTAAGGGACACCATTTTGCTATGTCATTATATTTAATGGGACTTGAGCATACATGGATTTTGTTATACACGGGGGATCTTGGAACCAAACCCCAGTGTATAACAAGGGTCCACTGTACTTAGTTCTTTGCTTTGAGATTCCCCCCAAGATGTGTAAAATAAAGGAGTCACAACACGGTGTAGTAGTTTGAGTGTTGGCCAGTGTTACACACACACACATTCACTGGAGTTTCCTATATTTGTTCTGTGTGTGGTACAATGGCTTTAGCATTGGACTATGACTGTGGAGACTAGAGTTCCAATCCCTGCTTGGCCATGGGAACCCAGGTGGGCAAGTCACATGCTCGTAGCCTCAGAGGAAGCCAAAAGCAACACCACCATCCCAAACAAATTTTGCCAAGAAAACCCCATGATAGGTTCACCTTGGGACTGCTATCAGTCAAAACTGACTTGATACACAACAAAAACAACCTATTATTGTGGGGAGGTATACTTACTGTCCACAGTGGTGTAGGTAGCATTGAAACCTGCTGTTTCTATATACATATCAGTGACAAATTTAATAGTTAAAAAGTTGCCAGTAGAAAGAAAATGCGGTGGAATGTTGGAGCCGCAAAATGTGCCAACTAGAGTGTCATTTTCATCACTACCATCATACAGCTAAAAGACAAAATGGAGAGAAGTATAACCTTAAACAGAATGGACAGGACAACCTGCACAATTATAACTTGGTTGAATAGCTGGCAGTTATGGTTCAAGTGCTCAAAACTGGTGGCAGTAGTAATTCAAGGGTTCAGCATAAAAATATTTAGTCCAATTGTAGCCTTTGGCTCACACATCACTTCATGGCACCCCTTCCTTCTTTTTTGGAATGCAGAAGTTTATAATGTCTCAGGCTAGTTAATCATAGTTTCCCACTACATCTATGGTTGTTATCAGGTCTGGAATCAACAAGGTTCTGAAACCATGGATTGAAGTAATCTTCAGATCCTGTTAGCAGCCGTCAAATCAACTTCGACTTATGATGACTCATGAATGAGAGATCTCCAAGTCACTCTATTATCAACAAATCTGCTCCACTTTTGCAGACTCAGGAAAGCCTTGCAGACTTCCTTGACTGAGTCTATCTCAATCTGTAATGTGGTCTTTTCCTGCTGCCTCCTACCTTACCAAGCATTATTGTCTTTTCTAGGGACTCCTTTCTTCTCATGATATGGCCAAAGTACAACAGTCTCAGTTTAGTCATCTTGATTTGCTCTAGGACCCATTTATTGGTCTTTTTAGCAGTCCAAGGCAAATAAATTGGTGTGAAGGGAGAAAATGGGTAATCTTTGGTTCACAGCACACTACAAAAATAATCCAATTTAAGACCACTTTAACTGCCCTGGCTCAATGCTTGGGAACTTTGGGAACTGTAGTTTTGTGAGACATTTAGCCTTCTCTGTCAGAAAGCTCTGGTGCCACAATAAACTATGATTCCCAGGATTCCCTAGAACTGAGCCAGGGCAGTTAAAGCAGTCTCAAACTGGATTATTTTTGCAGTGTGTTTTGGACCATAGTCTTTCCCAGTGGAGGGGAAGTGATAATCTAGAGGTTTGTGTGTAAGAGTTAGTTAGGACAGTCAGAGACAGAGTGGAGACCAGTTATGAAGAGAAAAACTGATCAGATGTGAAGAGGGCTTGGGGAGCTGGGAATGCAGAAAGAGTTCAGGGAGTTCATGTTTGACTTAACTGTTATATAATAAATCTTTACTGGTTTTACTTTCTACAACCATGTGTGACTGTTTGCATTTAAGTATTGAAAGAGAGAACTGGTCACAATTTTCCACAGTGAACCTAGTGATTAGTACAGTCATTTGTCCAGCACAGAGGTCAGCATGACACCCAAGTAGCTGATCCAGGGAGGGATCTTGTGGGTAAAATGGCACGGTGAATGACAGGAACCCTAAGGTTGAGACTGGAGGGGAGGGCAGTCTGGATAGGAGTTCTGTCACACTTGGATTTGAATGGGAAATTAAAACTCATTAGATTTATGAAAAAAACTACTCCTGGTGGAGATGAAAACCACCAGAGATGGTTAGTATGGATCAACATAATCTCCTACTTTCTGGGTTTTTTTTTACTCTTTGAGGGGAATGGCTAAGGAGTGCTTCCATTTCAAAATTTATACTTTGCTAACACCTTTTAACAGTTTTATGAAACTACTGAAACTAAGGTCAGAACAAGCCAAAGAGAGAGTGTTGCATTTATTAAAATCTTACTTTGACATAGTCATATCTGCAGTTGCCCAAACTTGTTGCTTCCAGGTGAAAAGTATTGAAGGTGAGGTTGATCAGCTTATCTGTGGGAGCAACTATCATCCAAATACATTCCAAATCTTTATCATATCTGCCATCCTCATTGGAATCTGGAGAACCAAAGCTATAACTTGAATTTGTCAGAAAACCACCACAGCCTTGTTGAGGACCTGTTAAAAACATAGATTTAAAATCTGTTACATTACTTGATATCAGTGTCTTAAAATACAAATTGTATATTTTTCTTGCAGTATGTTTCTTAATGGTTAATGTTTGGGGCACAGTTTACATCACTTCTATATTTTACAAAGGATTTAGCTAACTACTGAACCTTGTGAATGGGATTCAGTTCTGAAACCAATTCAGTTCAAAGCTATAAATTTGCCAAAGTATGGAGGACCTGAGGAGTAGAACCATACAGACTTCCAACCTCATCATATTAAGTAACAATTGAGAAGACCTCTTACTGTGCAGAGCTCTCTCCTCACAAATGACATTGTTGAAAAAGCAGGGTGGAACTCTATGAACACAAATTTGATTTACACAATTTATTGAATGTATAGAGGCAATGGGAAGCACAATATAGCACACATAATTATCCCCCCAGTATGCATTCAACATAATATGTAAAAAGATATTTCATGCACATAAGACATTAAGTCTTTCAGAAAGCAACATTTGAGTAAGACATTTAATTTAATATTATCTACTAGTTCAAATGTATTGAGATTTAGGATCAGTCTGTAATAGTATGCATTATTATTATTATTATTATTATTATTATTATTATTATTATTATTTAGAAAGAATTTTCAAAAATATTCCCCCACAAAATGGTCAAAATGAGTTTTTCAAGGGTTAGGAAACACCGAGAAGAATAATCCTAGATGAGCATGAATGATCATAGATAAGCAAGGATCTTTACACCGTTTTCTTCACAGAAAGTATTTTGTGCAGAGTAAGTCCCAAACTGTAGATAGTATTCAAAAACTGTATTGTGTTTTGAAATAATATTTACAGTTTAGGACTTATTCTGCACAAAATACTTTATGTATAGTTTTTGAAGAATTTTTTTGCAGCAAGGAGAGAAATGGTAAAATTACTTATCCTTGCCTGTAAGGACAAAATTTATGAAGCTTTACATCCCAATGTAAATTCAACAGAGTTTTTAATGGCTCTGTATAGGCCAGTTCCATAAATAGCTGGTCCTAAAATGAAAAGGTTGCCATTAGCTAGTTGTGGGAAAGAAACTTGCTTAGCAGAAGTTTGGAAAGTCCTCAATTATCCCATGCTCAGCATTATCTTGTGGACTTTCTAATTACTTTTGGAAGGGATAGACTCTTTCTGATACTGGCTGAATTGCTCTTGCAGCCACATGCTGCTGCTAAAATACAAAGCAAAAGCATCAAGTAACATTTTCATATTAATGTTGTTTTCCTATCTTCAAAGTAATGGGAAATGCAAAGAAAATAAAAACCTGTCATTATATAACAGAATTCATTAGAAGGAAATAGAAACAAAGTCTGCTTTCTGTTTTTTGATCATATCACAGATGCCTCTTTTTGAACAATAGGAGGAGCTGTGTCTTTGTCTTTTAGATTTCCAGAGGCACACACACACACACAAAAAAAAAACCCTTCTCAGATTTGACAATGTAGATGTTCAAAATTAATCCCACACATCTGTATTCAGGAAACTACCTATAAGTGACCCAGTTATTGGAACTTCTGAGCATATGGTACTTGCACATTCTTAGATTAACTCAGTGTTCAGAGAAGTAGCAGAGTTAGTCTCTTGCTGCATAACAAGGAGGGGGCGGAGGGGAAGAAATGTGGCAGCGTTTCTTTAGTGTTAAAATTAGTCTTAAAGGTGCTGCCACATTTCCTTTTCCTTCTTCCTTTTCTCCTTCCAGTTCCTTCCTCCTTTTTAGATTAACATGAATTTGTTAACTGCAACTAGGAACACTGGGTAAAGTTTCTCAACCATGCTGTATGGATGGAGGCTCTCAAGATATGCCCAACATGTCCACTGAACAGGAGCATGGAAACCTGTTGCCACCACACTGTCATTTATTGTAAGTTCAGCTTTTCAGTATCTCTAAGGGGGTAACAAAGCAAAGGATACAAAATTGCTGAAGTTAGGAATTCATGGTCCTACAAACAGTTCTTGTGAAGAACTGTAATATTATGCTTCCTCTTTAATTTAATGTCTCCCTCAACATGGTAACTCGTAACCATGCACCTAGTGGTAACTTTCCATAATATTGTCATTTCAGGCAGCTGGTTCGAAGAAGTAACAGTAATGCATTTCAGGAGAGATCTGTGTGCTGCTCTGAACATAAGATAGCCTATTCCTTCCAAGATAGTCTAGACTTCAAATACTGGTGGAGCATGTAGCCTCATCATCAAAACTGAGAAAAGTTCAAACACTACCAGTCCATCTGGCCTCCTAACCATTTCTGCCAATCCCCACCCCATAGCCTCCGTTATCTGAGATGGACCTTCTTTCAGCACAATGGTAAGAGCTGCATCAGCCTTCCCTTGTGCAATGATTCTTCCATCATTTTGAAAACTTTAATTTACTTTTGGTTTTAGTAATTGGAGTATGCTTTTATCATTATTATTATATTTTAACTGCCTCTTAAACTGTTTTCAATTAATGCTTTAATGTGATTATTTAGGGGTTTTTTTAAAAAAAATGTTTCTATTATCCATTGCTTTAATTCATACTGTGAGCTGCTTTGGGTTCCATATTGGAAGAGGGGGTATAAAAGCAACCAACCAACCAAGCAACCAGTTCTCTCAAGTATTGTTGAGTGCCTTCAAGTTGTTTCTGACTTACATCCAACTTTTTAAAAATGTGGCAAATCCTTAGGCAATCCTATTTGTCCATTAAAGAGAAGATGAAAAAACTATCTCGAATCAACAGAAATGCCTGATTCTTAAGATCAACTAAACAGTTTTAAAATAGTTGACATTTTCTCAGGAGAATTTGAAAGCTTGCTCACTATTCTCTGACCATGGGTCCATCGAAGGTGTTACCTCACTTTGGCTTTCATTAATATATCAAATGTAGTGATTGAATGAGTGCATAAGCTTCTTCGCAGCCCCAAGTGTTGTCAGTCAAAAAGCAATACTATCCCCTATTTCTTTACACATAATGTTTCTATTATTGCAACCCATCACTAAATCTGCCATTCTTGCAACAATCTTTTGTTGCTGACTGGTTTGGAAGGAACTGATGAAAGGTGGCTTCAAGCCAGATATTGAGCACTGTGATGTTGGATTTAATATAGCTCATGTTCACTGTGACAGCTATATTAAAGGAATGATGATTCTGACTCAAAGAGGGAAAGTGCTATTTTTTATTAAAGCTAAACTAATAGAGAATTGCATTGGTTGGAATGGTGCCAATATTAATGAAAGAATGAACAATAAATGGGTTATATTTAAAGCAGAGGTCTCTCCCTCACCCTCCAATTCAATGTATGAGCAATATTCAGTCTGCTCAGCCAGAAAGGACATAATTGAAAATACTTGTGGTTAATTATAAACAAATCTCTGGTAATGAAACCAGCCAGAATGTCAATTCAACCAGAAAATGTTTCTTATCAGGTACTCTCTTGCTTTGTTGTATTTTCTTTCCCCACACCACAGCCACTGCCTTTTTCTTTTTTAAAAAGGTCCAAACTAGAAAATGGCACTATACAAACCACCCAAAAAGGGAGGTCTGCCAGCATCTTGCTTTGCTGCACGAGGGAGCTGTAGCTGACAAACCGTGCAGCTCCCTCACACAGCAAAAAGGACCCGCAAAAAGCTCCCTAACCCTACTGCTGCCTCTGCCGCCATGCTACATTTTGCCAGTCTGTATCCCGCCAACGTTACTTATCTTGCTTTGTTGTATTTTCTTTCCCCACACCACCACCACCACCACGATCACTGCCTTTTTCTTTTTTAAAAAAGGCCAAACTATCATGTCCCTGCTTCAAAGAATGAGGTAGATACAGCAGAATCAGCAAAAACTGGAGCCCACACTCTCCAGATTAACTACAACCTCAGACAGTGAAAATAATCCTGGTAGAATGTGGATTGAATCTTTGTTGTTCACATGCATTTCGAATGCATTCAATTAAGTTTGAGAGGTGCCAAAAACCCCAATTAACCCAGGATAATCTATCTTGGGCTTTTTACCCCCAGAGGTTTCAGAAAAGATTCATATTGCCAGCTGTGTGAATGACCAATGCAAACAGACCCAGGATAAACCAGAATAAAACTCTGCATGCCTTGAATGTGCTTTGAATACATCCACATAATCATCCTTATTCGAGTGCTGACATGTGTGAGCAACCAAACTGATGCAGTTCCAATTTTTTAAAAAAGTGAACAACAAAACTGCAATACTTGAGCAAGATTATTCAGATAGTCCTGTTAAAAACAACAACATCTGAATAGGCATCTGAGTGCACAGGTTCAGGTTTAAACAATTAACTCCTATAGCTTCCTTTTAATTCAACAAACTGCTCATCTCTCAAAAAAGAAAAAATATATCCACAAGCAGAAACAATAATTATGGGTGACAAAATTGGTGTGAAAATCTTATATTCACTGATGAAAATGGACCAAATCCAGAAGTAAGGAAATAAGCAATGCTTAGATTAATCCAAATGAGTTCACCATTTCTGTTCACCTCCTTCCTAGAGTTAATTACAGTGACCTAAAACATTGAGCAGAACACTATAATCACATTACCCCATCTCAATTCACTAATACAGTCACAGAATAATGTACTCATTATACATTAATGAAGATTTGTGTTTCAGATTTGATATGTGGATACAGTGCTAATACAAAATATCTTTGGGTTTTTTCTTCTGGTAGGTGGGAGTGCCTTTAAAGACTACTTCTACAAAAGCTTCCTGTTGTTTGCATCTTTATTTGCTCTAGATTTAAGCATAATCATGCTTTATAAAGATGCACAAAATCTCCCGAACTACTATTTCAGCCAAGCCATGTTGCAATAATTAAAGGGACTAATTCATTTGTATTTACACTATATATAATCACATTCAGCCAGCATAGGACCTATGCAAAAAGTCTTCTGATCTCTCAAAGACATTCCAAACCAGACTGGACACACCCCAGGACAGAATTATTACCCTTGAAAGTCCAGAATGAATACCTCCAAAGAGAAGAAAGCGAATCCTTTAAAACACTAATCTACTAACTAGCATCGTGTGAAAGATCATTGTTTTATTTTATGAGAATATTTATGAAGGGATTGTGTTTTACATCTTTGAACCTTGCCCAATCTTAGCAAATTGAAAAATTGTTAATAACTGTGATTGCAGTGGAAATCTGTGAGTATGTTTGGCAAAGGAGACAATGCTCTGATATATTCCTTATGCTTCTGTTTCTTTTTGACTGTACCAATTAGAAAACAGCTACTAGCTGTGTGGGGATGGGGTGGAGTTACAATGACTCAGTGTAAGACTATGTTTCTGTTACACCACAAAGGCTTTTTGTCAACAAAATCTGGAGTGCACACTTTACAAAACCTTAAGAGTTACTGCCTCTTTCTTTTCTCACCAAACTTTAAATTAACAAGCAAAAAAAAACAACAACATGGTAGATAATAGGTAAGAGCTTTATGGCTAATCCTTCTCCTCTGATTATGATATATTCCAATATTATGAGACGGCTGGATTAAAAGTCAGTATTCTTAATGTAAGAATATAAGAAGAGCCATGATTGACCTGACAAAATGCCAATCTAGTCCAGAATTCTGTTTTCCACAGCGGTCATCTATATGCCTGTAGAAAGCATAAACTCCCACATTTCATAGATCAAAACCTGGACACATGTGGCCAAAGGACATCAGAGTGTGGTCAAGATGGCAAAAATGATTAATGAGGATGAATGCACAAGCTAGGAGAGGCAGTAGCAGTTTGCTTTTTCCTGAGCCTACTGGGAAGGGGAGAATTCTGCCCCCACTCTGCCTCTCTCCCCGCTGAGTTAATTGAATGAACATCTGCTCTGTGAATTCAGTTTGCAGCAATAGTAATATGATGAGGGTAAGGAGGGAAAGTGAGAGGAGGAGGGAGAAACTGGGACATTTTAAAAGCAGCTGAAAAAGTAGAATGACAGATGATTAACTGGAATTGTCCCTGATATATCAGAAAGGCCACAAGTAAGACATGAGTGCAACAGAACTCTCTTACTCGTGCCCTCAGCAACTGGCACTGACAGTTATACTGCCTACAATATTAAAAGTAATATATAATAATATGTATATAACATCATCCAAACAGTTATAGCACTATTGTTTTACTTTAACTGCCATGGTTTCATGCTATGAAATCCTAGGATTTGTTGTTTAGGGAGGCTGTGTTTTGTGATAGTACCTTGTGTTCTCTACAGAAATGTTATTTTCTGTGCAAAAAAATATTACAGGGTTCTCTGTGTGTGTGTTTGCAGGAAACATGAAGAAAATGCAGTCTTCTGTGGGAAAAAGTGATTTTTGAGAGAGAAAAAAGTATGGTAAGTTCTGAATTACAAATAATATTTGAAAACTGAACAGTTTTTGAAGACTGTCTGTCAGTCAGGAGGAAAATGGTAAAATTATTCATTCTTTCCTGTGATTTTTTTTTAAAACAAAGATTTATATCCATATATCTGGCCCATTGGCCAGAGCCATCCCATCCCTGTTTTAACTCTAAAGCATGCTATTCCATTATAGGATGTTCAGATTTAAAGTATTAGAAGTTATACACTTGGATTTCACTCTTACCTAGTGTCTCCCTGAAAGATGCTCTCCATCCATCATCTGCTCCAAAGGAATCAGTAGTAAACAACAGAAACAAGGTATTCGAGGAACTCTTGATAGTGGGAGGAGAAATTGCTCCACAGAATTTGCCAAGAAGTGGAGAAGCGATATTTGGTCCATCATACACAGCAACATAATCTTTGTAGCACAAAGAAGAGACTTCAAGGCGGAAACTGTTGAATCTGTAAAATGAATTGCTGGATCATTGTATAGTTCTGCTTTGCTTAACATTTATACCTATGTTAAAGAGCAGGAAAGGCATGCATTTAGTAGTCTGGAACCATGAAGGCAAGCACCATGAATAAAAAGTTCTTTATCCACAGATTCAACCACCCACAGGTTGAAAATATTAATACACACACACACACACACACATTCTAAAAAGCAAACCTTGATTTTCCATTTTATTATGCCATTGTATTTAATGGGACTTGAACATCCACGAATTTTGGTATTCATGGGGGGGTTCAGGAACCCAACCTCAGTAGATACCAAGGGTACACTGTATCTTTAAACAACATATAATTTCAAGTGAAAGAGGTCTAAATAAAAGAAAAACACTCAACTGTAAAATTTAAGGGCATTCTGCTTGAGAAATCAAGTCAGAACTTGTGCAGACTATTATAGGCCCAGTCCAGACAGGCCGAAAAGGACTCCCTTGTCATGTGCAAGGGGTGCCTTGGTGTGGCACTTCTAGATCCTCCTCACCCCTCGCATGTGAGGAGGGCATCAAAATTGGCGGCGCCCTGTACAGATGGGCGCCGCCATTATGACATGCTGGACGCATAGCGTCCACACGTCACGGCACCATTATGACATCCCAAGTGCACCGTTGGCCCACTGTGACGTAATGGCGTCGCAAGGAGAACCCGCTTTTCATGGGTTCTTTTTGGTCTGGAAGTTGCAGCTTCCCTGTGGACCCAAACTAGGCGCAGGGAGACCATCTTTTTTGGGCGGTCTGTACCCCACCATAGTTTCCCCATAGCCCCTGTGCAGACTAATGTACCGTAGAAGAGCTGCTATGCTCTCTGTTTAGGCCTGGATCAGCAGCAGCCAATCGATCCATCATCATGGATAAAAATTAAAATTAAAAGAGGATTCACTACCCACACAGTGAAGATGAACTGGAAGCCCATGGGCTGGGCTCTAAACCCTTACTTGCTGCATGCACAGTATCCTGTGTGGAAGACAGCCATGAAACTAATGCATTATGCTGCCATAATATGACTAATGAATAGATCAAGTTTCCATGGGCAGAGCAAATGTCACAAGATGAGTTCAACTCTCATTACAAAACAGTTCACAATCATTGTGAAGCACTATACTCTCAGAAAAATTACTTACTGGAATACAAAAGTATGTATTGTACAGTCATCCCTCTATATTTGTGGATTAATCATTTGTGGATCTGATTATTCACATATTACTTTTTTCCCACTGCCTTTGCTTCTGCCCTATACATGACTGAAAAATATATATTCTCTCTAGGCATTGGTAGGTCCTCCAGCACAATTTTATGGTCAACATCCACCAGAAACTGACCATCAGGCTGGTCAATCATGGTGAAGGACCTACAAATGCCTATAGAAGTATTCTCTCAGGTAAAAAACAGAGGGCTTTCCTCTGGTTTTTCCATAGTGATCCTGTGCCCCTAACCCCTGAGCAAGTTGAGAGCCAACAGCGGAAGAAATGCAAAGGAAAACTAAACCCAGAAACGAATGCATTTTCATTGAATGTAAACTGCTACTGGGTTAACATACTTGAGTGCCACTATCTTGTTGGTTCCAACGGTGATGTGGTATGAACAATTCATATTGTGATGATACTCAGTAAGTGAATGGGTAGGGCTCTTGACTGTGCCTCTGGTTCTGTTAAAAACACCACCACAAGCTGCAATGAAATGCACACACTAAGAGATTAGTGAATTATAATAAAACCCACCATGTATTAATATTCCAGAAATGCTTTTCCTGTATACATATTTTTTTGAATGTAGCGCTTAACTTGAAAGTAGAAACCATGGTTCCATTTTGTTGGTATCTCTTGAGAAAGCTCTTTTTTATTTATTCATTCAAAGGCAAAAGTGTCAGTGAAGATTCTTGAAAAATATTCTAATCCACTTGTGAAGAAAAAAACAACCTCTATAAAATTTGTAAATGGAGTATCAGGAGACAAAATGGGCCATGGGTTACATCTTTGGTCCCTGCTAAATCAGGTGCATTTGTGTCCCACTGAAATGAATGTGAAAATTTAGTCTTGACTATCCCCATGGACTTTAGTGGAAACTAAATGTAGCTAATCCTATTTAGGTATAAGTCCACACAAGCTGCCTTTCTTGTTCAAAAACTGGAGCACTGAAGGCAACTTCAAGCTAAAAGTAAAATCAAATGATGTACAAGAAGAAGATTCAAACAAAACACAACAAATCATTCAAATTCTTTTAAAAAGAGAGAGAACCAAAACATGCCTTCCCCAAAAGCAAAAACAAACCCTTTAACTTGTAGATCAAAATTCAACAGTAGATAGCAAGACACCATGGAGAAGAAAGCAAAGCAGGATGTTCCACAAGAAAGACATCCCATCTGTTATATTCTGATAAATTATTTGCTGGATGGTGGTGTGATATCATGATGGTCCCTGACCATAGACATTTATGTGTAATAAGACAGTCATTTTCTTAAGTGTTTGTCAATAACAGTAATTACTATTTCTTACATCATTTGCACCATCACTGGTGCATGGGAAAAACCTTACAACAAATTAAACCTTTAAGCTAGATGTGAAGGGAGATCCTTACTTTTCAGAAGTTAATTGGGTGCTTTTGTAACTGTTGAATGAATTCAACAGGGGAAAAATGTTTTCTTCAAGAGCCATTTAACAACTTGTAGGGGTAGGAGCCAAGGTACATTCAAGCTTTCTTTGCTTTCCCCAAAATGGATGCAGCAGAGTCAGAGAAGAGGCTCAGCTTTTGTCACAAGTCCCAGCAACTGTGCTCTTTTTAAATAGTCTTCACTTGGCAAGTGACTGCTTTGGACCCTCTTGACAAATGGTCCAATGCCACTGCTGCTTCATTTATAAGGAACTAGTCATCACATTAACCACTAACATTGCAAAGAAAATTCTTTAAAGGACAATGACCATCCTGATGCTTGTTCTTCACTTTCATTTACAATAGGGGGTCTATCAAACACTGCACTTTGGACTTTTGACAAATAAGGACCAAAGCCCAAGATAAAAGAGTAGCATTCATGGTGAGCAAGAACAGAATTTTTTTCTTTTTGTCTTTTACAAAAACCAGAGAGAAACAGAATGTTAATTGCTAGAATCTGCTTTCGATGGGCCAAACAAATCCAATAAAAAGACTTAGTCATACTTCCTAAATGTCAGAAGTCAAAGCTCAGACATCAGCAGCCAACTTGAGTGAGTTATGAAGGTCTCTTTCATGAGTAACTTAACATTGTCATCCTTCAATGTTATTCCATGCAGGCAATGGCTACCAGGGTGACTAATTTTGAACAAAGACACTCGATTTCATGCTTAGGCAACAGCCATTTGTCAAAAGTACAGCAAGGAGGAAAACATTCACAATTTCTAACACTAGTACTTACTTGATGCATATAATGGAAGTTCACATATCCATTAACTGTTAGATTTAGATGAAAATACTTATATGCTTATCAGTCTCAAGGACCATAGTGTAGTTGAGGCCAATATGACTGATTTGGCAAGATGTCCTTCCTTGGATTAAAAGAAAGAGTTCCTCATTGCCCTTATGATTCCTTTCCATTTGTGGAATAGTCACTACTGGACCATGCACTTTCACTTGTCCAAAATCATTTAAAAATCATAAAAATATAACAAACTGGGGGAGCTTTGCTTGTTCAAGCACCACAGCAGGTATAAGCTTTGACTCTACACTCAGCTTCTAATACTGAACTGCCCCAACTTGCTTTTTGGCTCCAAGATAATGCTTTGGGTCTTTTTCTTATGATCTATATCTTCTAGCTTGCCCAATTTCACCACCTTTTCACATTTAATTCCACCATATTTGCTTATTTTTCTTGATTCTAAAACAGGCCTCTGAACACACACTTGCCATACATATTCTTTGTACTAACAAGAATGTGTCAGATCTTATCTGGCAGGTGCTTCCCACCACTGGTTCTCTCTGCTTCACAGCATCACTGAATTGCCTCTTGCTTACAAACATACACTATCCAAGACAACAAAGTAATATGCTTATGACTACTCACGTATTACTCTGTAAGTGGCCAAAAATCCAATGCCAACAGTATCAGAGTCTGTGTAGAAGTTAAGCAGAGTGGGTCCAAATATGCTGACAGGATCAGGAATTTCATTACCACAATATGTTGCCACAGGGTATGGTGTAATGCTGGTCCCTTTGAAAATCTTTACTCCATCATAAGCACAATATTGTAAGGCATTCTGATCTGAAATGTACAATAGTTCATGATACTGTTATGGAATTGTTTTCCCACCTATTCCCTACAAACCCCATGTGCTGTTTGTTGTTGTTGTGTGCCTTCAAGTCGTTTCCAACTTATGGCGATGCTAAGGTGAACCTACCATGGGGTTTTCTTGGCAAGATTTGTTCAGAAAAGGTTTACCATTGCCTTCTCTTGAGGCTGACAGCATGTGACTTGTCCAAGGTTACCCGAGCTTAGAATTGAAGTTTGATCTCCAGAGTTGTAGTCTAACTCTCAAACCAGACTAAGCTAAATCCTTCTTTTCAAACCCTATCATATTAGTCAGGCTTGGTATCAGTTTTTTCACAAGTATACCCTCCACCATTTTGCAGAGAAAAACAGAGACATATGTGGGAAAGCAACATCAGAGCGTGGTCAAGATGTCAAAAGTTATTAATGAGGAAGAACATACAAACTAGAGGCTGTAGCAGTTTGCTTTTGTCTGAGACTATAGAGAAAGGCAAGATTTTTCCCCTCCTCTCACTCACACTAATATAGTATAAACTGCTTTCACAATTTGGACCCAGTTTTCAGCAACTGAAGTAAACTGAAGAGAAAGGGGGAAAGTGGGAGGAAGAAAAACTGGGGCATTTTAAAAGCAGTTGAAAAAGTGGGATATTGAAGGATTAATAAGATCTGTCCCCGCAAACTGGGACAGTTTGTGCATACAGAATTGGTTCATTTGCATATTTTCTTATCCCCTTAATTAGTGGTACACATTAATAAAACAACAGAACTCGTACACAGGCCCTCCCTCTTAAAAAAACAAAAACCTCTGCTAGCCATCATGTGTTGCTATGTATGATTGCAACTAGGTTTTTTTTTTCTGTGTAAGAAATCTTTTACCATCGGGTATATAAACAGAATTTTGATGTTCTTATATTGTGACCACAGCAGCATTAAATTTTGCAGTATTTTATCAATGGGTATATTTACGCTTATATTACATTGGATAATTTGAATAATGTGGAGGAGTGGGAGATGCACATGATCTGGAAGAACTGAAAGTTACAGCAGATTGCCTGGTGCATTCTACTAAATTTAGAACTTGAGAAACAAACCAAAGACAATTCCTAATCAATTGGTTCCACTTCCTAAGCTAGACAGGAAGATTCATAAGTCCAGCATTCTAGATGAAGAGAGCATCAGAAGCACGAACACACTTCAGCCAAAACTTCAGTAGTGAAAAGCCTGAGTGAACATTTTTCAGGAACCAGAAAACAGTTTTCAAATTGTGGCCTGTAGACCAATGGTGGTTTCTGAGTTTTGTGCAGAAAGAATGCAGCCCAATTAACTTTACTTAGCCCTGCTGTAGTTTTATTTATCTGATACTGAAGACTGAGGCCATTTTGTCTTGGGGGAGAACTATCAATGTCTATCGACAGTAGGTCTTAGCCTAGTGCCCATAATTTTCATTATACAGTACTGGTGCAGTCTGTTAGCTCCCCATTAAATATCTACCAGTTTACTTATTCAGTTATTTATTTCATTAGTATGCAGACTTTCTCCCAGAAGGGATCCAGTTAAGGAAGGTCTTCTCAATGGATTAATATAAGAACCATGATTTTCATAATATGACACAGATTTATATGATGACACTGAAGGAGAAACATATGTGCTTCAATCTGCAGAATGAGAAAAAGGTTATTAAGTTCTCTGTCATGATTCCTGTAATTTTGAAATAGTCCAGAGAACCAAGAAAAAAATTTGAGGACTCTTTCTCAAATATATTAATATTGGTTATTTACTGTGGCATTACTTTCATTACATTTATTTACTGTGAAAGTGTCATATGACACTTTCAACTAAGCTGTGGCTGTGTAAACAGTTCTTTATTTGTGTTTTTAGGGTTTGATAGTTTAAATTATAGTCCAAATGTGTCTCATACTCCTTTGCACCAGAATGATGATCTTGAGAACATCCCGTGCTACTTAGCTGAAATCAAGCACAAAGAGTAGGAGCGCCTTCCTAAGAGATGATTCACTCTTGCTGGCATGTGCCTGCATTTTGGAAGTTGGAAACAACTGTGCAATTGTCTTGGTCATGCCACCACAAATTATTTGTTGGCTTGCTTCTTGTTTATTACAAAATAAGAAATAAAACTGCAGTTCTTCAGCATTCCAGAATGTCACCCACCTGTTATACGTTCATCTCTATTTCTTTATGAAATGTCCAACAAGTAAATTTAGCAATTAAAGCAGCTCTTTAACAAACAATTCTGTTTCACAATAGATTATAATGCTGGGGAAAGGCACATTAAAGATTTTCTTGAATGAAGGGGAAGATCAGTGTTAAAAGATATGTTCAACTAAATAACAAATGTGTAGTCAGCAACAGAATGTCACAATTAAATCCCACTGAAATCTGAGAAATTTAAGTCAGTTGTGACCAAAACAGTGTCTGCATGGGCAGAATACTCCAGGACTAACCTGGCGTATTCTGGCCCCAAAGCTGCCCTGATGTCCCCCATTACCTGTCACCCCAAAGCGACATGATAGGCAGATGTTTGCATGTGAGTTCTGATGTACGGGTCGCTCCCTCTGAGGTCAGAATGAGGTGTCCAGTGATGATCACATGGTTGGACCCCTCATTCTGACCTCAGAGGGAGTGACCTGTGCTACTGGGATGCACTGCAAACAGCTGCCCAGTGCTGCTCTGGAGAAAGGATCTTGAGCAAAAGATGACTTTTAAAAAACTGTTTAAAGAGCAGTACTGTATACATTTAACATCTTAAGGAATGAGGCGTATGATCAAAAGCATTGGCACTTACATTGCA
>NC_056527.1:27256319-27317480 GCF_019175285.1 Sceloporus undulatus | reverse complement strand
ATTGCAGATTCAATGTTTCAAAAGTCAGGTGACAACAGACTGGATTCCAGCTCTATGCTATAATTACAATTCAAGTTGTTTCATAGTGTCTGGGAAGTTTGGGAGACCATATGACTGATGGCCCAGTAAAATTTGCTCCAATCCTGAATGTAAAGAGGACCAAAAGAATACAGTCAGTTTCTCTTGAAAAGTGTAAAAAGGTACAACATCATAGCTGCACAATAATATAATATGATTTCTGAATATAAGAATGGATAGATAGGATATGACAAAAAAATGTTTCCTACATCAGTCAAGTACCCAATGCAACTGCTGCACCACCGATATAGCTAAATCAGGCATAAAATTACTGGATTAGTGAATTTCATCTAATATCTGTAAAATACAACCGTTCCAGTCATCTAATATTTCTCATCTAATATCTCTTAGGACCTTGTTCTCACCAAGAATCTTCAAATTGTCCTCTACCATTTCAGGTAGGGTTGCCAGACTCCTTTACCTTTAATGATTGTGTAGAATGATTGTACAGAATTATTAATAAGTTGCTTTCAGCAGGTGTTACATATTACTTCAGTGCAAGACACCAACATCTGCTGAAAATTCTTCTACACAAAATATTAAAGGTACAGAAGCCCTCTCCAGTCTGCTAACCCTAATTTCAGGGGAGATTTGAGAAAACTGTATACTTTTCCATACGAGCGCCCCATCTATCGTTAGACAAACATGTCTTCTGGCCTTTTCTGGGAGAAAGGTGGCATAGAAGTGAAATAAATAAATAAATAAATAAATAAATAAATAATGAACTATTAGTCTCTAGTGGCCAACTGACTGAAGTGGGGCCATGGTACTGCTGGTCACTCTTTTTTCATTGCTCAAGACGTAGAGCACCCCTGCCACTAATGTCATCTGCCCGGCCAGGGAAAGAACAGCCCCTGCACAAGGCTAGCATAGCAGAAAGAAGGCTAGACCTTCCTAAGATACATAGGAATAATTCTTTAGTATAAAAATGATACAAATATTCAGTTTTGTGAACCCTCTTCCTTAAATGTGATGTGAACTGAAATCTCCCTGGCCCGTATTCTGCCCTACATCTGTGATTGACCTACTAGTAGCCTTGATACACCATATCATCTCTTAAAATTCTTAGGGTAGGTTACATGGGGTGCATTTACACTGTAGAAATAATCCAGTTTGCTAACACTTTAGGTGTTGTGCACCATCCAATTGAATCCTGGGATTTGTGGTTTTACAGGTTCTTTAGCCTTCTCTTGTCAATGAGTGCTGTTACGTCACAAATTACAAATCCCAGGATTGATAGCGTGGAGCCATGCAGTTAACATGGTGTCAACTACATTATTTCTACTGTGTAGATGCATCCTGGTGACCTAGTGCTGCTCTAACAGTGTCTTGGTGGTGGTGATGATTAGGGATGCATGGCAGCCTAAGGAAAGATCTCTGGTAGAGCGCTGGCCGCAATCTGTTTTTTTCCTTCCTCTCCTTTCATATACACATACACTTGCCCTTGGTGTCACAAAATCTGCTCCAGATTTATTATGAGATACTTTTAGCCCAGCAGTAAACACACGTTTGCTTACTTCTCTCAGCGACAAATAATCCAATATTCAAGGTGCTGAGTGTATCAATTCAAAAACAGAAAGTATGAACCAGTGATGATGGATGTTCCCAGAGATGATTGACCAGATTATTCTTTACTATAAACTAGATTTGAATTAACTAATGATACATTGTTAAATTATTTCTGGACTGGATCGCTCTTAACAAACCTGGGCCAATGCAAGGAAGGAAGGAAGGAAGGAAGGAAGGAAGGAAGGAAGGAAGGAAGACACAGACATGTGATGAGCTCAAAGCTTTCCTGATCATAGATTTTAATGCAACTCTTGTCTCTTGCCTGCATTGACCCATGAAAATTTGAGACTAAGGATAGAGCATGCCATTCTATTCTTACTATTCTTAAGAGGAATGTTACAATTTATCTTATTAATTGCTACACATGAATGTGCTGAGTGTAATCATGTTGTGACTTCAAACCTATTTTGCTGTTGCTTTTTTCTGTCATTGTTAATTTATTTATATGCATCCCACGCCTTACAGAATATTGCTGCTTACTTGTATCTCTAATTTTGCTTTCCAATCTTAAAATATAACAATTAGTAACACTAATTGTAATCCAATAAACTGACAAATTAAATGCGGGCACCATCTTAGATCCCCTATTGAGAAAGAAATAGGTTATGAAATACATGGATATGCATACATACCTTCACATAACTGCCCAGACACTGTCCGTTACTATCTGGAATCTGGAACTGTTTATTAAAGGTAATCTCCACATGTTTGCTTTCATGTGCAATTATTGTCCATGAGCACCTAATGTTTCTAGGGAAATTTTGTGGCCAGTGGGGAGAACGAATTGTACCATTCTCGGAATGAAGAATGCCTCCACATCCTGCAAGAATAATGAAAGTTTACTGAAGCAGTTTCAAGTTTTCCAAAATGCATGTGACTGAAAGATCGCTTTTGCAGTAATACAGATGGCTCTCCATATTGGCAGACTAGCCATCTGTGGACTGGAGCATACGTGGAGGGCCCCACCCTATTATTGGCAATGTCGGCGCATTCACATGGCTGCACCAATTCAGTTGCGCATATATCACTCATCCATTGACAATAATGGGATCTGAATCCCCACTAATACAGAGGACTGACTATACACAGTCTTTTCTGTTGATAACTGGGGCCTTTTCTCTGCAGCTCTTCTCATATGGAGGCCTCAACATTGCAAAACAGTATGTCTTGGAAAGTGTATCTGGCTTTTTCACTGACTACTTTTGAACAAGACTTTAAGATATTGCTTACTGAACCTTGTTTTAATGGAAATTCTGTACTATTAACTGATTAACTGGTGGTCTGTAGCCAAGGACTGGCATTTCTTGGTTACTCAGCTAGAACAGATCTATTCAATCAGTTATTGAATGGTTAGTCCAAACATAGGTAAATCCCACTGATCCAATGAGTCTACTCTAGTCAGGACTAACAACAAGATTGATGCCAAAGAACATTAATGGTTACTATTTTATTTTTCATTTTTTACTATTTTAATTTTGTAATTATTCAATTTATTTTCATAAACCAATTTGAAAGTATTCTTGCTCCAGAGAGTCAGTGAATAAATTCATGTTAAATTTAAATTGTTCTTTATATACTGGAAATTGATATTTTCCAGTTCACTAAAATATCTGGAGACAGGGAAGGTTCTAATTCAAACAATGGATTCTGTGTATAAGAGAAAGAAGATTCGACTTACCTAATGAATTTGCAGTCCACGTTGCTTGGAAGCCACCTCTCTGTACAGAGTGGTCAGAATGAAAGCTTACTAACAATTGATTGGAACCAGACTGAATGGTGCCCGGTGATGCAGTTCCACAATATCGTCCTATGACAGGAGAACTAAGAGACCCGCCATTCTGAATGGTCACTGAGTCCCATCCACAGACACGGTGTCTTTCCATTTCAAAGGCCACAAACGTAAGCTGTTGGCAAGCAGTTAAAGAACACTGTGAGCATGCAGTTGTATTTGCAACAATATGCCAGAAATTGACCAAGCTATGTATAGTTTCTTCCATTTAGTTAATTGTAAGATGTAGCTCCAGCATATTTAGACCTAGAAAAGGATGAGGTTGGGTAGCAACCTAGATGCAAATTTCTGTTCCATTGTGCAGATGTTAAAAGAAAACTATTTTTAAAATCTGGTTTGAAATAACTTTATGCTTGCACTGGGAAAAGGGTACTTGGAAGCTAAAGGCACAATGCAAGAATGCAAGAATGAATGAGGATGTAAACCTTATGCACTAAAAATGTTCTGACTTTTGCATTGTAATATAAATGAAATTAATAAAATTATTTTCATTAGGTCAGACACCTTCCTCTGACAGCTGATGAGAATTACTAAAAAAAATTGTTCAGCCTAATGGTGAATTGAGCATTTCTTGGAATCTTCTATATACACTTCCACAGTAGAAATTGTGAGACCAAATCAGGCCTGAATGATCTGAGATCAAAAAAGCCAGTGGAACCCATCAATTTGTTACTGCAACTGATGAAGTGGGCAGTAGCCCACAAATGCTTGTGCCACAAGACTCTCTGTTGTTTTAAGCCAACATGTGCAGCTCTGGCAGATCCAGGGGCCAGTTTTTCTACTCCTGGGCCCCACCAGAAACAGCATGGTGTGCCGCCTTATTTTGCCACACTGTCACTTTCCTAGGAAACTCCATGCAAAACCAGGAGTATTTTACCCCAGTGTAAAGGCTGTTTATCCTGGAATCAGGCTAGATCCTCCAGTTCCATGTCTTGTCTGGGAGGATCAGTCTGTCCCTGCCCCAAGGTTTTGGCCTGCATTGTCTGAAGTAGATGTGAGGCTGGGGGAGAGGGAACCTGGGCCTTTTCGCTCATGCAGACATGCCCTTCAACTCCCTGATTTTGTAATCCTCAGCAAACAGCAACAACTTGATGTTTTTTAATTAATATTTTTTAAATTTTACAAAACAAATTTTAGTATTCTTTCCATACATACATGCACTTTTGCATCTTATTAATTTTTTTAATCAAAAAACTAAATATCACCTCAGTGCACCCCACCCCCGGAGCCATTCCCTTCTTTATACTCCATCCAAAATTTTAACTCCTCCTGTGGAAGAAATTTCCCATTTTCTTTTATTAGTACATTTTCAATAATTTTTTTCCATATTTCATCAAAATTATTTCTTTTCCATAATCCCTTTTTTACTACAACTTGATGTTTATTGCACCTTGGATAATGGTTAATAGACTAATTTCAGTTTGGTGAACAACATGTGTAGGCCTGGAATAAAAATGCCATCCTACTTGCCTTGTATCATTTTTGCCTAAAATCAGAATCAATTATGTGCATGTTGTCATGGTGTATACAGATTACTGATTACTCACATTGATGGTATGTCCTTCTGGTGCTATCAAAAGCCAGGAGCAGAGACTAGAACTGTTGTAAGGTTGTGGGTAGTTAGGACTTGAAATAATTCCACTTTGACCTTCCTGCACACCACCACAAGCTGAAATGAAATTTGAAATATTTAAAGACCCGTCATCATGTGCACAACAGGCATGCCAATCTCCTCCACTGCCATTATTATTATTTTCTTATATCAAAGAGTATTTAAACTTACAGAACGTACAAAGAAAAAGAAAGAATTCAATACGAAAGAGAAGAACTCTGGAAAACATTCCAGGCAAGTGGTTCTACAAAGTCCAAAGGAGTCACCAATGCTTCTCATATAAAGGACAATGAAGATCATGTGAAATGCTATCTGCTTTGATAATCTTCATAGTTCTGCCCCACTTCAGCAAACCTGGAGTGCGTGCCAATCATGTAGTTTTGTCCTCTGTACGTTTCTAAGTAACTTCATAAGAACACTGCACCAATATTAAGTCCCTAATAGAAACCTTCTATATGTTTTGAGGA
Source organism: Sceloporus undulatus (assembly GCF_019175285.1). Classification (NCBI taxonomy): domain Eukaryota; kingdom Metazoa; phylum Chordata; class Lepidosauria; order Squamata; family Phrynosomatidae; genus Sceloporus; species Sceloporus undulatus. The sequence goes on along the minus strand of NC_056527.1, from coordinate 27,311,965 downwards.
CTGCCATTATAGTGAAAACAGTTATTTTGCAGAAAGAAAGACAAAACTCAAAAAATCTAAAGCCCAAATTAAACATTAAAATGAATGAAAATAAGAACAGGGAGAATTTGCTGTTCTTCAGAAATGTGACAGAAATTCAAAATTTAATCCTGAAAATTAATATAACTACAATTACAGTTAATGTCTGCAGTAATTTTTTTAAAAAACAACAATCCACTTTTCATCATTCATTTTCAAGGGGGAAACAATGAAACAATAAAGTGAAGCTACAACACAATAAACATTAAGAAAACAATTCAAAAAGCAGACAAAAAGCAAATATGAAAAAGTTCAAATAAAAAATTCAATCTGATGGTAAAAGTCAAGGAATATAATAAATAAAGATCTTCATCTGGTGGTTTTATTCTGTTGGTCAGATTGTCCCCTACAAGACATGCCCTTACAGTCTCTCTTTATTGTCAATTGCCATGGGTCCTGAACTTAAAGGTGGGATGATGATGATAGTAGTAGTAGTAGTAGCAGCAGCAGCAGTAGTAACAACAACAACAAAAAAAAAAAAACAGGACACCTCAATAAGGAAAGTCTGGTTGCCCAAAGGAAGATAGGTCCCAGGGAAACCTTATGTATCTATATTGCTAGCCATGGCTTTAATATAGGGACCATAATTTCAACAATTATAGTACTAAGTGAAATCAGTTGAGGTTGCCATAGACAATGAAACAAAGCTTTTGGAAATTGTGCCACAATAAAAGTAATATTCAACTTACCTAGAGATGAATATTGGATAAAGAATCCTTTGTCTGTATTTTTATCATTACTCAGAAACTGTATCCAAATCTGAGGAGATGCTATTAGTAATGGTTCTCGAGGTGTATTGTGGCCACATAATCTGTATAAGAGCTCCCCTTCAGAATCCTCTAAATAAAAGAAATTATGGTATGGACAGCTGAAGTCAGTTAAACTTCTATCAGTGAAAACTAGATAATATACACAGTTGTCAAGACTTCTTGAGCCAATACTCATTAATAACTGAGAGCAATTGTTTAATTACACTTTCTGCCCCCTCATCTTCTATACCAGTATGGAGATTGGAAACATTTATTTGCACATCTTAAGTAGACCACAATGTTGTTACATCCATACTCTTGGAACTATATTTTGTTTAAACTCTAGTTAGTTCAAACAAATCAGGATAAACCAATAATTTGTTAAAGCTAAACCATTCCTATCATGTCTGCATTTGACATGTCAGAAAACAGGTTAGTTTTAAAATAAAATCAGATGCTGGCCATCTTTTCCTCATGGCTGTGAAAAAGGATAAGAGCAGAGAGATTTACAGTACTTACTGGAGCTCCTAGACTTGGCTGAGAAAAATGGCCACTGGCACAATCATCTTGCAAAAATATCAGTTTTAATAGCATTTCAACAACTGTTGAAATGAACATTTTATAAGTATTTTTCTTGAGAACTGGGAGGAATTGCTTTGCCAGCCTATGTAGGTGTATCTACAGTTCTAAGTGGTTTTCCCTTTTAAGTTCATACTTTGAAAGATAAGGGAAGATAACTTAGTAACCAACATAAGAAAATGAAAAATATTTTTCCTTTTAAGAAGAAAATGTATTTTAATATTTCACTTAGACAGCAAAGGCTGGCAAGCTGTTTGTGGCCTTCTTAGCCCAAAGTCAAAAAATCTCCCTGCAAGTTATCAGCTCAAGCTTCTGGCAAGAGTGGTCTGTCCATTTCCTGACAATCTGCTGGCGCTACATCTGCACTACAGAAATAATCCAGTTTGACACTACTTTAACTGCCATGGCTCAGCACTATGGAATTCTGGGGATTGTAGTTTGTTGTGGCACCAGAGCTCTCTGACAGCAAAGGCTAAGTATCTCACAAAACTATATATCCCAGAATGCCATAGCACTGAGCAATGTAGATAAAGTGGTGTCAAACCAGATTATTTCTGTAGTGTTGATGCAGCCTGAGTGGGATAGAGAAAAGAGGTGGCTAATTATTTTTGGTTTGCAGCCTGCACATTACTGGCTCCATCCTTCTTCACCACTGTGGACCCCAACAGACCACTTGTAAGGCCCTCAACAGAAAAAAAAAGAAAGGGTATATTGATGAAGGTGTGGGCCTCAGCACCTAAAAGCTTATTTTGTTAGTCATGCAGGTACCAACAATTTCTTGTTTTAACAGATTATACGTTGCCCATTCAAAATGCCACAACAGCCCCCTGGAGAAAGAAGTGTGTTAATGATATTTATTATCTGGTTCCAGAGGGGCTGTGTACCTCACCTTGTCGAATTTCTAAGTAATCGTTCTGGCAATCAGTGTACTGCTCCAAGTGAAAATCTTCAAAGAGCAGGGAAAGGGTTGTGCTGGATGATTGTGGATTTTGGATGACCCATTCACAGTTCAGGTTGTTTGTGTAGTTGTTGATACCATCATAACCTGGAGAAGTGATGTTCCCTGCATTTGAACTGGTCAGATGTCCACCACACACTGAAGAAACACAGCAGAGAAATAAGAGACAATTTTGGAATACAAATCATGTTTTGACATGAACACTGGGTGATTTTCACTGTTAAAAATGGCATACTAATATTTTTACATAAATAAAATAAATAAGATTGAGTATAGACATCTTCCACATTTTTAAAGCATTTGTACTTTTTAAATGGTGATTCCCAAGCCCATTATCTAAATGCATGTATCTCTGTTACTGAGTATTTTTTACCTCAAAAGGCAAAGTTAAAAAAATAAGCAGAAAAGGTTATCTATCATCTTCTAAAATGTCCAAAGGCCGAACTGTCCTACTGATCCAGATTAGTACTACTTATTGTATCAGCATTCTCCCCTATCATTCATTTTACAATTTGGAGAAATGAAGGGAAGTCAAAATAGAGTAAAACATTAGTTTTCATAATATTGGAGCAATGAAATCAGAATCTGTAACATTGGATTGGAGCCAGTCATCCTTATACTCGACGTACTGAAATCAATTTGACAAGACAAAAGCCCCTTAATTTCATTGGGTCTCTTCATAAGGACAACTATATTTAGATATAATTCACAGGATATAACTAGTAGACCAGCTAAAGGAGCTTTGCCAGTTCTGTTATTAGACACTTATTCAGCATCCCCAACGTTACTGTTCCAAACATTGTAAGGCAAATGGGAACCCAACTTCCATTTTCCTATTTGCATGTTAAAATTGTGGAGATTATCAGATGGGGGACAGGACGTCTATGTCCCATCCTTGCCTCATCTTTATAGCACGATCGTGAAAAGACTTTCATATGATGTTGCACTTATCCCGTTAGTGTCCCATCATTAAACTGTGATTGACTACAATCACATGAAAGACTTTTGCATGACATCACGCTTATCCTGTCATTGTCCCATCAATGAAGTTGAATTGTCCCGTCCTTGCCCTTCATTTTGTATTTACGGAAGAAAGCGTTAATACAATTCCACTTCACTGACAGTTTAATGATAGGATCAGCACAAATGTGTGAATGTCTTTCGCATGATCGCTGTCATAGACGGAATTCACTCCCATCCCTTGTCTGATAATCCCCATAGGTATAGACATATAATACTGGATATCCTCTTATGAACGTAATTAAAGGGGATAATATGGAAGAAAGATGTGAATTGGATGTGGATGATTACTTTATTGAACATTTTAAATCCCAGATAACAAGAATAAAATGACAATAAAAGACTAAAGAATTACAGTTGAAACGTAGTAACAAAATCAAGTATATTTATCCTAATTATTCTACCAGTCCCATCACATATGCTATGTTACCTGCATCTTCATCAGAAGCATAAGTAATTCTGAAGCTTGCCTCTGAATCATCATGGTTTGTTATCATAATAACTGTTATCTTGTTTGCAGAGGATTTCACCTCAGTGCCTGAAACCAATACACCACAGAGTTTGGATAGTCTAGGTGCATTTTCACCAAAACCATTGTGAACCTATTAGATGAAAATAAATAAAGTTTTAGCACAGGTTTGGAGTGAATCAGATAATATCTGGGAGCCCTGCTTGGAGACACCCATTTTTCTGTTCTGGGGCTGTTGCAAAAAACACAGTTTTTGTTGCAAAACAGTTGCAAAACTCTGACACAGGTTTGGAGGAAATCAAACAATGTTGATTTTATGAGTGTTTGCTAGGAACTCTGAGTTGACGTGTCTGTATCTCAGTTTTGGGGGCATTGAAAAATGACAGGGGTTTGTTGTAAAACTTTGCAAAACAATTTGGAGGAGATTCAAAATTTCTGAATTTGTAGTTAACAATGCTTGCGTCATCTACAATCACAGTTGCCCAAAGCTTGTCATTCAAATATGCATCCTCGTGCATGTGCATACATAGTGAACATATTTTTCTATTTGGAAATTCAGACAGAAATCTTAGCTAAAAGGGCTGTACCAAGATCCAGCAGAAATAAAGAGGTAATTCTTTCTCATTTACTTAAGAGTCAGGATAAGTAACATTTAATGTAGCCCACTTGCTTCTAGCCAGATGATGGATGAAGAGCTGAGCAAGGGTAAGCCTTGGTGCCACAAGGACTGGGAAGCAAGGAGGAAGCTAACTAAGTAGTAACATAGATCCCCTAGAGAGTATTTGGAAGCTACAGCAACAAATCAATTAAGCCCTGGAAACTGTAATAAACTGCTGACCTCTTAGCTGAACTAGTTTCTCACACAGCTATTTCCTCTGGCCCAGAGCTGAGCACTCCAAAACTGGGGAATTTGTACCCTGGTCTCCCAGCTGGAGATGAAAACTGGACAATCAGGGTTAGGTCTTAAGATTTACAACCTTATTCAATAACAGCAAGCAATGGAAGAGGGGAAGCCCTATTATCTTCAGTTACCAGTCAGTTATAGTGATTCTTTGTGAGGCTACTTCAGTGACGTCACCAGGCGGTGAAGTGGTGTGAACTGCACTGGGTGACACTGCAAGGGGGTGTCACCTGGTGGGGTAGAACACTGGGTGGGCAGATGGTTCCCAAGCAAGACTCAGAAGGCTGGTGAGGGGGCTGAAAGGGCCAAGCACATCCCCCATATTGCTGCTGCAATGCCATTCTATTTGTCACAGCAGCATGGTGGCGGGAGTGCCCTTTAGGCCCTGTCCCTGGGAGCCCCACCCAAGAAGCCCTGCCCTCTGGACTAGGTGACACCCTGGGTGGGGACACCACTGAGCTTCTTAGAACAGAAATTTCTTAGCACAGTGATGGCAAGCATTTTAGGGACTGAGTGCCCAAATTCAAAGGTGTTCTGGCACTGGGTATTACCTGGTGCCCAAGGTGGGACTTTCAGGAGAGAAGGACTTCCAGAGACAGGACTTTCTCAGAGAAAGCTGAAGGCCCAGGAAGGCAGGGGAGAAGAGGAACAGCATGCAAACAGGTGCCTGTATGGCACATGAAGACATTTTCAGGGCACACGGAGAGACAGGAAAGCTCTTCCCCTGCCCTCCCATCTCTCCATGTGCCCTGCAAATGGCTTCACGTACCAGAGAGGGCACGCATGCCATAAGTTCATCATCACGGTCTTAGGATATCAGAAATTTCTGAACCAGGAATTCTAAAACCATTTACTGGATAAATGAAAAATTTGAAGTGTAGGACCTCCTGGTTCAAGAAAATTCTTAAGTTTGATTATGAGGACATTATCACTTGTGGCCCTTAAATCACTTTCAAAGCTTGAAAATTGTGCCTATGGCAATACGTATCCCATGACGCTGTCTACATCTTGTTACTGCCTTGCCATTCAAGTGTGGTTAGAGCATGTCTTGTAACTGAAGGAAAAACCTGTCACTGACACACCCAAATGTATGGCTGTCTTCATGTGTGGTAACGTCATCAATGGCAGTTTCAGGATTGGACTGTCATGTGCTCTCAGTGTCTCTTCCTCTCCCCCTGCCCCCTCGCCCTTGATCTTCCTGAGCATTTTTTAAAATCTTTCTTTTAGTTATTTATTTTACTTTTAAAATGTACAGTCTGCCCTCCTGCACTAGCAGGCATGCATGCACCATACCACCATTAATTTTAATGGAGCTTGAGCATATGTGGATTTTGATATCCATGGGGAGGGCTCCAAAATGGATCCCCCATGAATATGTTGGTCTGATTATATTAGCATACCTCCAGCATTAAAATTAATGATAGTGGCGGGATACAGACGACCCAAAAAGGGTGGTCTACCGGCGCCTTGCTTTGCTCTGCGAGGAAGCTTCAGCGGACAAACAGTGCGGCTCCCTTGTGGAATAAAAAGAACCTGCAAAAAGCGGGTTCTTTTCCAGGCGTACTTGTGATGCCCGAGTGCGGCAATGGCGCACTCGGGACATCACAAGTGAGATGCGCCGTGCAGACACTAGGTGTCCGTCGCGTCAGAATGGTGCCGCCCATGTGTACATTTTGACGCCCTCATCATGTGCTAGGGGTGAGGCACTTATGGGCAGTGCGCCCTCGGCCAACTTCTATCACATGACGAAGGCGCACTATAGGCCGGTCTGTATAGCGCCTAAAAACCCCTGAAAGGCACAATGGGTAGAGCACAGGGCAGGGAAGCAGGGTTAGGGAGGAGTGTGGAAGAAAGTGCAAGGCCCCATTTGCATTATTGTGAAACCATGTGAGAGGGAATGCCTCAAAACCTGTATGTATCTGGTTCTCCTTACTAATTTAATTGCAGTAAGAATGGAGCTCGTTTTTACAAACACCTGAAGAAGACATCTAGAGTATACACAAGGCATATTGGGCCTTTCTGCTAATAAACTTTATGGCACTCCAGTAGCCTTCTCAATTGTCTTCCTTATATGCTGTGAGACTTTGACTCAAAACTGCACCAAGCAAATAGAGACAGCAAGCTTGCTGATCATAACAGCATTGGTTTTAGCCATCGCAGTGGAAATAATCCTCAGCATTAAGATGTCAGGTGTAGAAGAGTATAGATTAGGTCTGATGACCCCAACTTCAGTGCATGTTAAACATGGGGCTATACAGACCAGTGGCTCAACGCCACCTCTTTTTTGCCTGAATTTAGGCTGTGGCAACCATATGCCACAGCCTCTGCAGGGAGCAAAAGGAAGCCCCCAAAATTGACTTCTTTTTCGCTCCCTGGAAGGGGTGTCATAGCTGCAACGGGGTGGCATGATGATGCCCCTTCCATGCTGTGCTGTTTGGGCGCTGCATATGAGTTGCGCCATGAAAATGAGTGTGTGGTGTAATGGCATGATGGGGGCGGAGTCATGGCGTTGAGCATGTGGATGCTACACTGTGACTCCACCCACAGGCTGGCCTTTTGGGCCAGTCTGTAGAGGCTCATATATCTATAGTATATGTTTCTCTTAGATTTGTATGTGTTTTAATTCCCACTGTCTTATTTTTGTAGCTAATTGAACCTTAAATATCATTTCTGTATTGTATAGTCATTCATATCTTTCTCCTCACACTTACTGCCAAATAATCCACACTACAGTTCTGGCTGAATCCAAAATTCATGTCACTAATGGTAAGAGTGACCCGTCGTCCAATTGGCACCATGACCCTCCATTCACATTTTATTTTGTGCTGGTAAGGATTTGGATAATTGGGGGAGGTAAAAGTCCCAACAGCACCAATAAATTCACCTCCACATTCTGGAAGAATACAAAGAATGATCAGTCTCAGTTGCTATTTTCTTGTAGAACAAAACATAATGTATATGATTTGTAAGAAATGATGGATAAAATAAAAAGGAAATACTTAATAGCGTTTAACACTTGTCATGTTTTCATAATTCTTCATATATGATAATTAAACTGGAAATTAAGATTACTGTATTTTCTGGCATACAAAACTATTTTTTAACCCAGGAAAATCTTCTCAAAAGTCAGGGGTCGTCTTATACGACGGGTGTCATTATACGCGGACTGATCGAAGCAGGCTTTGTATACAACAAGTTTTCCTGCTAAGTACCTGCATGTCATAAGCATTTGAATTAAAATTACCATATTGAAATCAAATCTGATGTTTTTTAAATGTTTATTTGGTGTGTGTTGGAAGAGGGGTAGTCTTATACAGCGAGTATATCCCAAACTCTATATTTTAACTGGATAAGTTGGGTGTCGTCTTATACGCCCAGTCGTCTTATACACCGGAAAACGTGGTAGGTTATTTTAGAACAGAAATTCATCACCAGAAACAACTATACTAGAGTCCCAAGCCAACATCATGAAATAAGCAATACACTGGTACCCCGGGATACGAACGCGCCGCGTTACGAATTTTTCGGGTTACGAAAAAAAAACATTTAATTAATTATTTCCGGGTTACGAAGGTTTCCCCGGGTTGCGAAAAAAAGCCGGCGCTATTTTAAATGGAGCCGCGGCGGAGCCGCGGCTTTTCCCCATTAGCGCCTATGGGGATTCGGCTAACGAAAGACTTCCGGGTTACGAAAATGGCGCCGGAACTAATTAATTTCGTAACCCGGGGGACGAGTGTATTCAGATTAAAAAATATGCAGGGCAAGTTCCATTGTTAAAATCCAGTATTCATTTAGCTATTTGCATTGGTTTAGTTGTAGTAAAAGGAAACTGTGCAAGCATGCAGTTAGGAGAAACTTTACATATTTAGAAAAGAAATGAAAACTCTGTAACTAACCTTCGGCACTTGCAGCAAAATGTAATTTGAAGCCTGGAGCACTGATACTTTCATCAGTAACAAACTTTATGTAAGCCAGGTTGCCAGAGGTGTCCACAGAATGTGGTATAGTAGCACCACAATATCGACCTAATAAATCCCCTAGGTAAGTAAAAAAGATAAAGTAATAAAGAGGATGATCAGCAACATACTGTAACTATTTTTTTAAAAAAATAATTTCCCAACTACATTCAAGAAGAGTGAAAGACCATTATCCTAAAATAACTCCATCCCAATTTAATCCTGACTACAGATGAGCCAGCATGGCATAGGTGTTTATCAGACAAGGGAAATTGGAAGTATAATCCAATGGCAATCCAAACACAATCATGGGGTTTCACGTTATTGAGTGATAGATCACCACACACAATTTCGGGGAAATGGGAAGTCAGTCCGAGCGCAATCATGGGGTTTCATGTTATTGCGTGAGAGGTGATCACATGCAATTTCAGGCAATGGCATGCTATTTTTGGGCAATGGGAAGTCAGTTCGAAAGCAATTCAAATTCACGTAAATTCACTGAACTAGATCCAAGTGTCATTTAAACAGCATAATACCTCCAAAGTGACCCGAAGCAGATTTATTTTGGCCTGTCTGTTCAGGCTCATAGTCACCATAAGATGAAAAGCCAAAAGCCAAAAGCAACAATAACCATGTCTTAGGATGAAAACCGCACTTTTGATTTTAAATTAATAATTAAGGTTTTTTTAAAAAAAATAATACGACAGATAGTAACACTAGGGAGACAACACTGTGACTCATTTTTGCATCACTTATATACAACTTTCTTTAGACTAAGCATGATGCTGTACATACAATTCTGTGCATAAAATATGCTTTGTACTGTATATTTAAAGCCTATCATGGGCTATGTAATATCAGCAAAGCACAGAAAAAGATATGCAGGACTCATTCTCTTACATTGTTCTAGGCAGTAGCCCTTGACCCTTCAGCAGATAACAAGAGTCACTGATGCTGATGGGATGAGGGAAAGTTACCATGCATTTTAGAATTTCTATGTAAGGGAATTTTACATGAGGAATGTGTAGAAACAAAACAGGTACTCAGTGATTTCATGTGACATTTTATGAATAGTACTGATGGCTCTCTCCATGTAGCATATGTGGATGGTTTTCTCAGGTGAGCAAAAAGGTGGCTACATCCACAGTGCAGAAATAATCCAGTTTGTCAGTCCAGTTTGACATCACCTTAACTGCCTAGGCTCAGTGCTAGGGAATTCTGGGATGGTAGTTCTGGGAGATATTTAGCCTTCTCTGTCAGATAGCTCTGATGTCACAATAAACTACAAATCCCAGAATTCCCTAGCACTGAGCCATGGCAGGTAAGTGTGTCGAACTGGATTATTTTTGCAGTGAAGATGCAGCTGAAGGAGGTTTGGAAGAATTTAGCAATTAAATATTATAGAGCAGAATGGGTATGTTCTTCTCTGAACTGCAATTATTGCAAGTTATACCAGTAGTTAATTTATAATATAATTATTCAGCCAGGATATGATAAGAGAAATAAGATTGTTTCACCAACCTGAAGCACTCTGTTCTCGAATTTCCACGTAGTCATTTGCACACGCTGAAGAGTTCTGGATATCTAGTGCTTCAAAGGTAATGCTGAGATAATGACCCCTAGGCCCATGGAGAAACCACTCACACAGTAAATTATGTGGATAGTGAACATCTGGAAATCCAATACTTTCAATGAGCCCATTTTGTCCTGTGAGTGTTCCACCACATAGAGCTGCAAAGAAAGAGAACAGTTCTCACCATTCCTATCATAGGAACTTTGCTCTCTTTCCTCTCCATCAAAAACCATTCCAGAAAATACGTTTTCAAAGTAATAATACTATACTACTTTGTCATTGAGTTGGGCAGGACGTTTGCTTTTCAGTGTGAGGATCATTCCCTATCAGATGTTATCATTTGTTGCCCTAGAACTGTGCCTTCTAACCAAGGACACTTGGGGCGCATAACTAGTAGCAGCTGGTGGCTTCCATATTAATGGTGAAGTGAACCCACACTGAGTTTCAGTCTGAAATTTAAAAGAATAATCCAATGCACTGAACCATCTCCCCCAAATTGGTTCACTACCCAGGTTTTCTCTTTTAAAATATGGACTAAAACCTTGATGTAGCCATTTTTAAATAAGGGACATCATTTTAGTACATCATTGCTTATAATGGGACTTGAACATCCATGGATTTTGGTATCCACAGGGGGTCCTAGAACCAAATTCCAGCAGATACCAAGAGCCCACTGTATTATTATGGGGCAGGGGGAGTCAGGGATTGGAAATTTGTTCGTTTATTTATTTGTTTGGTTTTGTTTATTTTCTGCCTTTCTCCCACAATGGGATTCAAAATGGGAAATCTGTGGCCCTCCAGATGTTGATGAACTTCTATACTCATCATCTTCCACCCCTTTCCAAGTTGTCTGAGCCTGATGAAAAGGCGAATCCAACAACATCTGGAGAAATCTATTCTAAAAGTATTTCAAAAATATGCTTTTGAACAGTAGCCACATCCTAATTCTTTATTAGATGGTATAAATACTATTTGAGACCGATTTTGAAGGCCAACCAAGATCCTAGAAAGATAGAACAGAAATGTTGTGATTGAGGAGGGATACGTTTGTGTGTTTTGAAAAATATTTAGGACCTGACTCAGTTGATTCAGATCAAAATGTATAATATTATTCCTAAATTTATAATTACTTCCTCATATTTCAGATGAGTAAAAATGTTAGTTATTTTGGGTGATTTTACATGGAAGGATTCCAGCAAAATCCAAAAGTATTGTGCAGCTATTTTGTAAATTCTTCCTTTACAGATTTTTGAGGGGGGAAAAACATAGTGAGGTAGCAAATTGAAGATGAGACTGTTTGAACCCTCAAGGGAGTTCCACAAAGGAAGCAGTGTAACTGAATGAAAACAACCTCATCTGAAAGTATCCTAAAATATGCATTTTACCTGTTGAATATCTAGCCTTGAATCCAGCGTGTGTGTTTGTGCTGTCTGACCAAAATCTCATATATAGGGTTGAACCAGTTGATCTTTGAATGCTCGGTAGAGAGTTCCCACATAATTTGGCAATCATTGGCGCGCTGGAGTCAGCACCATCTCGTAATTCAAGATAACTTAATGTACAACTGAAAGTAGACAAGAAATATGTATGTTTAAAGAAATAAAGAACCTCAGATACCTTACTGGCATCTTTATTCTGTCTCCAAGACAAAACTTGCAGATTTGGGGCCCAGTGAGATTATGGTTTGGGTTTTGATCTATAAGTCTGCAGATGTTTTATTTCATGCTTTGTAAAATTGTTATAAACTGTTTTAAAGTGCTTAAAGAATTTGGATATATATATATATATATATATATATATCTTTCAAGGTTATTTTACTGACTGTGACTGCACTTGCCATAAGACCTGCCAATATAGGGAGATTTAAAATACTTAAATAAATAAATAGAAAAATGTTTTGCAGCACTTCAGGAAGTTGAACCACAGAACCTTGTTTTAACTCAATTCTGTGGAGGCAGGAAAGATAAAGATGGAGACAGGGAGGTTAGTAATCAATAATACCTAGGGCTATTTGAGTTGAAAATCGATTGCAGAGAAAGAAATCTCTAAACTAGTCCCAAACACCACTTAGAGCATGGCTCATAATCTTTATCTTCTCATTTAAAGCACAAGATAAGCAGCTTTGAGCACTGGGTTAGAAAACTATGAATTTAGTATGCTTCGTTCTGACTCATTTGTCAATTATTAATCCAGTTGGTTCAGTCAAGCATCTCTGAAGCCTTTTAATTAAAACTGCTAAGAAGGATGGTCAGAGATCTGCTTTCTCACACACACAACTAGGAGCACAACTATATAAGGATGTTTTTTTAATATTATAAATTCAAAATGAATGGGTTTAGGCCTCATAGTTTTTCGTCTATCAGTTTGTCAGTAGGGAAATGACAAAGAGATAGACATAAAATGATGAAGATTATTCAAGAAGAGTATGCAAAAGTAAAGATATAAAGAAAATTTCACCAACAGATACTTTTTATCTTCGCGAAATCTGACTTTTCCATATTAATTTTTTTTCCTAATGAAAATACAAGGGCAAATTGTCTATAGACTTTCAAAAGTTTCTTTGTATTTTATTTTAAATTTAACAGTACATTTTAAATGGGATATACATGCTGTTTGATCACTGAATTGGAAGGAAAGGGCAGGTTGATCACTTGTTACTACTTACCGGTATATTATTCAAAAGAGTTCTTAAGGAAATAGCATATCAAGCTTAGAAAAGCAAATAGACTTAAATGAACCATGAAAAAATTATGCTAGAGACTACATGCCTATAAAACTGGCTGCATCCACAGTGCAGAACTAATCCAAGCTGATGCTACTTTAACTGCCATGCTATGGAATTCTTGGAAGTGTAGTTTGTTGTGACACCAGAGCTCTCTGAGAGAGAAGGCTAAATTGTAGGCTAAAACTACAATTCCCAGAATTACATAGCATCGAGCCATGGCAGCAAATGTGGTGTCAACCTGGATTATTTCTGCAGTGTAGATTCAGCAAATATATACTGTCATTCCCATTAGTGCAATTCATGTAACAGTCCATTATAATGAGATAGATGCTTATGTGAAAATGGCAAAGAAGCCCTCTTTGGTGGTTAGATGTCTCCACAGATATATTTCTAGCTTTGCTATATAATTCCTCCCTGGATGTCATTCAGTTTCACTAATCTTCCTATTTATCTCATAGAGTATCTCCGAGTTTGGAAATTACAACTTACAAACAATATAGCTACTGGAACGAATTACCAATTTTGGTACTGAGAGCACAACAATGTGATACTTCAAAAGTAACGTAATGAATGGAAACTTTCCTTTCAAAAGTTACTTTATTAGTAAAATGAGAAACATTTTCAAACTACTTTAAATTTATTTTTAAACAGTATTTTAGGATTTTTGCATGTCATTTTTAATCAAATCTAACTTTTTTTGGGGGGGATGAATAGCATAACTTTTAACACATTGTGTTACTGTTTACCATCAGAACTGCAAACTACTTATAAGTACTACAACGAGTTACAGGAATTCAAGCCTGAGGGCAGGGAACCGTCTATTATTATTATTATTATTATTATTATTATTATTAGAGTAACCTTCAGTCCACCAATTTATCTTGGGTGCTTCCCTCCATTCCTTCCTTACCCTTGATTCTTTCAAGGGGAAAAAGTATGTGACAATTTGAATGAGTGTTTTCCTGCACCAGAAACTCCATGCCTGTTCTTAGGGAGACTTCTCACAATTATTTCCACCCCATTTGGCTGCAGATAATATATATACAGTACACACACACATATACACTTACATACATATAGCCACCTCCCTGTGATGTAGAAAATGCATTTACTATTGTGTGTGACCATCCAGTCAATCTGCTCCCACTAGATTTTAACAGCCAATGTGAGGGAGGGTCAAGCTTACAGGCAGTGGCTTGGATTAATTTAATCATCTTTTCTATGTCATCAGGCTGCAGCAGCCAAAACTGATACCAAGAAAACTGACCAGATGGAGCAATGGATACCTTTTTCAGATTCTGCAATAACTGTGGTACGAGGTTCTGGGTGAATATGAGTAACTTTCTCCTCAACATGCCTGACAAACTAAGGATTTCACTGCTGGCCTCTCTATTTATTTATTTTATTTATTGACTCTACATATGTGCCGTCTTTTTTTCCAGGCTGGGACCCAAGGCAGCTTCCACAGCATATTAAAAATGTTTACAAAAAGTTCAAGAAAAATGCAAAGAAAACACACCACATTAAAGCACAATAAAACACTATAAACCTGATTTAAAATAAATTAAAAACAGATAAAATATACATCCACATTAAAAACCTTCCCTGCTTAATCTCTGAGTCTAATTAAAATTAATTAAAATTTTAATCTCTGAGCCTAATCTCAACAGGTTCCTCACCATCCAGAACAATTCTGCCAAGTGGCATGTTGGGAATGAAATCCCAGAGGCATACAGTTACTCCCCCCCACACACACACACACACTCACTGCGACATAATAGGCACAAAAACCTACACATGCTAAATGAGAAGTTATGTTGACTTGAAGCAGTGAGGAACAGTGACACCTATACTATGACACTGTTTACCATTTGATTAACTTACAGTTAAATAGGTCATACCCACATATTGTTAGATTTATAAGCATAATAAAAACATTATCAGCTGATGTCAGAGAACTTCTTTACATTAACTGATAGCTTTACAAAATGTAAAGAAAGCTAACGTAATAATGTGTAAATACTTGGGTGAAGGCTGAATATCAAACTGATCTTGAAACTGCAGCTCCACTGCTTCTCCATAGGGAGCAGTTATCTTCCAGATGCAATCGCCATGTGGTGGATAATTGCCAGGATAGTTGGGTGAAGAGATAAATCCAGAAGGGCTGGTTTGACTGATATAGACATTTCCTCCACAAGCTAGAAACAGAAGGACAATATGAAGCCATTAAAAAAGGATAACGATGTGCATAATTTAATAGTCCTATTTGCCTGCTCAGTCTCCACATAACTGGAATTGTACACAACAAGTAGATGACATTTGGAGAAAACAGTTTGCAAGTGTGCCAATGATGACACTACAGAATGCCTATACTGTAGCTCTAGTTCCGTGTGCACTTTGTAATAAGATGTGACTATGAGGGACTAGTATCTCCTGTCCTTTTGCACGAAGACTAAAGCATCAATTGAGAGTTTAATGTCAGACATGAACTATACCAAGATAAGTGGGGCTACTTTCTCTTGAAACAGAAGTTGCATCTCATCATATAAGCCATGCACAACCTTCAGTTGCCAACATGGGGAGCCACCAGGACATATTAAGGGAGCATATCCTCTTGTAACATACAATTAATGTAGGGAATGCATTGTTATAAAATATGATGTTTGCCATTAGCTTAAATGGTTTTAAATCCAGGTTAGACAATTCATGGACCACGGGTCTGACACCTTTCATTATGGCCAATGGAATATTCTTTGTAAATGGTCTGATCTTCTTCTAAAGACATGTAAGCTAGTGGTAATCATGGCTAAATGGATGATTCAGGCATGGCACAGATTGACAATGACAGGATATGATTATTACTTTCTTGACCTCCTTGTAAGCTTTCCTGGGCATTTACTTGGCCATGAAACAGATTAGGGATATGGAACCTAAGCAGGTGCAGGGAATAACTTTAGCTCTCTTTCAAGGATCCACCACCAAATACACTCTTACAAAAAATGAAAAGTCCCCCCCCCCCAAATTAAAAAGAGAAAGTAATTAGAAGTTCACTTCTGGATTTAAAGAAAAAGAATATGAAAAGCCACACATATTGAAGTAAGGTCTTGTGACTTGCTTCAGAGAACTGTCATTCCTTGAGGCTACCATGAATGGCAATTCTCCTTTGTGGATGTTTTCTTTTTTGGAAGGGGCAGGTTGAGGAAAATGTGTGTGTAGGGCGGGTGGAGCTTTGGTCTCATCCAGTAGCGCTCCTCTCAAGACAAACCTTCATTTGTATTCAGTACGAATACTTACCGAGACTCCTTGCTTCATACTTGAGTTTGAAACCTTGTCCTTCACTATTGCTGTCAGAAATGAAGTGGACAAACAGCTGGTTATCTGTGGTGTATATTGAAGAAAAGGAATCACTACCACAAAAACGGCCATTTCTGCCACTGAGTCCTAACGGAGGGGCAGAGAGGTCTGGTCCATTTCGAAGCTGAAAAATAAATTGTTTAAATGATGAAAGAGAACAATTTCTCAGAAGTGACCCAAGAGTCTAGAAAAAAATAGTTTTTAATAAATTGCTTTTAAAAGTTGAGACATATTCCAAGTGATATTCCATCAAATCTGCCAGATCAAACAATTATTCCCATATTATTCTAAACGAAGAACAGTTACTTTTCTAATGGAAAAAGGAGGATTTTAATCCAGCTCTTTCATGCCAAAAGACATTACATTTGCTAGAAGGTAAATAAACACACTATATGTTTTATAGTTCACATAGTGGCAGTTTATAGCTTAAGAGGGGTAGGATGCCTCACCTCAAAATGGGAGAGGGAAACACCACCTTGCTCAGGCCACAAACTGTTAATAAATTCAACCACAACGTGAAAAAATGAAAATACCACATTCTTAATGAAAACTTTGGGATCCTGCATACACTACATATTATGTGCTCCATTATATATTCAATAATTTGTGAAATATTCTTCATCCAAGAGACTATATAGTGGCTTTCATTTCAACGCTGCAATTAGCATAGTGTTGTTTAATAAGGGGTAATATGTTTTGCATTCTTTGTAAACAATTGGCCCCTCTCTAACTTAATTATTTTTGTCTCACCTCTGCATAATCTCCATGGCTGCAGGATGTATCTTCATTAGGCACTTGGAATGGCTGTTCAAAATGAACACCAATGATGAAACCAGCAGTAACCAGAACATGCCAAGAACAATTCAGATTAGGAGGATATGTCTGTGGATAGTTGGGTGAAGTGATCACACCTCTGTCTGCGTGTAAATAACCACCACAACCTGAATAAAATGGATGGAAGCCTATTGAGAAAATCACTTGCTAGACTATTTAATTGTATTTAATTTGTACAGCATCTAATTCTGTAAAAGTGTGATTTATTGATACAGACCTTCAAACAGTTATATAATTATCCCTTGTAATCCTCCAAAAGTTATTCCTTAACATTCTCACTGTTAATTTTAGCATTTTAGCTGTTTCACCTGTGACTGTCTTGGTTGTCTTTATATTTGTAAACCAACCTGAAGGCATTTAGCAGTTGTACAATATGGAAGTATGTTAATTCAAAACAAATCAGTATCACTACTTAACAAGGGTTGTTTTTCAGCCAAGCCTGACTACATTAGAATTCAAATACATTTGTACTAGACTTCCTTGCATTACCAGACCCTCATTTATTGCTCTCTTAATTTTTAAAATTTATATTCTACTTTGTCCTCCAAAAATGAAACTCTTTCAAGTTGTTTCCAACTTATGGCAACCCTAAGGTGATCCTATCATGGGGTTTTCTTGGCAAGAATTGTTCTGAGGAGGTTTGCTATTTCCTTCCTCTAAGGCTTAGACTAGAGCATGTGATTTGCCTGAGGTCACCCAGTTAGTTTCATGGTCAACTGAGGAATTGAACCCTGGTCTCCGGCATCACAGTTCAACACTCAAATCACTATGCCACGCTGTCTCTCAAGAAACTATACATATATAAAAAACCTAAATGTACATATAAAAATTAGCATTCTTGTGCTCAGAAGCACATTGGAAACCAATACAGTTCTTGTAAGAAAGAGGTATATGGTATCTAAAGTAAGCGCCCCAACAACAGTCTGTCCATCACATTTTGCACTAAATGAAGTTTACACTTTGCCAGAGCATCCTTGCTATAGCTAGTGTCCTAATTAACATAATTAATATACAAAAGTTTGGCCACTTGTAGCTAAACTAACCTTCCACGGTTTGTTATTGATATGGCAGTTCTATGGCATCTCTGCTTCTGCTTCTTTGTCAGAGGAAACAGCAATCTGTTCTGGAGCAATTCTAAACTTCTATAAAGTTATGAAGCACTATGAATCTTTTCTTGTAAGGTACTATTTCAAATGCCTGTTGTACAAATATCCTTCTCTAGAACAGATTGTTTCAAAATCCAGATCAAAGCAGTTTGGTCATACTGTGGTTCACTGCTGAGGTCCCCCCTCCTATTTCATGGTCTTGTGAAATGTTTAACCACATAAAACTCTTGCACTGTTTCATTATAAGGAATGCATTTTCTGCTTTTTTTAAAAAAAAAACACAACATTGCAAAAGGCAGCTTGCAAATCTGACCATTAAAAATGTTTTGTTACTGCACATTTCTAGGTAAGGTTCAAACACGTTTTCCAAACTACTTTGGCAGTATTTTGCAGATATTTAGAACTTGCACTTTGAAATGTAATCAATTTAATCATACACTGAAATGACTGCATAGTAGAGATACACAGTACAAATATGTTGAGAGAATGCTTGCTGATCTGAACAGGCAGTGGTATTTTAAAAAAAAACCTATAATCACTTCCTCCCTTGTTTCATTCCTCTTAAATCTGGAAAGCTTACAGATAGATTTTAAAAGGCAGCTTACTTCGGTGATAAGAAGCGTTAAACCCCGCACCAGTAATACTTCCATCTGAAGTGAACTGAATAAGCATGGCATCCCCAGTTGATCTTATTGGTCCAGGAACTTCACGGCCACATACAGTAGACAGAACTGGTGCAAGACTGTTGTCCCCTATGAAAAGAAATGGGATAGGAGTGCATTGACATGTGCAAGTGTGGGTTTCCATATCCTTTATTTGTGAAAAAGAAGCATGTTTATCTGGAGAAACAACATTATGGTTGGATAATCTCACTTGTTTCACCATGTAATGACACTGACAGGCAGTTTAAGCCAAACTATACAGATCACACACATGTGGAGTGAATTCTGAAACACCCACTGCATTTGGATTCCGGGGATTAGAAGAGATGGAACATTACAATACATCTGACTATCAAAATCAGAGTTGCCTGAGGGCTGACTCATAAATTATATGAGGCATATGGTGAGCACTGGAACTTGCTTCCAGGTGGTAGGAGCTCTATATGATGGCATCAAAGTGCGGGAGCCATTTTACTACAAGCATGAGTTCCATTTCATTGAGAGTACAGCACAAAGGAGGCAGAATAAGACAAGTGGAAAGTAGAAGCATAGATGCAAAAAGCTAGTCCGCAGAAGAACGTTTACTGTGAAAGCAATCATAGTGGTTTCATGATCTGGCCTTCCCATTTGCAGCCTACACTATGGGAAGGTGCAGCTGTTTCTCACCATCTCGGAAGACAAGTTTATCATAGTTGCATGATCTGTGAGACTCAACATCAAGGGCTAGGATATTGAATTCCACAGTTGAGTCTAATGCTCTGATAACCCATGTACAGTCTGCATAATTTCTATAGTTTGAGGGCCAGCCTGGTGAGAACAGGAACAAAGGCACTTCACTAGTTGCTGAGGACCCTCCACAGGCACCTATTACAAAAGAGAAGATCATTTGTTAGAAACAAACTTACATTTTTCTTCTAATAAATATCCTGCTTGCTTCTCTTCCTTGTATGTGTATTTGTATATGCATATAATATATGTGTGCATGTACAAACAAGTGACATTCAGATACATCAACTGGATCAACTTATTGACATGTCTGTTCAAGAACCAGATGAGATGAAAACTCAAGAGTCCCAGAGTCTAAAAACCCTACTGAATACTCTAAAGCAGGGCCACATTAACTTTCCCCACAACCTTTCCAGATACACCTTACATCTCAGGTGAATGCGACGGTCAAGAGCACTTGTTATCAGCTTCGGCTTATCCGCCAGCTGCGCCCATACCTGGCCCAGAGGGACCTTGAAATGGTGGTACACGCTCTGGTAACCTCTAGATTGGATTTCTGCAATGCGCTCTACATGGGGCAACCCTTATACCAAACCCGGAAGCTACAGTTGGTACAAAATATGGCAGCCAGGCTGGTCACTGGTACCTCCAGGGCCAGCCATATTACACCCGTGCTTAAAGATCTGCATTGGCTGCCTATTTGCTTCCGGGCTCAGTACAAGGTGTTGGTGATTACCTATAAAGCCCTACATGGCTTGGGCCCAGGATACCTGAAGGACCGCCTCTCCCCATACATTCCGCCCCGCACCCTCAGAACTTCTGGGCAGCAACTACTCAGGGTTCCAGGGACCAGACTCTCCTCCACAAAAAGGAGGACGTATTCCAGCGTCGCCCCTGCCCTTTGGAATATGCTGCCCACAGAGCTCCGCTCGGCCACCTCCCTAGCTCAGTTTAGAAGGGACTTGAAAACCTTCCTATTTCGAGCTGCATTCCCCGAATGAGTTCCTGATGGCCTTCCTCCCTCTTTGGTTGGCAAGATGGCTGGCTGATGGGGTTTTGACTTGTTTTTAATATGTGTATATTATTGTATTGTGTTTGATTTTATTGTAATGTTCACCGCCCTGATCGATGGAAGGGCGGTATATAAATAAAAATTTTATTTTTTTATTTATTTACACTAGTCCTGTCTGCAATAGAGAACATGAAGTGACTCACAGATCAGATGACAGATGGGGGCCTCAACTTACCTGCAAGAGCTGCCTCACCTGTGGAATGAGGAGGAGGAGATGAACTATCTCCCAATCCCAAGAAGCACCAGTGTTAGAAAATATAGACACAGGTAGTCACACATTGGCAGAGGGGAGCCTCAAGAGAAAACAGGTTCTATAGAAGTAAGAGTATTTGGGTGATTGTGGACTGCTTTAGTGTAGAGAGTCCTGTGGTCTAGCCAGTATTAACTGGATCTGGTTGCATAAGCTTCCATGGGAGCAGGTGAATCTGCCTTATATTTGGTTAGACTAATTTCCATGTAGCCCAATCTTGTCAGCTCTGACTGGCAGTGATTCTCCAGAGGTCTAGGCAGGACCCTTTTAAACTTCCAATTTCCCCTGTGTGATAAACCCCATAGTAACAATTACAAATTGGCATTGTCTGCATTTCTATCACCTATTGGCACAAAGAGGTTACCTACATTGAAGGAAGACAAACCTATTGGAATGGCCTGTCCAACATCTGTAGGAGTGTCGATGGCATACCAGTCCAAAAGAAAGCCCCTTCCATTGACAGAAAAATCAGAGATGAACTGGAGAGTCACAGAGCTTCCAGAAGACGTGAAAGAAGAAGGAGTTGTGCCACAGTATGCTGCAGTGAGACGAGCATGTGTGTTGGAGCCATCAAACACCTATAACAGTAAGAGAATAGATGAGCGAAGTTTATATTTTTAAAAATAAATAAATGCCAATCCTGTTTCCTGCAGAGATAAATGAAAATTGTGTTACTAGCGTGATGGCTTCAAATGCAACATTGATTTTCAAGCCCCTGAAAGATTTTTCTAAAAGCTAACACATCTCTGAGGTCAGCCAGCAGAAAAAAGATTCTGCCAGATCCTGGACTCCATTTGTTAAACAATGATATATATTGTAACTCAGGATCTGGCTTGTGTATCCATGAGTCCAATTTTGTAAATAAACCCTGCTTTAAAAAAAGCTGTTTTAGAAGGCATGACGTATGTTTGGATATCATCAGCATACTGATAACTTCCCACCCCATGCCTTTGCATGATCTCTGCCAGCAGTTTCATGTAGACATTGAATAGCATTGGGGATAGAATGGCACATTGTGGTATAACAGCTCATCTTTTGAGGAGCAGCTATCCCCAAATACCATCATCTGAAGCCTGCCTGAAGGGTAGGTTTGCAGAACCACTGCAACATAGTTCCTTTGATTCCACCCATCCACCCCCTGTCTTCTAGAAAGATACCATAGTCAATGGTATTGAACGCTGCTAAAAAGTCCAAAAGCACCAACAGATACGTGAAGGCCTGGGTAAAATAATGGAAAACCACCTGGTGGTGCAGTGGTTAAATGCCTGTACTGCAGCCACTCATTCAAAACCACAGTGTTGCGAGCCAAAGGGCTCAAGCTTGACTCAGGCTTGCATCCTTCTGAGGTCGCTAAAATGAGTACCCAGATTGTTGGGGGAAAATTAGCTTACAGTTGTAAACCGCTTAGACACTGCTTAGGCAGTATGAAGCGGTATATAAATGAAACTTGTTTGTTTCCTTCATCCCCTCCTCCCCAATTTTTTTCCAGGGAAAATGTAAATAAATTTGTACAACACACTAATATTGCTTTTTTTCAGTTTTCCCAAAAATTCCTCTTATTACTCCAGAATAAAATTAAAACAACAGCAGCCCCCCCGTTATGATTTCAAAATTTCCAAATTGTTTATATCTCTAAGAGAGAAGAACAAGGGATGACCTACTGTAAGAACCTCAACTTCTTTCTCTCTCTCTCTTTTTAAAACAGTATTATCTAGCCTTTAAAAAGCCCAGGGAATAGTTCTAAATCATTCTCCTTCTCAGAGATTTATAGCAGTGAGATTTGTCTGGGGGTGGGGGTGGGGGGAATCTTTTCCAAGCTGGGGAAACTAGAGAGTGTATATCACCCACCACGGTCTGTGGGAAAGCAAGTGATTCTTGGATCATGTAAAGTTACTCACTCCTACACCTTTAGAGGGTGGAAGATGGGCCATGTGGCATATACGTACATAGTTCTGTTCTCCAACAGCTGGAGATTTCAGGAGAAATAACTGGAGAATTTTGGTCACCCAGCATACCCTGTCTCACATTAGTTCCAAAAAACTATCTCTAAAATGTATTCAATGACACCTTTTTTTCATACATACCAATTTTGTTGGCCCTCCTTATCCATGGATTTTGTATCCATGGTTTCAAGCATCCACGGCTTGAAAATATTCAAAAAAAGTATACATTCCAAATAGCAAACCTTGATTTTCCATTATATATAAGAGATTTTATATAACCATTTTACTATGCCATTGTATTTGATGAGACTTGAGTATCCATGGATTTTGTTATCCACGAAGGGTCCTGGAACCAAACCCCAGCGGATAACAAGGGCCCACTATATTATTCTTTCCTTTATTTTATTGACAAACATTTTGAAAATAACATTTGATTCCATATCTATATGAAGATTTTAGTATATGAGTTGGTTCTGATTGCTAATTTGCAGCACAGTTTACATAACAGGGGACTGTTACACAACTTCAAGCTTACCTTCAGTTTATCATAGTAGCAGTTATGCAATTCTTCAATATCTATCTCTGAAAACTGGCCATGGATAACTTGTGTTGCATTAACCATTATTGTCCATTGATAGTTGGAAAAGTGAGGGTAATTTCTAGGCCACAGTGGAGAAGCAATTTGGCCACTGCTTCCTATAATATTATTACCAAACACTGCAAAATTAGAAAATTATCACTTATCAAAATTATTATCTGGATGTTTACTAAATATCAATTATATATTGCCTAATACAATATTTGAATGTTGCATCATTATTTTTTTGAACTTGTGAGAAGACTTATTGGCTATATGCAGAGCAGTCCTTTGGTTTATGAATGGAAGCTTAGAAAATAGATTCAAAGTGGATGAAATATCTGCAAGGCAAAGACTTTGCCCTTGTAACTGAACATTTGCTGTAACTTTCTGTCTCCCTCTTTTAACTCAAGAATAATGCTAAATAGATACCTAGGCATTCCTAAATTTTGTTACAAGTCCTCGGGTTGAATGCATGATATTTTAAAGCAGATAGGTTGTCACAAGGTTAGATGCAAATCTTTTCTTTGTAAAAGAGATTAGCAAAGTACCTGCTGATGCCAGCAAAATCAAAATTACAGCTGTCAAATAGGATGGCTATTCTTACAACAGAATTGGATTTATGCCTATTCACAGATAATTCCTATTACGTTCAATACGTACTTCTCAGGTAAGTATATGCAGAATTTCAGCTGTAAAATGAGAACTGAGAGATATAGCAATAGCTAAAATAAAAGCTGCTCTTAAACCTTTATTGAAACGTAAGAAAGGGATGCATGAAGGTGAATGTATGAAGTAATCAAACTTACTTAGGTGTAAGTTTGAGTAAACATGCAAGGGAACTGGCTTTTAATTACCAGTAAAATGTTTTATGCTCAGATTCTGTAAGTAAAAAGCTTATTGGGTCAGGTCAGTGTGGACTGCAAAAGCCAGCAACGTTGTTTCCAGATAAAAGCCATGTGAAAATCTGTTTTGTACACAGAACAGGATACTGGCTCAGTGAATCAGAAACACATAATATGGCTTATTCTATCCTGTTCTTGCCGTTACGAGAAGGGATTAGCATAATCACTCCCCACATAAATCAACATGGATTGAATGATTGAAGAGGACAATCCAATCTTTTTAACAAGGATGTTTCTAAAATTCTACTCATTCAACAGTTACATCACCTATTCTAGATTAACTGGTCTTTTTACCTAAATTGAATCAATGCAATTGGAATTTTCCATTATCCCACACTCTATTTCCAAATTTTGTACAGAGCATTCAGGGTCAGCCCAAGAAATGCTGTTGCTTGAAACAAGGGACAAAATTTTTAAAAAACGAAAACAAAACCCAATTCCATTTTATGTACAGCAGTTGGATGGACTGGCAGTTGAACCTTACTTCGATGCTTGTACCTGGATAACACCCCCACCAGCAGATTGGGGCGTTCTATGATTCATCTTACTTGTCATGGCAAAATCTTATGGAATTCTGGGAACTGCAGTTTAGGAATGATTAATTAAGACTCTCAGACATTTCTGGTGCCTCACCAAACTACTATATCCAAAATTCTATAGGATGTGGCCATGGCAGTGCTCTAACCACCTAGTGTGAAAGAGCCATAGATGTGGAAGATATAAGGCAGGCTATATAGCACATACACCTGTGCCTACCTATATACAAAACATATACTTTAGCATTGAGCAATGTCATCATTTCCACTGTCATGGCATGTGTTTTTCTTGCTACATTTGCAAGTGAAGTACAATGCAAATATTTCTTTTATACGTGGTATTTACTTACAGTGAGCAAATGTGGCCTGGAAACCCCTTCCACTGTGTGATCCATCTGAGACGAATTTAATCCACAGGATATGTCCAGTGACAGAAGTATAATTCATTGGCAAGGCGTTTCCACAGTATCGTCCCATTAACTGGCCACTGAGACTGCCTTCTCTGATTTCTACATAATCCTTGGTACAGTCTTCACTTGCTTCCATCTGAAATTCTCTGTTTTGAACAGGAAATATGGGCACATTAACCAACACAACAGTGTACAGAATTTAAATCAACATAAGGCAAAAGCTGATGTACCAGATGAAAAAGTTCATCTGTTCTTTTACACATACTTTCACCCCCAAGGATTACTAAAACATTAACAATAATCAAAAGGAACATTAAAATATTATTCCATATGAATATTTCTCCATTACTGGAAAACATTATTACCAAGCTTTGTATTTCACTGAATGTTGTATCACAGGGCAGCAATGTGTAGACTCCTCTCTACAGGGTAGGAGTGTGCTAGAGTATAAGTTTTTGTGGACTCTAGTACATATCAGCATCTTATAAAGTGGATTGGAATGCATAAAATCTTATACAGTACTAGAAATTGCTTTTTCTCAGTTAGTCAGGATTCCTTTACTCAGTTACAGGATTCCTTAATTTTTACAATGTATTTAATCATATTGTGTTTTAATTACATTTGTACTATTTTATGATAGTATGCCTATCATTAAGTAACATAATAAAAAAGAAAGGCAAATATTTGTCTCACAAGGCCTCCAGAAGATCCCTCCAAAAGACACAAGCCTCCAACCCAGAAATGCTGAGTTTATGGCTTCCTTGGCAGTAATTAATTCACTGTCTTGAATATTTCTTTGGATTTAAGAGATGGTTTCCTCTTTCCAGTCACTTAATTGATGTGCTACACAGCTTTGTGGCTTGCCACTGAATGCTAATGGAGTTTTCTTTTAATTGATTTATTCTTCATGGTCTTAGGTGATGCTTGAAAGGGATTGAGGAAAACATGTGCCCTACAAGCTTCATGTCGCTCCCCCGGATTCAGGGAAGTAGGTTTTGACTTTTTTACTTGTCTTTGGCCTTCTGATAAAATGGGCTCTGAAATAAGAACTAAGCCAACTCCAGCAAGTATCAGACCCAGCAGGTATCATAGTGTGGTATCCTCCCACACTATGCAATGATGGAACTATGGTTTTAATTGCTATGGAAACAGCCTGTGGAATATTAGGATCTGTAGCTTAGGGGAGGATATTCAAAATTTGCACTCAGAACCCTATAGTGCTTCACCAGTCTACAAACCCCAGGAAAGGATGCAGCCAAAGAAGATAAAGTAGAATGACATTGTTATAACTGTGTAGTGTGAAAAGCTCCAACAGTATCTGCTTTTGACTAGTATGTGGTTTCCCCCTCTTAAATGTCCTAATATGCAAAGCTATATTATTCAATGGTGGCATGTACATACAGTTGCACTAATGTATCCATGCCCACATCGCCACCATCGAATAACATGAGGAGTGAACATCTGTGTTTTTTGCCATTTGCGGGCAGCCAGGAACTGAACCCCTGCAGATGGGAAGGCTCCATGGTACACATTTCTGTCACATATAAAAAGTGAGAAAAAGAATAACTGAAAGACAAGTGCATAGCTGCATTTATTTTTTGATATTTTAACTAATCTTCAGCTCAAAATTAAGTCAATTATTAGGCAAGAGGAAGAAAAAAAGGCAGTTATGTGATGACTCAGATAGGTGAGAGGTCTTTGGAAAGTTGTTAGGCAATTATCTTTGAAGGAATGGTGCTGTTTTCCCCATATTCAAGCTATATAGCTAGAATTCAGGAGTTATCCTGATGTCTTCCTCCTCCTGCTAAGGGAAACACAATAACTAATATTGTGGTAAACAGCCCATTGCCTGAGCAATGGAGATGAGTATATGGAACACAACAATCTGAAGTTCAAAGAGAGATGGAACAGTCTAAGTGAAGCCAGCCTTATTCTTAGGCAAAGTGAGGCAATGGGAGGTGGCAACAAAGTTTTGGATGAGAGAGCTTTTTACATCATGGGTGTCCTGTGCTTCCTTTGTTAGTAATGAATCCTCAGAGGTGAAGATATG
Organism: Sceloporus undulatus; assembly: GCF_019175285.1. Taxonomy (NCBI): domain Eukaryota; kingdom Metazoa; phylum Chordata; class Lepidosauria; order Squamata; family Phrynosomatidae; genus Sceloporus; species Sceloporus undulatus. The sequence goes on along the minus strand of NC_056527.1, from coordinate 27,284,532 downwards.
GCATATTGTCAGGCATGATTATTTGATCGAGGGTGAAACTCTACACATGGGCAGAGGCTACCTCATATTTGTAGCAACTAGTCATAGCAATAAAATCAGTATCTTCTGCTGCTAAACTCTGATAGTTTCTGATGGAAATTCTGATTTTTGTCCATGTATCTTAAGTTTTTTCAGTTTGGGGGAAAGAAATATTTTGGTTTTTGGGATGTTTTTATGTTTTGTTTTTTAAAAACTGTATACAAAGATAATGCAGTGTTCCCTGCCATTTTTAAAGCTTTGATGTGGGGGAAAGGGTTGCTTACTTTATTTTTTGGAAGTGGGTGTGTATTCATTCCTCCAAAATACATGACTTCAAAAAACACCTGCCCTGTTTTCTGGCTTAATTGCTAAATGAAAGGGCCTCCTCTTTGGGCAGAATCTATCTTATAAGCAGACTTTTGCCTACAACTCCTTCCCACATCTTACCAAAATCTGTTCTGGAGGATTCCACAACCCTCCAAGGCAGATCTTGAGGATATGTGAGAAGCCACAGAGAGAGGAAAATGGCCCCTTTACTCTTTCACTGATGGAAACATTTCCATCAGCAGAAGGATTTAATTATCTTCCACCCTATGTCTGGAGGTCATCTGGGCATCCCATAATAAAGAAGTTGTTTCTCCTGTTCTCCTGCTTGCAGGAAACATTTGTTGTTTCCCAGCATGGAAACTATAGCATTCAGGACTGTACATGTTTAACAAAACAAAGTTCTAGAAAAATCTCAACCATTCAAAAAAGGAAGGTAAGGTAAAAACTGTAACTCCAAAATGTTACCAGTCACTACTTGGTTGGCAGTGTTGTTAAATGAACTGGTATGGGCATTTATGTACATCTGGAATTAATATAAACATTAGATTCTACATGAATTTCCTTTCTCTTGAAACAAAATAGTACTGTATTTTTATAGTCAGTCATGAATAATCACAAAACCCCCAAAAATTTTATAATATAAATAAACCAAATATCTCTACTCTCAGATTTCCTTCTAGCTTGAATGGATCCATGTGTCTTCAGGGTACTATGAAATATAACCAAACTCCCATATGGATACATTTCATGCTAATTTATAGAGCTTTCCTGATTCATGCATGCTAGACAAGCAAGACCAGTGTTCAAAAGATAAATAGCTTTTGCCAAATTAATGGATACAGAACTGATAATAGATGAAGTACATCATAAGTGACATCTTAAAAGACTGTTCAAAGACCACCCACATTTTAAAAAATATATTCCTTTCCATTTTAAAAACCTGGGAAAGTACTACTTACATCTTTAAAAGAAAGAGAAAAGTAACATGCAGTGAGTAAGCTACTGGCCTCAGTGTATGTGACTGTGCAATTGTTGTCATTACTTTATGTATCTTAAACTAAGAGATATTGGCACATGTGTCATTTTGTACACAGAGGTGTGTACAAAGGATTCTGCTATATTTTCATATATAAAAGGATAAAGGGAGTTGGCTTCAATCCACATTTTTAATTATAACTGTTTTATATTATGAATGCTCTAAGCAGCCTAAATACCCCAAAGAATCTGATCCTGGAAGCTAAACAGTATCAGTTTAGGTTAGTATGATAAAGACTGCTAATGCATATCAGGTGCTGTAGGCTACATTTCAGACAAAAGAACCACCTGTGAGTTTTCCTTGTCTAAGAAAAACCCTTTGGAATTCATGGGGTCACCATAAATCAACAGGTGACTTGAAAGTGCATGCATACCTACACATGCGCACACACATGTGGACCTCTTCAAAAGTTTTACACTTCATAGTCTTGACATCTGTGGTACTGCATGCATTAACAGACATATATTCCTATTGCCTAAATTCCTTAATTGAATAATAATTACTTTAGACTGATTTTAGACTGCTTATTTACAGTGCAGGGGCCCTAATCAAATATCTCCAGCACATATGTGTAATGTTTACAAAGGAACCAGCAAGAATGCCACAGTGTTAACAAGAAAACCCAGGGAGGCAGGAGGAGGGAGTAGTAATTAGTGATCTCTTCTTTTCTATGATACACTAGAGAGGTAGCATTTACAGTGTGGATTGCAATTGTCAGGAATCTGCCATGTTCGGTGCTTTTTAATCCACAGCAGGGAGAAAAATGACAACAAGCCCTTTATGGCTGTTATTATGTTCCCCTTCCAAGTTGTTATGGGCACCGCTACACTTCTACATGTTGATAATTACATTTCCTACTAAACACAGTGTTTCCTTCCTGCAGCTCCATTAAAAGGCTAGAACAATACCCCTTTGGAAATTCAATTTACGTGAAAGACAGCTGGAGCCGGTTGCCAGGGGAGCTCAGAATGTTCCAGACACAGTCGACATTCAGAGGGTAAGGCTCAGGAAAGTTGGGGCTATTGAAGGCTCCTCTTTCCATATGGAAGGTGCCCCCACAGGCTGTAATGAGCAAAAAAAGAGAGAAAATGAACTACAAGAAGGCGTATAATGGGGGAAAATACCTCAAACACATTGGATATTTTGAAAACCATGAAAGCACAAGATTCCCCTTTTGTGCAGCTTCTTGGCAAATATCCAAATATCATCTCAGAATTATGACTCAAAACAGGAAAGCCCTGTTGCAGGAAATAAGCAGCCCAGTCCCTACGGTCTTACAAGCAGTGGGGCTGACTCAGAGCCTGTCGATGTGTGTTGTTCCTTGTTTGGTCCTTTTATGTTAAACCAGAAATGCAGGATGGAATACACCTTGAAATATTGTTTAATGCAGAATGAGTGGTTTGCACTCCGACAAAGCTCCTTTGCCCATATATACAACATGTTGCAGTGTGCCAGTTTGAACTCACATTTCTTGTGCAAGCAAGAAAGGAAATGTGCTGTAAGAATGAAGCAATGCGATATTGTAGCTAGTGGTTTCCCAACAGGTTATCAAGTCCATTTTTCAGTGGCATCATAGTCTCTTTTCCCTAGATAAGGACGGATTGCTGAGTAGGAACACACATCTTCTATTTAGATTTGGCAGAGATAGTCCTGATTAAACCTGTGCGATCCCACTTTTTCAGATGCTTCTAAAATGTCCCAGTTTCTGTCTCCTCCTCCTCCTTTCCCCCTTTACCGCAAGCTTGCTTCAGTTGCCACAAACTGATTTCAAAGTGCAAAAGTAGTTTGTAGTAAATTAATACATCAGGGAAGAGAAAATGATAGAATGGAATCTTGCCCTTCCTGGTAGGCTCAGATGAAAACAAATTGCTAAGGCCCAGTGGTGTCATTAGAGGGATGCAATGGTGGGTGGGGCGTGCACTGGATGGTACCCCAGAAGAGGGGAGACACCCAACTGGGCCACCCTCCCATTACAGTGTGAGAAGGGGCGAGCATGCCATTCTTGGCTTCACTGGGGCAGCCACAGCCTCCTCAGGAGGAGGCAACGGTGGTGGTAGTGGTGAGGTGCGAAGAAGGCCAAGTATGCCTGGCCCTGCTTCAACGTGGTGGTAAAGGTCTCTTCACAAGGAGGTTGCTGCTGCCCCAGAAAAAGAGAAAGCTGAGCATGCCCAGCCCTGCTTCACTGCAGCAGCAAAAGTCTCCTCACGAGGAGGCCACTGCTGCTGCCAATGCCAATGCAACAATAGAGAAGACCAAGTACACCCGGCCCTGCTACGAGGACCCTGCTGCTGTCGTGGTAAAAGGGGAGGCTGAGAATGCCCAGCCTTGCTTTGCTGCAGCAGCAAAGGTTTGCTCTCAAGGAGGCTGCAGCTGTAGCAAAAAAGAAGGGGCAAGCATGCTCTTTTGGCTACCATAGGCCCCCGACAGCCCTCCCACACTGAGTGATACCAGGAGTGCAGATGCTACTGCTGCAGCCTCTCCTAGCTTGTGTGTTCCTCCTCATTAATAACTTTTGCCATCTTGAGCACACTCTGATGTTACTTAGCCAGATATCTTTGTTTTTATCTATGAAATATCGGAGGGTATGGGACCAAATAATGTGAGATTTGGCCTAATGGAACTCAACTCAGCCATTCAACCTGTACACACAATGGAGTGGGGAGTTGTATATACAAGCCACTTCCTGGTGCTTCCATTCTACCTATCAAACATTTTCCTTGCTTAAGTGAGGGTCCAAGGTGCATGAAGGTATCCATTTACATTATGCTTCCTTGTATGGGATGACCATTGTAATATTTGCCAGAGACTGGAAAGTTAATTTTTAGATGTTTTCTGTTCTTGTTAGTTGTTACATTGTTTTGGAAGTAATTTGTTGTTGTTGTGTGCTACATAATTTTTTTCCCATAACTCACTGCACTTTTATTCCTTTCTGTTACTGTACTTTTTTTTTAATGCCCTTTAAAGGCAATTTAAAAAAGTAAATAGAAAACAGTACTTATTACACCAGTAATGTAATACCAATTCACTAAATTATTTTTGAAATGTAACTGTTTTAATGCATTTTTTAAAAATGTAATTCTTACCATTACCAAAACACCCAAGTCATTTCCAATTATGAGTAATGCTGTTGTTGTTGTTGTTGTTGTTGTTGTTGTGTGCCTTCAAATTATTTCCCAATTTATGGAGCCCCTAAGGTGAACCTATTACTTCAGAGGGGGTTGCCTTTGCCTTCCTCTGAGGCTGAGAGAGTGTGACTTGCCCAAGATCACCCAGTGAGTGGGGATTTGAACTCTGAACTCCAGAGTCATAGTCCAATGCTCATACTGCTATACTACAGTGGCTCTCTTTTAGCTGTCACTAACTAGTTCTAAACTTGGGTCCTTGCTACTCAAGGTGGCAAGGTATCTCTTATAACTGTGACTGCTTGAGTCCTTTTCTCTTTCATCAGATGTAAAGAGGGCGAATTACAATTGCTCCATCGCAACTGGTACTGGAGGCCCAGAGAACTAATGGAATCATTCCATGCTATCTAGAATTAACCCATTGAAAAGCTTTGTATTAATTCTTGGTTATATGTACAACATATTAAAACAACCTTTTAATTTAAAAGAAACAAATGGAGAAAAGCTGCTAATTAAGAAATTGAGTCTATACACATGAACAAACCGTGGACACTCACACAGGTGTAACATCCAAGTGTTCTCTTGCTCCTTGGCTGAGCAACCTACCCCAGACCCTAACAGCTGGGGTCTGTTAAACTTCATTCAACAACCCCACGGGTTTTTCAACCAGCTCAAACTCCTGCTTCGCTCTTTTCTAGATAATTAATACTTCAAGAGAACGTCTCACTCCTAACAGCTTTTCATAACAAGGACTGTATATACAGCCTTAAAACAATTATACTCTTTCAAGAATGGTTGGTAACTTCTCAAATATTTGAACATCAGCTTACCAGATGTTGATGCAGCAAACATGGCACGGAACCCTTTGGCAGTAAATGCATTGTTAGAGATAAAGATGATGGACATAGCACTTGAAAAAGAAGTAATAGGATGTGGCATTGTGGTGCCACAATAACGCCCTGGAAAAAACAACAGGAGAGAAGTCAAACATGGTGTACTGGTTCTTTTGTCATGGCTGCTTATGATATCCTGCATTTGTCCCTTTGGGTTGTAGCGATGGAACATTAATTAAAAGACATTCATGAATGGCTGGATCAGACATATTCTGTTTCCCATGATATTTTCACTAGACATCTCCACGATGCTCATTAAGTGCATTAAAGCTTGGAAGAATTACAGTTCTAGACTGCAACACCCATAATCTCCAACCATAGGTTTCAGCAGGCCAAATAAATGTTAAACATTGCAATGTCCTTTATTCCTTAACAGTACTAGCTATGGAAAAGGTGATTTGCATTATGAAACATTTAGTCAAATAAATGGAAGCTGCCATACCTTGCAGAGGTGCATTGTAATTATTCCCTTCTCGAATTTCTACATAATCTGTGCTGCAGTTACGTATGTTGCCTTGAATCGCAAAGTCAGTGAACGATAGTGTAATATGGTTGACTGTTGGAATAGGAACATTGCAAACATAAGGAAAGGCTTTGGATTTCACATTGAGCTTTATTTTATTATTGAACACTGTCCTTATATTTTATTTTAATTTTTTTCATACATGCAAAACAATTTAAATATAATGAGTTTGTGCAAACATATATGAAAAAAAGGCTCACATATTCTTTCTTTCTCTTTCTTTCAAGGACACCAATTCCATCCCTTCTTTCCTGCTCCGAAGGTAACCATAGTTTGCTGTTGTATACAAACAAACAACATGTGATTTTGTTCTATACTTTTGTTTTATACTTGGGTGGTAGGGAGAAAATTATTGTGCTCCAGGGGAAGTGGAAGGAGAAAGAAACGTGCTCAGGTTCATTTATGTAGTGCAGAGAACATGCCTATGTTCATTCTTGCTAGAATTGTGCTTTAAAACTTGCATGTAATACTGTCATTAAAAGCAGGATATAAATATTTAAATGAATAAATAATCAATACTTTTCCCAAACAAATTTTCCCCTGAGCCAAAAATGTTTCTGTACCCTAGTATATTTTATCCTGACTCCTACTCTTTGAAAAAAATCCATGAACCAACCATTCTAATAATGATTTGCATCTGACTATGGAGTTCAAAGATTTCTCACTCTCTTGAAAGTCTGTGCAAAACTGCTCAGTAACAGCTACTAAGGGCCAAAGTGTCAGATAACCTGCAGACAAATTGCCAGAATGTCTACAATTAAAATACTGGAAAACTAGCACTTGTGTGCATGCAGCTGTAAAGGAAATGAATGGACCAGTCTGCTTTCATCTTTCTTATTTCCTTTGCATACACATGTTAATAACCTTGATTCAAACAATGATGTAGACACCAGAGTTCTATTTATTCTATGGTAATCTAAGCTTTATAAACTCCAATACCATATTCAAGCCTCATTATGAGGGCCCTACACCAGACAGGTTATACGTTATCTCATTCTGCACTATATCTTTTCATAATAAATCTCACTCTAGAAGGGATTAAGAGTCCCTTGGTTTTTGTCCATCTACCCGGATGCAGGACTTCCTATAGAAAAGAAAAGGAGGAATTCTGCATTGTTATCACAGATGAGAGGAGGATGTTAGTCACTCTGCTAACTTTCCTACAAGAGGGGGATGTGCCCATTAACTTACATGGTTCCTGGGCTTGAATAATCCAGCTGCAGTTCTGATTGTTTGGATAGTTGGCTGGGTACAGAGGGGAGGAAACCGGTATACCAACTGAATCAGCTTCTAAGACCCTTCCACATGCTTTGGAAGAAAGAAAGAAAAAAAGATATGAAGATACAGTAATAAACTATATGATGAAATCGGACCACCTTAAGAAACCCCAACATGCTCACAAACTGGAAATAATTTCTTTCTCATTTTTGACACCTCTATCCAAATTACTTAACATAAGAGTGTTAAAAATGAACACTGAATCTATTGTTGAATCAGATCACTGGTCACTGAACCAATCATTATCCCAGTTATTACCCAACCTTGCACCCTTTAGATGTTTTGGACTACAACTGCCATCATCCACAATCAGCACACCCAATTATCAAGAATGATAAAGCTGTTGTCAGAAACATCTGAGAAGCATTAGGCTAGGAAAGAATGGTATCCAGACAGCAGCTATCCAAGGTCTCTGACAAGTTGCCAGGAAGAAAAGAAGGCATGCCAGAAGTTGAACCAGGGCCTATCTGCATGCAAAGAGTTCATCTGCTGATCCATACTCCTTTTCTGCAGGAAAATGTAATACACATTTAATTTACCTTGGCCTTGCAAAAAAGAAACCATTTTTGTTCCTTTTTTTTTTACAGGAATGTGTGAGAAACCATTGAAAAACATGGACAAACTCATGATTAATTATTTCATGTGAGAATAAATTATTTTTTAAAATTACATTCCTAGCCTACACACACATGGCTATATAACCATAGCGCTATCTTGCTGTCTAAGGAAGCCCACTCTTCCTTAGGTCCAGCAGGAAATGTGTGTACACTTAGGTTCTATTCACTATCTCCTGGATAAGTGGAAGCTGAGAACAGGAACAGATCATTGTTTTGTGCTCTTGATTGCCATGTGTTAATTATAACATGGGAAAAGGCTCCTAATAGTAATCTAGATAGTCCGTTGTTGTTCACAGGAGCTTATTTAAATAGAGCTGGAATTTTCTATTTTTCTCTTGGGCTCAGGCCTGTCATATGACTTCAGATTCTCCTATAATTTTCTTCTTGTAAGTTTTCTTGGGTACCACATCAGGAGAGAGGTGGGATATTAAATGAATGAATGAATGAATAAATAAATAAATGTGTTTAAAAGAAAGAAAAGCCCAACATGCAGGCATGGTCCAAGACCATTTTTTTTCTGCATGAGGGAGCATAATAAATAGTATGGCAGTGTCGTAGGACCAAAATCCAGCTTTGTTATTTGGTCATCGGAGGAATAAAATCCCATAAACACCTCTCTGTACTGTGATTGGGACAATTAGACTGGGGTGAGCAACTATTTATTTATTTATTTATTTAGGTATTTATATCCCGCCCTTCAGCCCTAATGGCTCTCAGGGCGGCTTACAATAATATTTTTAATCAGACAGTTCCCTGCTCTCAGGCTTACAATCTAAAAGACACGACACAAAAGGAGAAGGGAATGGTGGAGGGAAAGGGGATGAGGTCCAGTGGTTCTTCTCTCCCTCTGAGGCCTGGACCAAGGCAGATGGATTGGAGGGAGGGCTCTTCCTTCTTCCAGGACTAGGTGGAGACCAGTGGACAATTCCCCTCCTGCAGCCCTTTCTGGGTAGCATCTCCCACAGGAAGCCCAATATCTCCATTTTCCTCTGCTGTCACTCTCAAGATGGCAATTAAGAGTGGCATCATTTTGAGAGGGACTGAAGAAGAAAATAGAAATATTTTGGGGGGAGAAGACTAGGATTTTGGGAGGTTTCTGTGTAGTTTGGGGGCAAAAATGTGCTCCAAAAATATCCCAGTTTTTTTTAAAAAGTGCAGTTTGGTGGCTTTAGGAAACTCATGGGGGGCTTTAGAGGCCATAAAAGTGGAATACAGGTGCTGCATTGTGCCCACACCTGAATTAGGAATAGGCCAAAGCACATAACTAACCATCTGTTACTTTTTCATAAAAGTGTTTTTAGCCAAGGAGCACTAAGATCAACTACAAGGCCAAGTTAGGACTAGAATGAGAAGAGCAAGAAACAAACCTTCTTTGAACTGAGCACTGAAGCCCCTGAGATGGATAGAGCTGTCAGAACGAAACCGGACAAACATGATATTTTGAGTGGATGTGATAGGAGCAGGTCGCTCAGTGCCACAGACTTTTCCAAGAAGTGGAGTTTCATTATCTGGTCCATCAAATATCTATATGACAAAGCAATATGAATAACATTAGAACAACACGGTTTATTATGTGCCCATCAGAAATCTGCGAATGATGGCACAAAGAGGTATTTGTTAATAGCATACTGCTGTTTTATTTTCTTCCTCTTATACATTAGCTACTTCCTAAGTACATTACTGGCAATAAATCATCTTTGGATCTCCATTCCTAGGGAGGTTAGGATGGCTCCTTATTTGCTCTCTTTCCAGCAGCAGGTGAAAACCTTTTGTATTCCAGCAAGCCTTTGAGAATTGACTGTTTTACAGAAGAAGTACTTTTATGGTGCTGTACTGCTTTTAAAGTAATATTTTAAATTGTTTTAATTCTACCATTAGGTTAATAACATTTTAATCTCAGCTTGTGTGTGTTTTTAACCATATGTCTTTTTATTTTTATTGTAATATCATGCCGTATGTTTTTATGTATTAAGTCACTGGAGAGATACTCTTCATTTTTGGTAAAAAAAACCAACAACTTAAATCTGAGTAAACTTATATATCATAATAGGCAAGATTTGTCACATCACAGAGATGAATTTCTGCAGGACATGAAGAATTGCAGCTATCACCACATGTGGAACAGATGGTTAAAAGTCACATTGTGATGAGTCTCAAGGGGAACATGAGTTGGACCTGAAATCATCAGAAACCATTGCTGCAACTTGCAAAATATCAGCATTTTGCAACATTCACTGTATCAACATGATTGTTGCAGGGATATAGACAGAGAGAGGAGGAAACGTGGGAGAAAACACATTGCTCTACAGTGAACAAAATCTGTTTGCTTTCCCTGAAAGTGCCTCATGTTCATGAACTCACTTCCCTAAGCATTTTCAAATGCTGGGAAATCAAGCCAGAGATACAGCTTCAGATTGGATGGCTGGAAAATACATGGATGAAATACACAGGGATTAGTGCATTCAGCTCAGATATTTCTGTAACTGTGTTTTCCTCGAAACTACAAACAGTGTAGTTTACCACAAATATCCTCTCTTTTTAAACCTAAGTGCCAATGGGGTAATAGAAAACAGATACTTTATTCACAGTAATGGGGCAGGAAGGTGAGACATTGGAAAAAGGGCAAAGTTTCAACCAAGGAGCTGACAGCACAATGTCACACCCACTGTGTTCTTTCTTGTGTTCTCTTTTTCTTCCTGGCATCAGTTGTATTGGGACAGAGAAATGGGGCAGTTATCTTGGCACTTCTGTACATCCATGTGGGAAACTCTGACATTATGGATTGGATCCTAAATTTTCACTCCATCGGTGGAAAGAGCATCTTTTTTGCAATTCCCTTCCCCTAGAATGGAAGTTTCTTCTATAGTGAAATGAAAACTTGGGAGCCAAACCTCAAGAACCAAAGTGGGGAACCTTGTATAAGGCTAAGGATCTCATCTGACCACTGAACATGCCAGCTGGACCTGAGAGTTAGTGCCCAACATTACCTGGAAAGCCACTAGCTCTGGTTACAGGTTTATGCACACTTATTTCTGATTAGGCATTTATAGGATTGCACTGTAAATTATTTCTTTCCAGTGGGTTGCATAGACAAGGCAGGACTCACATGATCAAAGTGCCAGCACTTTGATAATTAGCAGGGACAAATCAGATGATTTACCCAGATCTCCCTGTTTCTCCTGAACTCAGGTCTTCTCTGCACTGGCCAGGATTTTGAGTGCCCTGGCCCTGCAACTGCCCCAACTTGCCCCATTGCCTTGACTTCCATTCCTGTTCTGTGGGGTGAGGAATTTGGGCAGATGTAGGCCGAAGTAACATTTCCAAGTTCATTAATTAGTACTGTTAAGATAAATCAAACAGGGTGACAGCCAGTAGATTGCTTGCTTAGAACACCTCTTTACTGTACAGGAATACCAGATAATTATTTATTTCCATAGCTATCTGCATTTTAAAATCTTTGTGATTTTATATAGAATGTGCAGCCACACATTGGTTTATGGATTTCCAGAGGAGCTTGCACTGTCCTGTTTCTGAGCTTATAGTTGAACAGCACAACTAAAAATTAATCAGCTCCAGTTGCTGGGAAAGAATGACTCACAGTTTACTGGTATTTCAGACCACAGCTCAGTGCATTAAAAAAAATACTTCTAAGATCTACTGCAGTCACTGATTTCACTTAGATTTAGCCATCACACTGTGAAAGTATAAAGGAAATGAAAGACCTATACAGTTGGCTCTCCACATCCATGGCTTCTTTTATCAACGGATTCAAACATCCAGGGTTTGAAAAAAAAATTAAATATTAAATTACAAAAAACAAACCTTGATTTTGCCATTTTATATAAGATACACCATTTTACCACACCATTATATTTAAAGGGACTTGAGCATCCATGGATTTTGATTTCCACTTGGGGGTCCTGGAATCAAACTCTAGCAGATACCAAGGGCCTACTGTATTGCCATATGATAGAAAATATCCTTATGTTGCAGTCCTTATCTGGTTTGTGGCGGGGTGAAGTGGGGCAGAATGATAGAATAATGTGGGTTGTGTGACTGCATGGAAACAAGTGTTGGCTTGTGTCTTTTTAGCAGTTCACAATATCCACAGAGTTCTTCTACAACACCACATCTGAAATGAGTTGGTTTGCTTCCTATCAGCCTTCTTCACTATCCAGCTCTCATATCTATACATAGTGAAGGGAAATACAGTGGCATGGGATCCTAAATATTCAGTGGACAATCCTAAATCGACAACCCTAAATATTCAGTGTATCTTTGCACTTCAAGATCTTGACTAGTTCTTTTTTAGCTGACCTCCCAAGCTTTAGTCTTCTGATTTCTTGACTTCTCTTGAAATCTCTTTTCTGATTACTGACTCTTCCAAGATATGGAAAACCTTTAACTATTTGAATTTTTTCACCTACATTAAAGTTATATAAATCATCCATGATCATTATTTTTGTTTTTTTAATGTTCAGCATTAAACCTGCCTTAGCACCTACTCACCCAGCCCACTTTATTTGTCCTGTAATAACCTCTGTCCAAACAAAAATGAACAAGTGTGCAACATTTTTCATATAGGTAGCAAGTTAAATTTCTCTTAACATGAAAGAAACGTTTAAATTACTGATCACAATTGCATCAGAATGTCTATTGTTACTTACTGCAACATAGTCAAAGTTACAAGAACCGTGAGATTCTATTTCAAAGTCTGTGAAGTTCAACAGAACACGGTAACCAGAGTCAACTCGGATGACCCAAGAACAGTCAGTATTGTTGCTGTAAGGCTGAGGATAGTTAGGAGAATGGATTTCACCATGTGGAGCTTGGAAAACTCCTCCACATCCTGGAAATTAGGCAAAGAGTATTGGTCAGACAAATATATCTTAACAAATATAGGCTTGAAATGAATATTAAGTCTATAAGTAAGGGTATGAAAATCCTGCCAGTTCTAGTTCTGTTGCATTTCTCAAAATCTGGCCAACAATTTTGTCTCATCCAAATTCCATATTGTGTTGCAAGGTATTTTTTCCCTCACATACCTGCCTGCCTATTTGTATGTGCACATGCATCTGAGTAACTTCAAGTTGCCTGTCAACTTATAGAGACTTCAAAAGGTTCTCCTAGGAAAAGAATATTCAGAGATGGTTTGCCCTGCTTTCCTTGAAATACAGACTACAGCATCTGGTATTCCTTGATGATTGCCCATCCAAGTACTAGCCAAGCCTGACCCTGCTTAACTTCTCAGATCAGGTGAGCTCTGGTGCCTTCAGGGTACTTCAGCTGAGTTTTTTCATGTCACAACAACCCCATGGAGGAGCATCTAATGAGAACGAGTGGCTGGCTCATGGTTGCTCAAAGGGTTTTGTGCCGAGATATTCAAAGTTCAAGTCCAACTACCAGATTAACTAGAACTCCCCTGCTTCCTGCTTCTGAGACATGAAATGGCAGGCTTCATTGTGAATGACAGTGATACCCATAACAATTTATCATTTCTATAAATTAAAATGCTTTACTGCAACAAAACAATATTTAGATTACCAGTTCTTGCTTTTGTCCTTTACCTTTCCACTAAACATGTGCTCAGTGACAAATAAAGATGCTCTGATCTCACTGCCATTCAGTGACAAAGTGGATCTGTAAGTCCTTTTACCCTCCAAAATTGTAGTTTTGATAGTAGAAAGACAGTCACAAAGCAGTGGGAAGAAGAAAGAGGGCTTCACAGTTGAAAAAGATGGACTTTCCTTGGTTCACCAAAATGTGTAATTAAGCACACTTAAAACACTCATGCATATACACACACAAACCAAAGCAAACCAGACCCCTTCACCATTTAAACTGGGATGGCAATATGTGTCCCTCAAGACCCCGTTGGACTGCAGCTTTCATGAGCTCTAGCCACCATAGCCAAATAGGAGCATTGGTCCAACATATTTTGAGGGCTACAAGTTGACCACCCCTATTTAAACCTTAATAGTTAAAACATGCTCATTGGAACATCCTTTAGTAATTTAATTGCCTTGTGAGTGAAATAAGCTGAATGCTTTCTGAATTCTGTCTTGCGGCATATGACATACTGAATAAAACGTTGCACCTTTAACATCTCTTTGACTTCACAATTTACTGTCCTCAAAGTTTGGAAACAGTATTTTTGGGGGAAAACTCCCAGAATCTCCCAGTTATCATGGTGATTGGGGGATTCTGGGAGCTGTACTCTAAAATGTAATTCCAAACTCAAATTATTCTATAAATGAATGATTCCAGTTAAATGCAGCTGAGATTTGGCTTAATAGTGTGATTGATGGTATCTTCCATTTTGCTTTCCATCATTTTAACTTCACTAGTCACGAACAAATAAGTACAGGAAGATTGGGCTAACTGTATGAAAGGTAAAATGTTATTGACTACAGTAATTTAGTATGTGTGCCTCAACTTCACAAAAATGTTGGGGGTGCTTCTGCTTTGCTCTGTAACCCAGGCCCAGTCCTCTCAATGCCCTAGCACAAAGAATCACTCTCACCTCCAGGTATTTCTTGCCAAGTAGCATTGAATCCCCTTCCATTCACAGATCTGTCTGTTTTAAATCGGACTACAATTGCATTTCCAGTGCTGGAGATATGCAGAGGATTCTGCAAGGTTCTTGGCACACACAGCTGAGCCAGTCTGGGAGAAGATAAGTCAGGCCCACCATAGATCTAGAAATAAAAGATAAGCAGAAAAAGTAATGATGAGGGCATAAATGAGCATCAACTGAAAGTGTAATTTTCATTTATATTTTTGGAGTTAACTGGATTTTTGTAACTTTTTTTTTTTACAATCTAACATTCAGATAAACTGGAATGTTCACCAATTGTGGTGAAGTATATGATGGTGTCCATCCACAATTCTATTTAGAATTGGAAAGCCTAGCATTTGAATCTTACTTCAACAATGGCAATGGGAAAACATTGTCCTCTGAGCCTAAGGTGGGTGGTTTCACAAGTTACATCTTGCTGCTACTTTTCTGTCCCATGTTGACTAATGATGGGATTGACTCTGATGAACAGAATTGTGGAAGACAATGGGAGCAATCCAAATATCCATTCTGCTGCATGTTCAATCTACATGATTTGTGATCAGTGGAGGACGCATACCAGCTCCAGAATCAAGTGAAATATATAACATCTGCAAACCTATGAATATATGGGATTGCCTTGCCCATTGCTCATTCACACTTTGACTTCTGATGGTCTCAGTAGGCCTTAGAGTTTCATAATGTGAAAATAGCATGTAAGCATACACACATGCACACACACACAAACACACTAATAGAATTTGGTTTTTTTAAACAGGTTTATATATAGACAGAGAATGGGGTAAAGTAGGAAATGGATAATTACAGCCTTCCAGAGCTTTTGGGACTAAAATCTCCATAATTCCACATCACAGCATATGTTGGCTCAGATTAGTAGGAGCTTTAAATCAAAAGCATTTGAAGGGCCACACCAGCCCAGTCCTGGGCTACAACTATCTTGCAGATTTTAGGTAATCTTGGCCTGGTCCATCAACTCATGAATCATTTAGAAATTTATCAGGTTTGAATACTTCATTAATAATTTACAATTTCTTATAGTTGTAAAGAAATAGATCTTGGATTATTCTAACTGCAATATTTTGACCTGCATATTATTCTAACAAGGAACTTTCAGTTTTATAACTTTACTAGACTTTCACTGAGGGCTTGTTCCCCTTTCCTCTCTTTTGGCACTGTCATATCACTATCTTGCAATATTTGCAGTTTATACGTGTTGCTGGAAACAAATCCTAAGAAATATTTATATTTAGCAGTTACAGTGGACCCTTGTTATACACTGGGGTTTGGTTCCAAGATCCCCCGTGGATAACAAAATCTGTGTATGCTCAAGTCCCATTAAATATAATGACATTGCAAAATGGTGTCCATTATAAAAAATGGAAAATCAAGGTAAATTTATACTTTTTTGGAACATTTTCAAACCGTGTATGCTTGAATCTGTGTATAAAAAATCCGTGTATAAGACAGGCCGACTGTATAGGACTTTGTTCAAACAAATCTTTGTCACTACTTTCAAAAGTTAATGAACCTTTAATGAATTGCAAAAGGGTTCCCCGAGGATATACATTTTCAAAATAATTTGAAAACTGTAACAAAGATTTCTAAAATGTACATTTTGTAATGGGTATGTTGTAACACTCAGCATGACTTTCTTTCTGACCTCTCAACAAAAGTCTGTATCCAAATGTTTAGTAATCTGAATCAATCCCATCAATCCTATATACTGAGAATATCAGCACATTTATCTTGATTCACTCTGTTTGAATGTATTTACCACAATGAGATACTCCACCCAGCCATGCCCTTCCTTTCTGGATGAACGAAAAGAGCATTTATGTATTTTCCCAAGAAAAATCCACAGTGGAAAGAACAGCACAACCCCTAAAATATTATTGCTTTGATTCATGCAGGATGAGAAGAATCATTTAAGTATAGAATCGTTTTTCTGCCAAGTGTGTATAGAATGTTGATATTATTCTCCAGTTTGGTTAGCAGCCGATTATAACGGTGCAAAGGTCTGAGTAACTGCTTTCATTTGAGACAGAAGACGCATTTTGACATGTGATTTGAATTTATAATTGCCCCTCTGTTCTCAGTTCTTGAACAATATTCTGGTTATAGTTAAAGGAATGGAATTACTGCTAAAATGTGGTCATTATGGGCATAGAAAGAGTCTTAATGTGCTTCAATTTCAGGTGGGTTCATTCATGACATTTTTTTCTGTAAGAAAGTCTACCACCTCCATTTGAACATACAGAGCATGGGGGAAGTATCAAGTAGCCTCTGTGGGTCTGACACGAGTTTCACACTTCATGCTCAACCATGCTAAAATCACTGCTTAATACTACATGCATGAAAAGAATACTTCATCAGTCTTCTTCGCATGTTTCCAGGAGAAACACTAAACTAGCACTGAGCTTCATGTCCCCCTACTCTTGGCTTGTTGTTACACGTGACCAGGAATCATGATTACAAATAATTTCCAGTGTACCCCAAACAATTCAAATTATATTTAAGAGATCTGCCGAGGGAGTGCACTCTAGTGGTGAGCACAGACAAAGGCCAAAAGGCAGGACTTAGTGAATTCACTCTTGATTTTGCTGCCACTCTCCTGAAGCTGATCCAAGCTGAATGGGAGCTCTCTATTGCTGGCACCTATTGCTTCAGAGGTATCAGCTGTGCCTTTTAAAGCAGCTGCAAGAAGAATGGTAATACAATCAAGAATTGATTCAGTGACCCTGTGGAGGCAGATCCAGAAGCTATACCTGCATGGGAATAAAAAAAAACCCAGAATATTTTCATTTAAGGCTCTTATTGGACAGACCCTTTCAGTCTATTAGAATGGGAAGAAACTTACAAAATTTGAAAATGTACCAAGAAGTGGTCTCTCAGGCAAGGGAGCATTAGATCTCTGAGTGTATCCAAAGGGCCAGACTGAGACCTTACCCTTATCTAGCAATTAAATACTATTGCTTGATATGGCCAACTAGAATAGATGTACTGAAGGGATGTGGTTTGCATAATTGATTCAATGGGTCTACTGTAGTTGGGATTAGCAATTGATTTAGGATCATCTGTTGTAGCTTGGATAAGGCAAATGTTTTTATCACCATACATGTGATATCACTATACAGCTCCCTCCTGCCCCGAACCAAATCCTTGAACCTTCCAAGGCCTGCTGCGACAGATTTAACAACTTCTTCGCGGATAAAATCTCTCGGATAAGTGAAGGTCTAGATGCCAGTGTTAAAGCAGAAACCGGAATAGAGGTATCCAGAGCTTCCATGGACTTGGTTAAACTGGATCACTTTGAGCCTGTAA
The DNA here is from genome assembly GCF_019175285.1 of Sceloporus undulatus. Taxonomy (NCBI): domain Eukaryota; kingdom Metazoa; phylum Chordata; class Lepidosauria; order Squamata; family Phrynosomatidae; genus Sceloporus; species Sceloporus undulatus. Next base: position 27,266,820 of record NC_056527.1, on the reverse strand, counting down.
GGATGTGGACAGGATCCTTAGGAGTGTTAGGAAGATGACCTGCTCTCTCGATCCCTGTCCCTCATGGCTGGCGGCTCAGGGGGGACCAGTGATAACTTTAATGTTACACCGGATTATTAACACTTCTTTCAGGGAAGGGCAATTTCCATCGAAATTAAAATTGGCCACTGTAAGACCTTTACTAAAAAAGCCCTCCCTGGACCCCCTGATGCATAATAATTATCGGCCTGTATCGCTGTTGCCATTTTTGGGTAAGGTGATCGAGAGGGCGGTTGTGATCCAGCTCCAATTGATCCTGGATGAAACAGATTATCTAGACCCATTTCAAACCGGCTTTCGGGCGGGTTACGGGGTTGAGACTGCCATGGTCGCCTTGGTCGATGACCTCCGTCTGAGCACTGACAGGGGAAGCGTGTCCCTGTTGGTGCTCTTGGACATCTCAGCGGCTTTCGATACCATAGACCATGGTATCCTTCTGGAGCGCCTGGAAGAGGTGGGGATCGGGGGCACTGCGCTCCAGTGGTTCCGGTCCTACCTCACTTGGAGGTTCCAGATGGTGCAGCTGGGAGACGTGTGCTCCGACAAGAGACCCCTAACATCTGGGGTCCCTCAAGGAGCCATTCTGTCTCTCATGCTTTTCAACATCTACATGAAACCGCTGGGAGAGATCATCCGGAGACATGGGGCGCGGGGTTATCAGTACGCTGATGACGCCCAAATAATTTTCTCTATGTCTCTGACTGATGCAGTGACCGGGGTTGGCATCTCTCCGCTCGTGGCCTGTCTGGAGTCGGTAATGGGCTGGATGAGGGAAAACAGGCTCAGCTTGAATCCAGAGAAAACGGAAATACTCGTGATAGGTTCTCCTGGCCCAGGGATGGCGGTGGTTCCACCTGTTCTGAACGGGATCACGCTTCCCGTGAGGGACTCCGTACGCAGTCTGGGGGTGCTCCTTGACTTGTCGCTCCACCTTACATCTCAGGTGGATGCGACGGTCAGGAGCACCTGTTATCAGCTTAGGCTGATACACCAGCTACATCCCTACCTGAGCCGGGGGGACCTAGAAACAGTGGTACACGCTCTAGTAACCTCTCGGTTGGATTTCTGCAATGTGCTCTACATGGGGCAACCCTTGTACCATACCCGGAAGCTGCAATTAGTGCAGAATATGGCAGCAAGACTGGTCACTAATACACCTAGGACCAGTCATATTACACCGGTCTTAAAGGACCTACATTGGCTGCCTATTCGCTTCCGCCCCACACACTCAGATCCAGTAGGCAGCAGTTACTAAGAGTTCCAGAGGTTAGATTGAACAACACCACTAGAAGGGCCTTCTCGACCTCAGCCCCCATCCTCTGGAACACGCTGCCTATTGAGCTCCATTCAGCAACCTCCCTGGCCCAATTCAAGAAGGAGCTAAAGACGCTTCTCTTTAGGTAGGCTTATCCTTAAGCCTCTGCCTTGAGAGTCCTTCCCCCCTCTGTTAAGTCCCTTTGTTAGTTCCCCCTGTTAGTTCCCCTGTTAGTCATTGGTGAGTCATCTGTGATTTGGCACAGATTATTTTATTGTATTGATGGTTTTATAATGCTGTTTTAATAATTGTGTAATACTTGCTGTGAACCGCCCTGATGTTCCGAAGGGCGGTATACAAATAAAGTTTATTTATTTATTATTTATTAATGGCTATGTTACACCCCAAATGCTCTTTTTAAATTATCACTTTTGTGATGATCATAAATGTTGTCCTCTTCAAGACGTATTTGAACATGGCTATAAAAGTCTGTCAACTAAGGTATCATTCCACGCCACTAGTAAAGTGTATGCTTGTTTGGTGCCAGCTTGCACAGGTGGAATGCTTATATCTGGACCAGCACTGTGTAGTTAAATAAACTGCCATCTTTAATCACTATGTATCAATTTTTGAATTGAAAACTGGACAAGTTTCCCCTTCACTACCTAAGAAGTTTCTGAAGAGCAAGATCTAAATAACTTTGTTCATATTCTTATTATGTTATCAACAGTTCTTTGAACTTGAATGAATAGTTAAGGTTCAACTTGTAACACAGTAATTTCAGTTTATTCTATATCCAGTTGGATTCCCCTCTCCCTGGTTTCATTCCAGAAAGTCTATCAGGCTCCAAGAATACTTTTTGGTTGGCACAAGGGACTGCAATGGGAAGGTGGTGTGTAGTCCCTTTTGCATGAGCAGAGCTTTATTTGTGCTTTTCTGAACTGAAACCTCTGTCACACTTATCTTCAGTCCTCCTAAACAGTGATTGGAAAAGTTACATTTTTGGGCTACAACTCAAATCCCCCATGTTGCCAACGTTGTTGAAGTACAGAGTACAATGTTCTGTCTCAGGGGATTTTGAGAACTGTAGTCCAAAAAAGAAACATTCCCAAGCTCTGATCCTAATATGTCGTTACAGCTATCTCATTATGTTTGCATATCAAAAAGTGAAGGGAAGACATAGCAATGCACAAGAGAAAGGGCACAATATATGTGTGTGTGCGTGCGCACGTGCACACATGCTATTTTTACTGATAGAAAGAACTGTGGGGCAATTCTTTCATGGAAGATTGCACATCAAGAAAAGGCTAAAATCCTCTTCCCCACATCCTTTCCCCAATCTTGGTGGCAGACTGCCCCACTCCAAATGGCTGTTCTTTGCAAAACAATTTAAAAGACAGAGGCAGATTCTTGCCTCTCTGTCATCACATCTCCTTTGGCCCTTAATTTGTTCAGTGCTCTTTTACATTGCCAGCCAGTTTCACAATTGTCTTTTGTATGGTTTCAAAATCAAAGGGTATTTCAAAAAAGCCAAGCAGCTGAGGAGTGGTTCTTTCCCCACTTTTCTTTGCATGCCAGTTCAGCTAATCAGATGCTTTCATAAAGGCCGGAGCAAAACAAGCCAAACTGTTTCCATGACAGAAAATAACATTGTTTTTAAAAAGAAGTTACTTTTAGTTATAAAGGCAAAAATTGTTACCATATGAATCCATCCGGGGTGGGGGACTGCAAAAAATGTCAGGGTGTGGTCCCTGCAGAAGTACCATATGCCCAAATAGAAAAAGCTGTTCATTTGCAACACAATGGAGAAAGAGAACGCCTTTTTCCAACAGATCGAGTTAGGCACAGTGCAAATCAATAAAACCCTTCGTTTTAGCCTGTTTTTGCCATTTGCTTCTGCTCCGTTAGCTCTGTTTAATGTGACAACTGAGCCGGCATGCCAAAGTTATGAGCAACAGAAAGGCTGTTTTATGTGGCTAGCTATACTCACTGGGCGCAGATTTCAGGAAACAAAAGTGAGTGTCTATTGAGACAGAACTACTCATGGGGAAGGGAGGGCTGGGAGATAAGTGAATATCAGGTTATCTTTCGGGACAGCACTGAAATCTAACCAAATGTGTCTTGCACAGAAAGAAAGGCAATCTGGCCTGCTCTGCAACATGGATGAGAATGATGCCAAACAAATGAACAAAAAAGCCTTTAATTTCTAAACTGCAGTGTCATCTTGGTATTGCAGGCATGAAAACTGTGAAATGACCAGCCTTTTGTTGGGTGATCGTAACAAAGAAACTATGACTGATATGGGTGATTGCACACTGTCACTGAGGTCATCAGCAGGAGAGGGAGAGTCACTGTCCATGGATGGAGGTATTTACAATGGAAACTGCCTAATCCCAGTAGGTTTTGGAAAATTTAGTTATATTTTGACTGCAGAACTCCTTAGCTACCATGACCAATGGCTGTAGCAGATTTGGGACTTGTAATTAAAAAACATAACTTGTTCAAACTCTATTTTTCCCCACTGGATTGGATTCAAAGATGCTGACATGGAGATGGCATCCCAATAGAAAATACTTTTTAAACTTTTTAAACTTGGTACACAGATCCAGCTATGGACTCCTATGACCTATGAATTTTTATAAGGAGAAATCAAGGGATATTACAGACTAATACATCTCACTGGATGTCTGGAATGATGGCAACTGCTTTATTTAACACCCAGGTGCTTGAACAGTTGTAGTCAGATCTATCACTTTGGCTTTTCTTATTTTTGCAATGCCACCATCTGTCTGAGTCAGTTTACATGCACCTCAGAATCTAGATTTTTGGGTGGGAAGACAAAGTAGTTTGGACTTTAATTCTGTCTTACCCCAAGAAAACAAAGTCAGTTACCTTCGTATTGAACCTAATTTTTATAGGTGGAAGGAAAATATATGCTTTTAAGTATTACAGAGGTCCTACAGTAAAAAATATAGTTAAAGATTTCTAGGAACACAAGAGACATTGCAGACAGGGTCAGCCAGAAAAATCAGCAACAGCAGAACACATTATAAACTACCCTGGGCATAAAATGCTATTTGAAAACACTGAAATTCTGGACCATGCCAACAACTATGAGGTAAGAATACACAGGGAAGCCAGTGAAACCCACAAACTCCTAGACAACTTCAACAGGAAAGAAGAAATGCTTAAAGTAAACAAAGTTTGGCTATCAGTCCTGAAAAACACCCAAATCAAGACCCAGCAAGTGCAAACGAAATCCACCCAAGGTCAGGGCATTTCCCAGCAGACAATGGATCACTAATAAATAGACACCCTGAGGCCTTGCCATTCAATAACAGATCAGCACAGAAATTAATATATAAATCATGTCCTCTCAACCAAGACTCACAGTGTATCTACCCCGCTCACTTCTATGCCAACATTCTCTGAAGAACATGGTCACATAGCCCAAAAAACTCACAAAAAAGATGAAAACATTGTTTACAGTACTAATTGCCATTAAATATGAAGCACGGAACTAGTTCTTTGCTGCAATTTAGAGTAGATATATAAACAATGCAACTCAAATAATCATTATTTAAAACAATGTGTGTCTTGTGCACCCAGAGAAAGTGGAGTTTACAAAGCATACAGCAGGGACGGATAGTAGATTTTCTTCATTTTATCAGTATAATTTATGTCTGCAGAAGTCATTTTATTGTGCCTGGATTGTCAAGAAACTAGGAATGAAAAATTCCTGCCAGTCTAGTCCTGATGTACCTTCTGCCTATCCTGGGTTAAGGAAATTAAAACAAAACTACTTACTTCCAGAACATCATAGCTGCAGCTTGAATGGTATTCTATGTCAAATTCCAGAATGGTGAGTTGAATGCTACTGCCTGGGGTTGTATGAATATACCAGTGACATTCCCTATTGTGTGGGTAGTTGTTTGGATATCCAAGACTGTGGAAAGATCCAGAGGCTCCATACAGTTCTCCACCACATCCTGAGAAAAGTAGACAACACATTTCAGGGTTGTAACAAAATAAACATGGAAGTGCAAAGACTGTTAAACTGATAGTTTATTTAGGAGACAGACAGTTCAAACTGCTTCATACAAACCTTCACCAATTGGGAGAAAATGAAGGCTGAGCACAAAAAGCAGGTTCATATGTAATACTTGGTGCTGTTCCTTCCATTTGGCATAGCAAAATGACTGTTTCAGATGGCAGGACTGCCTTCCAACAACTCCAGTTGAATCCCATGACCATTCCCTTCTTTGGAGGATTAAGGACAAGTCATAGGGAACATAAAAGACCAGAGCGCTATGTTCCATATTACTAGTGTCGCATCCTCTAAACCAGCCAACTGTTGTCTAGGGCAGTGGTTCTCAACCTTTGATCCTTCAGCTAATCTGGACTTCAGTTCTCATAATTCCCAACTGTTGGCCATGTTGGTTGGGACTTCTGGGAACAGAGGGCCAAAAGTTGAGAAATAACTGCTGTAGAGTGTTTCACATACTCTCACTGCCAATATTGGAGCTAGATTCAACTGCAAGCCCAAAACATGGTTTGGAGTGTTTTTTCAGTTACTGGCTAGTGAGTATGTGCAAACATCAGTTGCCAGTGGAGATATGTTAGCAATCTAAGATCTGACCAAAAGAACATATCTCTTAAGAGAACTGGAGTGTTTTCACATGGAAAGGAAGAATAGAGTTGATCTTCCTATGAAACACATGCTGTGCCCCCACCGCTACTTCTGGGAGGGCTCCTGATACCTCTAGGAGGCACAATGGTAGCTGTTCTAGAAAGTTCCCTGCTGATGCGGGTTTTCTGGGGAAAAGAAAAAATGAAAATTTTCTGGAAATTTTCAGTGCTCTAAATAATGTCATATAATTTAGCACATTTAAACATTCTATTCAAACACATTCAAAGCTTTATATGGAAATTATTTTATTGGACTGTTTGTAAAGAGAACAACAATGCCTCTCTCATAGAACTCCTAGAAGATTTAGAATTTTGTATCCTATAGTTAGTCTATCTAACATGACTGACTGTAGTATGACAGCCCAGATAACTGTGGATAAAGGCAGGTATACATATCTGAGTGAGACAAATTTTGTATTGAAAAAATACCATAATTTCCAAAACCCATTAATGCCTCTCTCCTCAGGCAGCACATGTCACAGCAGGAGTGTGGTCACCATGATAGGGGATGAACTTTCTTATCTGATCTGATACTGTGACAGAATTTATTGATGATTCAGAAAATAGACTCTGCAGAGAGCTGCTGATGCTCAATTGCCTTGATCTAAGGGGTCCCTCCTCAAAGTGAGGCATTATACCATGGGTGAGAATTGTGTAGCCCTTCAAATAATGTTAAACTGCAATTCCCATCACATTTTACCACTAGCTATGCTGGTTGGAACTGCTAGGAGGTGCAATCCAACAACAACAGAAGATTAAAATCCTCCCCACCCATGTTTTATGGGAATGCAAAGAAAGTCTTCAAACAAGTAAGGCAGGTTTCAACACTTTTCTAGCATACCCTGAAACTGTCTTGATTTGGGAGGATCAGCCCCAATGAATCCACTTAACTTCCCACTTTTCAGATATTTTTAAAATGTTCCAATTTTTTTCTGTTTGGTCCAGTTTCCCCCATAGTTCCCACCTAACTTCAGTTGCAGCAAACTGAGTTCAAAGTGCAACAGTAGTTTGCACTTAGGTTACTCGAGCTAGGAGAGAGGAGAGGATGTGGTGGGGTCTTGCCCTTCCCAGCAGACTTAGGCGCTTTACAGAGCACCCAAAAAGAGCACTCTACGGCGCCTGTGTTTGCTGCATCAGGGAACTGCAGCGGACAAACCGTGCGGTTCCCCGGCGCAGCAAAAAGAATCCGCAAAAAGCGGGTTCTTTTTGCTGTGTGGTTTTGACGCCACAAGGTGCCAATGGTGCACTTGCGGCATCATAACTGCACCGCGACATGCAAACACTAAGCGTCCGCCACATCAAAATGGTGGCGCCCATCTGTATAGGGCGCCACCATTTTGACGTACCCAGTACGTACTAGGGGTGAGGCCTGATTGGACGCTGCGTCCTCGGCCAACCCCTAGTACGTACTGGGGGCATGGCAAAGGCCCGCGTAGAACGCGCCTTAGGCAAAAACAAACTGCTGCATCCTCTCCTAGCTTGTGTGCTTCTTCATCAATGACTTCTGCCATCTTGAACACACCCTGATGTGGTCAGGAAAACCATGTATACACTTGAAAAAGTATCTAACAAAAAAGGTGTATATGTGAAAAATATGCTTCAGTGGGCTGGGCAAAGTGTGGCCCATGGACCACATGTAGCCTTTGGGGCCCCAAAGTATGGCCTTTGAACACTCTGAAAAACACTTTTTTAAAAAGTTCATTTCAGATGATTTTTCACATGATAATGAACTAAATGTACACAAGCAAATGCAGATGGTTACCCCCCTCCCAGAACTAATCCGCCCACCCAGAAAAACCTGGCCAAACGTTATATCACTTCTGATGTGCAGATGCCTGTTTTAGGAAATGCAGAAAATGTCTATGTTGGAACTGAGACAGAACAAAAAATTGTGGTGGGATTCTGGGAAAGCAAGGAGACCAAAACTGTCAGATTTTTTTATATCCCCATGGAGAATGCCCTGCTGCATGAACCACTGCGCACTAGAGTTCTGACTGTTGTGGGAAATGGAGCAGAAAGAGCTACGCTCTTAATTATTGGATAATAGACATCAGTAAACAAATCTCCTGAATTGTAGTCCTATCTTTACAATCTATTCTTTCTTAAGAATGGCAGTTGAATATCATGAGTCAATAAAAGCATGCAAGAAGTTACACTCTGCACTGCCACACAATTTTTTGGTTTATGTTTGCCCTGTCACTGTAAAAATAAATGCTAGACTGTGCTGCAGCTGGCTTTCTCATAAGTGGTAAAAATCTTAATATTTTCCTTTATCTCATGTATGGTCTCCTGGGAGAAAACATTTAATTCAGTCTTCTACTGCCATTCTATTATCTCTGCAATGATTCATAAAGACTGGCTGAGATCTACAGCCAATGAGACAACATGTGGCCCATCTTGATTAATTAAGCACATGAAAAAGTGACTAAGGACAGGAAAGCCACTCAGAGAAGTTCTTGAGCGGATGTGGCTTCTACTCAGATCTTGGCAGCGAGAAGAGCCAGCTGTTAATTCTTGTGAGATGCTGGAGTCAAGTTCTCCTTTTCAAATACTGTATTGTTACTTCCACATTTGCTCTTTCAAAAAATTGCATGGTTTTTAGTAAGGTTTGCAACACTAATAAATGCTATATCAAAACAACTAACAAATTTTTACTAAATCATATAAGTATCCTTCTTTCCCACTGAACCTTTTATAATTTCATTGTGTCTTCATTTTATAAATCTACCAGCAGTAGTGTCCACTTTTGCTCAGGGCAATCACTAACCATTGGTAATGCCAGTCTGATTTAAACTGTTCTGAAGGATGAGTGTCTTTGTGTTTGGGTGCTAAACTATTCCTGATATTGCATGTCAGTCTCAATGGCCCTCAAGAGAGCAAGATTGGATTGGATTGGATGAAAATAACTAAGGTACACCACTCACTCTCATATCTTACAGTGAATTTTACATACACCATGTAGCCAATTTGTTAAATCAGGCCACTTTGAGCATCCCTTCCAAATTTGGTAAATATCTAACTATAAGTTTACAATGATGCCGTAAGAAGCAGACATGAATGTTATTTATATAGTTACCTTAAAAAAAGTTTGTACTGTATTTTGAACTCAAGCCATCAAAACCTTTCAAATGGATGTGCCATACTACTCTATGAATAATAATAATAAAAAAAAGAATTGGGAGGGGGACCCTGGGCTCTCAAAGTGATAGTTTATGCATATTTTGGTCCACAGTTTTCCTTGTTGTGTAAACTGATTTTTTTTCCTACTGTAAGCATTTTAAGGTATTTTTAGTGTACACCACATATACTTTCTTTTTGTGTTACACTTTAGCTGTTCACTGGATCTTTGTTAGGCAGTCAGTGCTAGATTATGTCCACTACAGTTGACCCTCTGTATCCACGGATTCAACCATCCATGACTTGAAAACATGTTTTTAAAATATAGAAATTTCATAAGGCAAACCTTGATTTTGCCATTTTATATAAGGGGCACCTTTTCACTACACCACTGTATTTAGTAGGAGTTGAGCATCCATGGATTTGAGTATCTATGGGATGTCCTGGAACCAAACCCTAGCAGATACCAAGGACTAACTGTACTTGGATGGTCTCATCTTAGGGATGCTTTAGTTGTGGATTCCTGCACTGGCAAGCATTGGATGAGACAGCCTTTGGAGTGCCTTCCAGCTCTATGATTCTTTGACTATTTATTTCAACCTATTTTTCCAAGATAGTTGAATTCCACTATGATCTGGGGAAATACTGAAGATTCAACAAATCTTGATCATTGGGAAACTAGCCATGTGAATAGAAATTGTGTTTGCATAGGCAACACAACATTTGCCAAGTAACACTTGAAAAGACTAAGTTACTCTGTGTTCCATCCTACTTCACCCATCCCAAATCATGTTTGTTCCATGTCCTGCTTTTCTGCTTCATTTGGACTTCCTCATCTGTTGAGATTTTCCTAGGGCATGACCTCTTGTTTATGAGCCAGGGTGTCCGCGATCAAGTGAACCTTAGAAAATAGTTCAATGCCTAAACCTTTCTGACAGCCCAGCTACAAGCAGGGAGAAGTAGCACGGGAAATCCCAGAACAACACTATTTTCAAGACACACAACTATGTTGTGGTGCGTATGAACAAATCCCAACCTATCTTACTCACAATAATGTAACACAGCCTCTGTTATGTTACATTATTGTTTAAACACTGTTTGAAGAGGGTCTAGCTAATCTCTTGGAATAATATCTCTCTGGTAACACAACTCTTGGTAACCTACACTGGCACTCCAAGTTACATCATATTTCCTTTTTGATACTGTGGAGGGAGGTAACCTGAACCTCTCTGTGCAACTCCTCTCATCCCAGTAGCACAACAGCAGAGCTCACAGGTTGAGCTCCATCTTTCCAGCAGTTTATCGGATATGTGGATGTATCCAAGCATGTTTCAGCTTCTCTTATACACTCGGCGAGCAAAGAACACCTTATGCTGGAAACAGATGCCATTCCTTCTCCCA
>NC_056527.1:27163741-27256309 GCF_019175285.1 Sceloporus undulatus | reverse complement strand
TAAATGCACAAGGGCAAGCATAATTTACACAAGCATGTACTGTACTTCCCTGTAGCAGATCAATGACCAGGAAAAAATGAAACTGAGCCCTGAAGCCCCCTGTGTTCCTGTTGCACAGATGGGAAGAAGTGGGGCAGAGGAAGCACCTTCTGTTTTCCTGGCCTTCAGCATTAGGTATAATGGCAGAGACATGTGGTCCATGTGCTTACTGGATCTGGGCCTTACACTTTAAGGGAGCTCCTACACCATTCCCTTCTACTTTCAGACTTTGAAAAAAGGCTTGGGAGATTCTGTAAACTAATCTCTGTAATTTTCCTCCCCATTACTAAACCTTTCATCAAGTGAAAGGAAATGGACATGTGTATGCAGATTATTTATTAATAATTTATTATTTATTAGCTTTACCTTCTCATAATATTTATTAATTGGATTATTTATTAGCTTTGCCTTCTCACAATATTACAAAAGTATTTATGCATAAAATTTCTCCATAAATATAGTTACAATGTAAACAGACAGTATATGAAACAAAAATATGCAGTACTGTTTTAGGGCAAGGTAAAAGACCAAGTGGGCAAAATATACCAGCATTCTGTACTGGCAGAAATACCACCTGGGTTAGAAATGCTTTACCTCTCCTACTACCATGCACATTTTTTTCTCTCTCACCCTTTAGCCCTTAATGTTCTTCATGCTCCCATGCAGCAAACAGCAGGAATCCCCCCAACCTAAAAGTATTAGTCTTTTTCTATATTAACCCCCCCACCCAAAAAAGCTATGCAAAACTGCCTTCATAAACATGTCTGCCATTTCCTGCTCAGTAGAACTAAGATGGACATTCACAGCAAGAAAAACCAAATGTATTGAACTTTGGATACAGATGCTGTGTTCCCAACAAGCCAAGCTCTTTTGTGGTTTAATTCCTAGGGGGAAATACACAGTACACTGGCAGCAATATGCTGCATATCTAGGGCTGAACAAACTGGGAATGGTTCAACTTAAACAGGCATTTATGACTCAACCTCTCCTACTTACTCCTTTCTGTTAGCCACAAATACATGACTGACAGAAATTCAAAATGGGCTAGACCCGTGGAAAAATCATGATGTTTAAAATTTAGGTGCAGCTTTCCCCATCTAGCTATTCCTGTGCTGAATATTCAAGTTCATATTCAGATTATTCTTTCTGAATGTTTTATGTATCAGTTACATTTACTTCCTCCTATGGTTTACCAATAATACTATTGGGATAAAGAATTTCCCCCATAAATCCACACATATATCCCTATAAGTCTGCACAAGTTCATCAGATTGTTAGTTCAATTGTATTATGACATCCAAAATAGCATAGTGGCTCTATCTTATCTTAATTAGGACTCTAGGGCAAACAAAAAGGCATATGCTTTTTCTTATTTTGCCACCATGTCCTAAGGTGGCTGACTCAGTTTACTGGTAGAGTTCAGGGGCAGCTGGTGAGTCCCAGGAGCTTATCGCATGGGGCTTGAGGAACGCAAATGGCACAGAACGGAAGGGAGTGGGAAGTGGACGAACAGGGAAATTGCCCCTATTACCACATGAGGGAACACCGCCAATGCTGCTGGAAGTCCCCAATACATTTCCCATCCACTCACAGGAGGCGATTTTCAAGAACTGTTCAGAATCGTCCTTGAAAATCATATCCTATGGGATGGATGGGGAATGGATGGGGAACTTCCAGCAGCATCAGCAGCATTCCCCCATGCAGTAATATGGGTGATTTCCCTGCTCTGTTCCCTTCCTGCTTCCTTCCATTCCACATCATTTGTGTTCCCCGAGCTCCGTGCGATAAGCTCCCCAGTCAGCAGGGCAAAGAAGCTGCTCTGGGTTTCGGTACAAATGTTAAAGGGGCTATCCAAGATGCTGAACTCTATTCCTATCCCAACCCCCCAAATAGGTTTCTTTAAATGTCAGACTAAACCCTACAGTGGATTTACTATCCCAATAACATGGAAGCCATCAGCTGCCATTGGTTCTGTTGCTCTCTAATGACAGACCAGTGTAAGGAAGACAGATTTCCTAAATATTTTTGCAAGAGGGCTGAAGTCTAGAGGGAGAATCTATCCTGTGTGCATATAGCTCTGAATCCTACTCGTTTATCCTAATTAGAACACAGATATTGAATAATGAGCCAACATGTGGGGAGTAACCATAAGATCTTAGCCTTAGACAGCAAAGCATGACATCCTGGTAGCCATGTTAATCCTTAGTTCCAAGTTAAGATTTGAAGCTGTAGCCTTTCACAGACTTGACCATTAACTTTGCCACCTTCCTGTTGAGGGGAGCCTCCATGGGAGGAACTCTAGGAAGGAGTTTGTGAAAAGTAGAGATACATTACTATGGCTTAGAAAAGAAACATTTCTCCTGGTTACTCTTGCAAAAATACACACATTACAGCACTCTGGTTTGGAGTAATATGATTTCAAGGCTGTATCCAACTCATGGTGATTCTCCCATAGGCCTTTCCTGGTAAGATTTCTTCAGAGGGCTTTTGCAACTGATTCCTTGTAAGGCTGAGAGTGTATGACTGGCCCAGGTGGATTTCCATGGCTGAACAGGGATTCGACCCTGACCTAATCCAGCATTCAAATCCCTACAACAGAACTCTAACTAAATAAAATACACACACACACACACACACACACACAACCACTGTCTTGAAGAATCAGTTAGGATCAACTAACAGGAAGGGTGGATACAATCACAGTTCATGTGAATCACATGTGCCACTTTCCTCGCCAGGAGGTGCCCATAGTATTTCCTGTTGCAAAAAATAAAATAAAGAAAAAGTCTTGCTATTCAAGCATCCAGATATCAAAGACAGGAAACTGAAGCCAGATGGTAGCCTAATCATATTAGGACACGGTGATGTAATTTCCCTTTGGGGAAGAAATGATAAAAAAACCCTCAAAAACACTCAACATAAAAGAATGATAAAAACATTTTCTGTACTTATCTACAAAATCAAGGGTCTGAAATAATATCTAAGAGGAGTGTGTCACAAATTTGTGCTGAAACCCAAACAATGAGTTTCTGAATAAGAAATTCCAAACATTTACTGAAAGGTTTTCATCAAGAGATCACTGCATGTTGAAAGCGGACTCCAGTAGTGGGACACTTTCCCTTTAAAATCAGATTCTTGCTTTTTGGACAACAAATTCAGAGAGAAAGAGAGAATGTGATTTTGCAGTCATTTAAATTACAGAATGGGATTTCTTATTTGCTGAAACAAAAGAGGAGCTGATCTTTAAAAAAGGACATATTAATAGGAACACAAAACTAAAAAAAGTTGTGAATTTTTACACATGGATTTCCCTGTGAACTTAAGTAACTTCAGGAGCTTGTATTGTACAGAAAAACACGTTATAAGGGATTCTAGGGCAAAGGGACATTTGGTTCTGAAATGCTTGGGTGGGTGGCTAGAGAATGTACAAGCAAACTCAAGAGTGACTCTTGGGAATCATTTGCTCACATCAGCTCAGTCACTACCCCTTGTAATCATTTCCGGACACATCTACCATATATTTCAAAAACCACACAAGTAAAAATGTGGGAGAGTGCTGGTTTCTTTTTTTATGGCTTACAAAGGTCTTGGAGTTCCCTTGGAAAGTAGGTAGAATGACTACCTACCCAAGTCAGAGTTGCTTGGAAACTGTAAAACAAACAGACCAAGCAACACATGATTTGGTGGTGGCCACATCTTCTGTAGGCTAAGATCTTCATTACAGCAGATGGTGCAAAACAGAGATTTAGAAACTCTCAGTAACTGACTGCTGAGCTAATATTCAGCTGGCTGCATTTGCACATATAATATGAGCACTTCTCTGCTGTGAACAAGATCTCTGAGCTCTACAGAATATCACAGTGTCTAACTCTTCAAGGAAATTTGTTCACCCACTTAACAGCTACCACTGCCCCATCTTCTCCTTCTGATACAAAGCAACACCCTCTAATGATGCCTGAAGTGGTGTGAATGACTAGCACTGAAACAGACATGATACTAAACGTGTGAATTCATTTAAGGTGTCTGTGCTTTCATTTCACAAGAGCAGCTGCATAGGGACTCAAGATGAATAGTGCTTGTTTTAACCCCCTCTACCTGCCTTCCTCTTGTATGCTGGCTAAAAATCATTCCTCCACAGACAAGGAGGCTAAACAAGGAATATTCATTTTCAGAAATGAACACTTTGGCCCAAATGAAGGAAAATATAAAAAGAAACAAGGGCATAGACAATAAATATGCATAGACAATAAAGGAAACCAAGGATTTTGGAGGAGGAAAATATCTATAAAGATAACGGCTGACATTCTTTACTGCAGTTGCAGATTCATAACCTCAAGTAACTACTCCATATTCACTAACACTATAGTCAGGAAATGGCACTATTGCCACTATTGTAAATGCCCTTCCAAACCTACTTTATCAAAGATGGAGGTCTGTTCAATTGGCAAGTGGGGTGCAAGAGGATGACATTTCCATTCCCTTCCTGTCAGTGAGTACGGCTGCAACAATCAGAGGCATGACTCCTGTCATAATTCCTTGTCACTCAGGAGTGTCACTAGGAGGTGTGAGGTACGGACTGCACCAGATGACATCTCAGAAGGAGGTGTCATCCAGTTCACTGGTGGGAAGGGGATGTCTCCCCTTACCACTTATCTCTTCGGGGTATCACAGCCCCCTGAGGAGATCAATGGCGGCAGGAACATAGAGGACTCAGCCCTCCACTTCCTGCTGCCACCACTACTCATCTCATTGGGGCACCGCTTTCCCTATGAATTGAGTGGTTTTGTAACACCACACTCCCATTTTGTTGGGGGTGTTAAAAATAATCTCCACTAGGTGTCAAATATGGCAGGTAGGCCACTGTCTTCACACTGACAGGAGGGAGGTCATGGTAACAACAGAGCTAACTGCACTACTGTTCCATTTTTAATATGAATTTCATGGAAATCAGAGTGGAGAAAGTGGGGACAACAGATTGCATGTGGTTTCAAACCCCCCCCCTTATTTTTGTGAACCCTGAAGCTCTACACGACAATCGCAAAGCTGCTGGATCCCACGTGATCAACTGTCTGAGAATGGCCAAAGTTTCTGCAAAACAGGTTAGACTTGATTTGCCCTTCATGACCCCCAGCCTCCTAATAATAATAATAATAATAATAAAAATAATTTGTATCCTGCCTCTCCCTGTATTGGATCGAGGTGGGTAACAACAAACAAAAGAACAATGAAAACACAACACAACAAGCCACAAGTAAAAACATAGCAAAACATATCAAATCCTAATTCCCTATCTCCATCCCACCCTAAAATAGCGTTAATACAACAATTCCCAATAAATGCTCCCAATAAAATAGTCAATAAAATCAATCAATATTTATGCAGGAATTCTGTTCCCTAACAGAATTCTGTTCCCTAAGGCCCAAAATACATGGGCCAAATAAGGAGAAGTCTAGTGGTCTTTATATTAACAAGGGAAATTTCAGAAGTCGACCATGTTAAAAAAAAAAGAAAGATAATCATTAGGCCAAATGAATAGCTTTACCTAGTGAAGGGTGTAAACTCTTAGGGGCAAAGCAGATAGCTGCAACTGCGTCAGGACTGCGGTGACTGCCACTGCTGTCATAAACTAGCCACTGCCAGAAGACAGATTATTTCCACTCCTACCACACTGGAGCAGTTTCCAGCAGCTTTGGGGGCATGTTGTTTGAACTCCATGCCAGAAGCCACTTTATTTGGCCCATGTGTTTTGGGCCTTAGGGAACAAAATTCCTATTCTAGGTGGCATAAATATATCCTACTATTCTGTACAGCAACCACTTTCCCCAACTCCTGTAAAAGATTCCAGGGATGATAATATTTTAACAATTTGCTTCAAAAAATTTATCAGATTATGTTGACTCAGACTCATGTTTCCAGCCAAGGGGGGTTTCTAGTGCTCCTGCTTTGGCAACACAAAGAACACAATATTGGCCAGCCAATCTCATAATAAAAACTCCTCTTCAAATACCCAATTTTTGGCCACCATAAAAACTGAGAGTGATAGCACATCACTTCTGGGTTGTCAGAACTGACTTGTGAGGCCTGGAAGAAGTGTAACAGGGTAAAAAAAGATTGCCCCTGCCAGCAGCACAGTTGTAGAACCTGAGGCAACTGTTAGGAGCTTAGAGCGTGGAAAATTTGCATTTTGAAGCCCAAAAAGTAACAGGCCCATATCTTGTCACTTTATAACAAATCACAGAAGCGGCTCTGAATTAGTTGAAAAGACAACTAGCACACTTCTGGACCAGGGCAATACACATGGGCCAAGATAAGGGATTAGGAGCCAATCATCCTAGAATTAATTAAAATAAAAATTACAGAGCTGTTACAACTGTGTGGAAAGTGAAATGCCAGGGAGCAAGGTCAAAGCAATCCCCCTGAAGCTGAAGGATTTAGGAAAGGCAGGGCATCTAAATAACAGAGAGGGGCTTTCCCCAGCTAGGCAGGAGTTTAGAAACTATTAAGCAGTACAGGAAAGAAAAGACAAGCTAACACTGCAGCCTTTCTGAAGGGGATGATGTCATCTGTCTACAGAGAAAAAGGCATCCCCCTCTTTTTGTCTCCCCCACCACACTTCCTTTGTGTGGCTCTGGGATGACATCACCTCCCAGTCCTAAGGTCTCACACTCCGGTTGTTCAGTAACACTTCCCCGCTGTGTGTTTCAGCTGAAGACCAATCATCCTTCATATAAGTCATTATTTTTTGAATAACGCTATCCGAGGGGCTCTCAACCATCTCTCTCTTTCCCCACACACAGTTTGGTTTCTAAAGTCCTCAGGGGGGAAAAATATGCAAACTTTTGGAGAAGCCAAATTACTATAAACTGCAAGCCTGCAAAAAGGAGAAACTCCATCTCAAACTTTGTAAGGCAACCCACACCGGGGCCGCCTGCCTGCAGCCTATTCCAGCTGCTTCTCCATGCTGTCAAAAACTGAATAATGTGAACTAATTAAACAGACAAGGCAATTGTGGCTGTTTAATTTTGGGGGTGGGGGTCCTTCCCCACATCCTCTAAAAAGATGAATTACAATGCAACAGGTCTTGGTCTTCCTGCAGGGTTATGCAGTTGTTGTTAAATAGGTCAAGCAACCAAGCTACGTTTGCAGCTGTATTTCATAAACATGCAAAAAGATGCAGAGGGAAACATGTTATTTGACCATTCCCCCTTGCACTGTGATGCAGATGTGGCCTTCTTAATAATGAGGGTTCCAAGTTTTCTATCAGGCCTCTTGGCATTGCCAAAAATTTAATACACAGACATTAAAGCAATAGTATTACTATGCCATGCAAACCTTCAACTACTGATTTAGGGACATGCAACTGCTGTTAAGGGCACAGCAGCAGCATCACACTGGAATCAAAGTTGTGTGTGGTTTTTTTAAAAAAAAGCTTGCAGATTAATTGTGGAGGGGAGGAGGATAACCTTTCATCTTTTTTCCCAGCTGCCACTTGTGTTTGCATCAGTGTGTGGGGTGGAGTGGGGTACTGTTCAGTACTACACTTGGCAGCTGCTCTTCCCATGCCACTCCTCCACAAATGTTTCCCAGAGTAATGCAACATGATGATCTAGCCTTACTTGAAGGGCACTCTGGGTATGTGTCTATGAAGGGGAGGGAGAGATACGAAGTGCCAGCCACCACTCAAAGAAGAACTACAGTGCAAGAAGTTATTCGTTCCCCAACCCTGATATCTCTCAAAATGTCCTCCATTCAGCTGCCTGCAAATGGGTACCAAAACAGAAGAGAAGTTCAACTTACTACTGCAGCATTTTTCCAGGTCAGGTGGCAATCCTAATCATGAAGAGAGAATGCTAGAGGTACCAACACTTCTTAAATATATTACCATTTTTCTTTAAAATGCCTAGCATTCAATGAAATTTGTTTGAATTGCATATCTAAACAAAATCACTATCTACTCCACAAATCTAACAGTACTCAGTGCAACATGCCTTCAAATAAGAATACAAAAATATTAGGTTGTCAGCCTGTTCAGCCTGTTCCAACCAATATTTCTAGCATTCTGAGATTGGATGACTGAGTAATCTTACATAACAACAAAAATAGGAAGGAAATCTAGGTGACTTACCATTTATCTGCCATAGCATCTGAAATCCAGTAGATTCCTGTATTGTATCAGAAGAAAACACCACATGAAGACTGGAACTAGTGGTGCCACCAGAAGGGGGATTACTGTTGCCACAGAAAGTGCCTATCAAGTTGGATTGGGTGTTAGGACCATCATAAAGCTGAAATCAAACAAAAGGAAAGGTAATGGAGAGGGAACATCCATTTACTGCTGTTTTCTTTCTTTTTATTCACAATGTTTAAAAAGAAATGATTATTACCATCATCTTCTCCCAGGTATTATATAAATGTGTTGTAACAAACATCCCTGATTACAGATCAGTAGCAGTCCCTATGTAGCCTGGGACACAAAAGGAGGTTATCACACGGAGGAGTCAAGTGTCCTCTTCCCGTTGTTAAATCGTCTCATTTGCATGGAGTTTCTGTTAATACCCAATGACACGTCCATTACTGTTTACCAACAGGAAAAGAACAAGATAAGTGTGCAGGGGTACTTTTCTGCCGATCATGTGAATGAGACGATTTCTCAAACTACTGCCCTCTGAGTTGATATATTATAGCTTTCATAATCCCACATTTGGGGATGATGGGAGTAGTCATCCAAAATGCTGATTTAGGGGGACTGTAAACCCATTGAGTACAGGTTGAATTCCTATTCCTTGATCTGCCTTGCAATTGACCAGGAGCACCTCTGTCTTGTCTGGATTAAGCTTCAATTTTTTGCCCTCATCCAGTTTATTACTGTTGACAGACACCAGTTTAAAACTGAAATAGCTTCCCTGAACTGAGATGGAAAGAAAACACAGAGCTGGGTGTTGCCAGTATATGGATCAACCTAAATTCCCAAAACTCTGGACAACTTCTTTAAGAGGTTTCAGGTATGTGTTAAATAGCATGGGGGCACAAAAGAGAACTCTATGGGCCCCCAGAGGTTAATGGCCAAGGGGTCAACCAGGAGCACCATCTTCTGTGCTTGCTACACTTTAAAAAAAGGAACAGATCCACTGGAGAACAATGCCTACAAATCTCATTCCATGGCTGATGGTATCCAAAACACCTGAGAATTCCAGCAGAACTAACAGGCAAAACAGACTGTCCAAAAAGGGTGGATTGGAGCTTCCCAGAGCAACTTGCCCCGAACTGTGGCAACCATATGCATGCAGCTCCAATTTGGCCCATCAGTGCTGTTTCAAAGCAGCTTCTGAAAATGAGCTTTTTAAAAAAACCATTTCTTTTCAAGGCAGCTCTTCTGGGTTGGGGCAACTTGGCAGCAGCTTCTGGGCAGCTTAAGGGTGTGCATCATGTGATTGCCAGCCCCCCAAGCCATCCAGAAGCAGTCTTTTTTCACCCATCTGTTTCGGGCCATACTCCTCCATTCAGTTTCCAGCAAAGAACATCTGCCAAAGTGACCAAAGAGACTAGAAGATGAACCAATGGATACAAATTACGAGAAAAGACATTTGACCTAAACATTAGGAAGAACTTTACTGTAAGATCTGTCTGACAGCAGAACAGACTTCCTCGAGGAGTGGCAGACTCCCCTTCTTTCGAGGTCTTTAAACAGAGGTTGGGTTTATTTTATTATGTATTTATTTACATTATTTATATGCTGCCTTTCTCCCAGGATGGGACCAAAGGTGGCATCTTTCAGGAGTATTGTAGTTGTTCTTTCCCGCATGTCAGGAGTATGAACTAGATGATCCTGGTGTATCCTTCCAGTTCCATGACTCTATGATACTGTGCTTGTTCTGTCTTTTTTTCTTACTGAGAAAATCCATTAGAAAGAAGGTGCAGTACTTTCTATTTGCTAAAGTAAGGAAACATCCCCGACAAAAGACATTTCAAGATGGGAGGGAATTACTGAATGCCTGAAAATATTCTTTGCATCACTGATCCACTCGCATCCCAATCTGTTTGGTCTAGAAACAGTTATTTCACAAATACAACAGTTGCAATGGCAACAGACGTTGATGGTGTAATAGTCCACCAGTCCTGGAAAAAAAATAAATTCCACTTGCATGACTCTTTGCTAAACTTTATTTCATCAAGTAGAAGTTGGATATTTTTTCTCTCTCTACCCAACAGACAGCAGTTAACTTCACATTTCTACACAATTCCTCTTAAAGCGAACAGACAGTTTTTCAACTACACAAATAATGGTTGTCATAGAAACCACTTTATCCCATACAGCTCCCATCCTGGTTCTCAGAGCAGGTCACTATTCACATGAAATTCAAATGAAAACGATGAGACAGCTGTAACTGTTTGAAAATGAAGCAACAGCTAGAGTTACAGGCATTTGGTAAATCTGTCCAACCTTATAAAAGAGGAGGACAGCTGTGCATTTTCATGAAGAATTTTGAGCATCTGAGGCATTATTCAATCCTCAGAAAAGCACAGCCAAGAATCAAACTCAACCAAATTTAGTTCTGCTATACCGATATTCATATTGCAAGTCATTTTTATAATGTTTTGGCCAGGGTCTCGGGCACATTTTTCATTTAATTATATTTTATATCTTCAACTAACTAAGAAAATAATAATATCTGGCCCCGAATTGACATTAAGCTATTTCTGTCTTGCTGAAGTAGTCCATAATAACCTTAATTATATGGACCTTAATATCATACAAGGGAAATCTACACTTTTCTCTTTGTGGAATAAAAATACAATAATAAATTTCACAGGGGGCACTATGCTGTCCTTTCTGTTTCTTGAGACAGATGTCTCTTGTAAAAATAGGTCTGTTCAGAATAGCTTACCTGGAATTCCCAAATTTAAAAATAAGACTACTATGTCCAGTCTTATGTCACCCCTAGGAACATAACTGAAGGAGAAAATGATATTTTTAAAAACAGGGCATAGTGAATGCCTTTTATTTCATTGGACAAGAGCTGTCAACCGATTAGACTAGGAAAAACATAAAACAAGTCAAGAAGAGAGAGAATGATTGATTATTAATCTCCATTGAAGTTAGGCTACAATGCAGTTTCTAAACTATGCTGTTCCTGATTGATAATTGCCCAGATTATGCTGATGGAGATATTCCATGCTGGTAAGAGAAGTTACTTTTAACTAGTCTATGCTAAATAGATATATTTGCCTTCTGCTAGATGTAGTACTGTAATTGCTAGATATAGCAATGCCCAGAGATATTAACCCCTTGATGCCTGTGTTTACAGGTACCTGTTTAGAGATAAATAGTTCCCCAATAGAAGAGAGTGCATTCCTTCATGGATAAATGGCTGAATTGTGTTGTTTAAGATGACATGCAGCTACAGAGAAGCCTGCTACACAAATGCAGATCTAAAGATTCAGTCCTTATGAAAGTATAGTGTCTTACCTGTCATATTGTGTAATGTAATAAATGCATGATGCCTTACATGTAATGTAGCGTAAAGAAAGCAATGTGTCTAGACATTCAAATGTCTATCTTTCTCTCTAAGAGGAATGTGTATGGTTGTATATCTATGACTGCTTATAAAGAAACAGCCAAAAAGACTAACAAAGGTACAGACGGGCAGGTTGTGGCGATATTAGGGCTTGATAGGGCTGCGCAGCTTCGCAACTGTGGCGCCATGTACAGACCCCTGTCAGCACAAGCAGCGTCATAGATGCAAAGGAGCCACCTTGACTGGCTCTTTTTTGAGTGCGCATCTGTTCAGCCCCATGTGGATGCTGCTGCACAGCTGCACAGCAAAGAGGGGCAGCATTTCACTGCCGGGCCAACAAGTCTTTAAAAATGTCTTGACATTTCAATACTTAAGAATGCTTAAGTGGAGTGTTGATGTTAATTCTGCCTGTCTGGATTTTACCTCTGGTCACAGGTTGGACACCAGGCTACCAGAAGGCAATAAAATGGTCCCCACACAGATACAAATTAGCTGATGAATGGCAAAAGAACCTCAGTTTCTCCGTCTAAAGAGATAGGGGTGGGGAACCACACCGGTTTCAACTGATCAATGTCCATAGCAATTTTCCATAGAAGAATTTAGTCATATAAGAACCTTCAACAAAAAATAAAGCAGCAAGAGTACAATGAGAAATCAAGCTGATGTTCTATTGAAAAGAAAGGACAGAAATCTTTCCTAAATGGAATTACATATGACAAAGCAGATCTTTTCCTTTTCCATTTGTTATGACAGAGAGAGTGCCAACAGGAAAGTTTTCCTGCTTCTTGCATTCATTATTTACTCAAATCATTTAGACTCTGCCACATTTTCATTAAGACAAGCCTTGAAGACAGCTTAAATTAAAATCATTATTCTTTAGCAAGCAGCAGTGTCAAAACGGTAGCCAAGTTGCCTCGTACATTCCTCAAATATTTTTGCCTGAAGAGAAAGTTTTGTCTTTATTATGAATTTCACTTTAAGCAAAATGCAGTCACATTCTAGGGAACATGCAACTCTGACCCATCCTCCTACTACTGCTAAGAAATTCTGCTGGGTTTATCAAACTCTTCAGGGCTTCCTTTGACATTCCTTAGACATTTTGCTTACAAAGAAAGTTTCAACATTCACTCTAGATATGATTTCAGCAGTCATTTTGGATGCCAGTGTCTCAGCTCTACTTGGTTAACTTTTTAAAATTCCAACTCAGTTCCCTTGCATTTGCACTAGGTGGCAAAAGGCCAAACAGATACTCTAGGGGTCAGCAGTAAAATCCAGCTGCTTTTTCTGTACTCCATAAATACTCTTCTTGTCTCAAGTAGAGGAATTGCATATGATGGCTCACTGCCTAATAGAGATTTCGGTACACATGGAGTGTTCCCATTTGGGTAACATGTGAGCATAGATACAGAGAAAGCAGCTGTTTTTTTAAAAAAAATTGCTTACACTGTGAAGTAAGTGGTACATGATAGTAGCCCAAATTTATTTTATGACTTCATCCTAAACTATTATGGGGGGAGAATTATTTCAACAGCATCGATTTTGTATAATGATGGGAATGTATCAATCTGGCATATTGTCGCCAAGCTTCCAAACCAGCAATAGGGTACAGTGAAAATCCATGATATGCAGGGTTGGTCACCAGCAAGTAACTATTAATACATTGGTGTTCTACCTAAATACCAAATTAAAGTAATGATTTTAACTAACATGGCCATGTTTTTCACATTATTGCGTGAATTTGCATTGTTGGACCTGCAGTCACATCGGATCAGAGCTGCAAACCCCTCCTCCCATGTGATAAAGCCCTCTGTAAAATTAATATATTGCCCACATTAATAAATTACACAATTTCTGTTTTTAGCAAGGGTCCATCTACTATGGGATGAACTTACCACTGTCTCATCATTGAATTTCAGCAGCAAAGCAGAAAACACAATTACAAAAAAACCATCAGTACAAAATTGCTTGTCTAACGGGTTTGGTTGCAAATTTTGCATTTAAAGAAAGCATTTTCGGCTTGTTTCAATGGCTTTTATCAATGTGGTTCCAAAAACCTCAGTGGACACAGGATTACAGTTTGATGCCAAAATTTAGAAGCTTGATTTGCCACCCCCCTGGTTTTCAGGGGTACCTCGAGAGTTACAAATATGACCATAAGGAGAAGATATAAACTGTTGAGTAAATAAATGAAAAGGAATAACTGTTTAAACATGTAAAAGTATGCCACTTGGAAACTGTGTTTCATCTACTTTTTATATAGGGTTCTTCCTCATATACGACGGAAGACTTTCTAACACTATCAGTCAGGAAGTAGTATTCGGCTATTCTATCCTTCTCTTCAAAACAGATATTTTTCTATTTAAAAAGAGACTGAAAATGCACCAGGAAAACATGAAGAGTTACAAAGAGAACAAAACCTTCTATGAAATCCTATAAAATCCCATGTCAAACACAGGGCATAAAAGTCCGAGCTAAAAGCATCCATAGGCAACAGAACGTATTTCAATAAATTGCAGGTATGATGCCTCCTCCTTTTTGAAATATAAATATGTATTAAAACAAAAATGACACCAAGCAAACTAGAGAGTCAAAGTGTCAGGACTACATACTGTATGAATTATTTATAAATTCCTTTTTTTACTTTTGGAATGAGAAACACATCACCGTCTAAAAATGCAAGTTTACTTTTGAAACCATGAGAAGGCTATCTGTGGTATTTCCTGCAGCAAGTCTTGGGTTGATTTGGTACAAGATCCTGTCAGTGCAGTTCACACAGAGAGAGAGAGGGGGTGGGGAGAAAAAGCGAGGGAGAGAGAGAGCGAGAGAGAATTTGTACTATACTAACTTTGTACTAGCCTAGCCCTGTTCAACATATGATTTAATATCCTTATTTTTTTAAAGGATTTGCAGATTTAATGATTTTGTTTTTCACACACATATGACTTTGCTGTCAAAAATGCACCATTGGCAGAACAATGTTAGTTGGCAGTATTTTATACATTTTCCTTAATATATATTTTAAAAGCAGGCAATCAACCCAATAAGTAGTCATGCTAGAGGCTGCTATAGAAAGCAAAGAGGGCTAAGGTTGCAGTCCTATACAGTGGACCCTTGGTATCCACTGGGGATTGGTTCCAGGAAACTCCATGGATACAAACATCAGTGGATGCTCAAGTCCTATTATATACAATGGCATAGTAAAATACTGTTCCTTATATAAAATGGCAAAATAAAGGTTTGCTTTTTGAATTTTTTTTCTTTGTGTGAATATTTTCAAACCGTGGTTGGTTGAATCCATGGATGCAGTCCGTGGATATGGAAGGCTGGCTGTACATTCCTAGCCCCTGTATACTGGGAAAAACCCCTAGTGTACTGAATGAGACTTCTGTGTAGAAAGACTGAGTTGAAAATCTACAAATCCAAAATAGCAGGCCTGGAGGAGTATTTTCTGCAGAGGTCAGTGGCATGTGAAGCAATTACTTCTGCTAAGCTACTTATTTATTTAAAGTAGGGGTAGGAATTGTGTGGCCCTTCATATGTTGCTGGACTACCACTCCCAGCAGGCTCAAGAAGAACAGACAGTTGTGAGGAATGCTGGGAGTCTAACATCTGGAGCACTGCATGTTTACCAACCCTGCATTTAAGGCATTTCTGCTCTGCACTCTCAACTGCATGGAGTACACAGCAGAAGTACTTGAATGCCATCTCCAAGACTGTTATTTTTTTTTTCTAGCTGAATTCCTCTACCCAACTGTGTGGTTTGACAGAAATTTGGCAAAGAAGCTTTCTAAAGTCATGTCCTCTCCATGAAAGGATCACAGTTGCTGACAATTTTTGTCTTATAAACTTGTTAAAGGCATAAGAGCTCTTCTAGAAAGAGAGGTGGTAAGCCTAACAGCCAAGACTCTTCCTTCCACTTGTGACTGCACTGGAAAAAGATAATTATTTGCACACACACAGACACACACACACACATACATGGTTGGCATGTACAAAAAAAGCATATTCCAAGAAAGTTATCACTACTGAAGAAGGACACAATAACATAAAAATGGGGTAGCTTTCAGCTACCCCTTTTTCAGCCAGATTGGAGCCGTGGCAATTGCATGCCGTGGCCTATTCAGGGCGTGAAAAGAAGCTGCAAAAAATGACTCCTTTTTGCACTCTGAAAAGGGAGTAGTAGCCATGGCACCACGACTATATGACACTCTTTCAGTGCTGCATCATGCGGACGCAGCACCAGAGGAGCACTGTGATGCCACACTCTGTGTGGTGTGGCACGCGGCATCACAGGGTGTGCGTCATGTAGATGCTATGCCCCGACTCCGCCCCCAGGCTGGCCCAAAGTGCGCAGGGCCTATGTGAGGCTATGCTTGAATATTTTATTTGGTCCATATTTTCTCCTGGGCAAATATACAGATCTTTTACACTTCTCTGGACTTTGCTAGGACACCTTTCTTGGCTCATATGTTCCCAAATACATATATAAATACCAGACAGCAATAAGAAAGGGAAATTGCCCGCAATGAGAACCTTATATGAGGTGCATTTTTTGAATGATTCCCTGATCTTTTTGAAGCCTGATAAAATGTATTTCAGAACATTTACTCTTTTTTTTTTTTTTTTTTTGCTGTTTATGTGCTTTATTGATATCCCACTCCCCCACTTCATCCTTATCACAACCTTTTGATGCAGATTAGGCTGAAAGAGGGTGACTGGCCAAGGCCACCCAATGAGTTTTTTGGCACAGTGGGAATCTGAACTCCAAAGTCTCAGCCTGGAACATCTCTATAGATCTCCCTCAATCCCCCACAGAGGCTTTTCATGGGTGGAGGACACCACGGGGAAAGGGCAGGATAGAGAAGGGAAAGTTCATTGTGTGAGCTTTCTTACATTTGCACAACACTGGATTTCACCCTCAGATATGCCACTAACAGGATTAAATTTGCTGAGACTGCCTTTAGAATTGCCTGGTTGTATGCTAGCTGCTTTTCTGAAGTACAGAAAAAGTCACGATGCTCCAAGATGACAGGGTGCGGCAGCTGAGGAAAAAATGCAGTTAAAAATAAACTATTAGTCATTCCTTCTGGCTTTGCATGTCTGAGGGACATCCATCTGATGGTGGTATCTTGGAGCATTTGGAGCTGTTAGTCATCTGAGGTCTATTGTAATTACAGGCCATTTTTCTCTAGTATCCTTTACATTACTACTGTGGTTTTATGAGTTCTGCTTTCAAAATGACTGATATAAAATTCCTTAACCATTTAAAGTTCAGATTCAGACCATCAGTACTTCTCTCATTAGCAGAATCAACACCTTCTAGTTTTTACTAAGGAGAAATGGTGTTTTCCATTTAAAAAAAACTGCATAAAGAAAATGTAGGAATCCGCTGTTCGTTCTCTCTCTCTCTCTCTCTCTCTCTGTGTGTGTGTGTGTGTGTGTGTGTGTGTGACATTGGTGCTTCAAGAAACCCATTAAGGCAATTTGATCACTGTTTAGAAACTTTCCAAAAGGACAAAAAGGGAGGAAGTGGGATTATATCCACAAATATCCTCTTAAATGAGTAAAAAAGCATCAAAGGAATAACTTTATCTACATAGGGACCACTAAATGTAGTGTTCAAACATGAATCAAGGAACATGAGAGGCATTGCAGACAGGGTCAGCCAGAAAAATTAGCAGTAGCAGAACACGTTATAAACCCCCATGGGCATAAAATGCTATTTGAAAACACTGAAATTCTGGACCATGCCAACAACTATCAGGTCAGAATGTAGAGGGAAGATATTGAAATCAACAAACACCTAGACGACTTCAACAGGAAAGAAGAAATGCTTAAAATAAACAAAGTTTGGTTACTGAAAAAATACCAAAATCAAGACCTATCAAGTGCAAGTGCAAATGAAAACTACCCAGGATCAGAGGGGTTTCCCAGCAGACAACAGATCATTAATTAAATGGATACACTGAGGCCTTGCTGTTCAACAACAGATCAACACACAGATTAACATGTAAATCACTTTCTTACTTTCAGGCCAGCATTCTCTGAAGATGCCAGCCACAGATGGTGGCAAAACGTCAAGAATAAATTCTTCCAAAACACACCCACATAGCCCAAAAAATCCACACACAAAAAAAAGGAATAATTATTTATTTCACATTAAAGCGCCTACCCAAAACATAGCTTCCTCTGAAGTAAATCCTATGGATGGAGCTAGCTTCCTAGTAAGTTCACTTACAACTACAGTCCACTTTCAAATCTTATAATTCCATTATGATTGCCACAAGGGTATTTGTTGTGCTAGATACATCTCCAAACACCAAGGATATGTTATAGGGAGCCATGATTGGTCATCATTTTGAGATTTACCACAAAATAAAGTTGTATCTTTCATAAATGGAAGCACAGATGTAAAGCAGCAATTAATTGACTTGTTTTAAGTTATAAAATCATCCCTTCGTAATTCACAGTGGGGAGTCCCTTATTTATTTAGCTTTACTGCCTTTTCTCTTACCACCAGATACACATCATATTGTAAAAGAAACACGAAATCTTCATACCTTTACATGGTCACGTTCACAGTTCTCTCCTCCATTTGCACTAAATGCTAGAAAGCTGTAGTTGAGGGTGTTACCAGTTGTTGTTTGGATGGTCCAATTGCAATATGTATCCGGAGGATAGTTATTAGGAAAGTTTAAACTCTCTAAGATGCCTCGGCTACGGTTGGCAATTGCAATTCCCTGGCAAACTGAGGAAAGGCATTTAAATACAGGTTACGCTTTCTTCCTTTTTGGGGGGGAGGGAGATTAATTTTTTATTAATTTTTAGCATGAACAATCTAACTTACACTCACAGTAGTATAAAATCAAAGATAAAGAAATGGAAGGAAGAAAAAGGAGAAAAAAAGCAAAACAAAAAGAACTTATGGAAGCTTTGATATACTAAGTTAGATCTGACACAATGAGTCTATTCTAGCTGGAATGAACAGTAGCATTTAGGACAACCTTCTTTTGTAGAAAGACAGGAACAGATCAAGTGAGAAAAAGAAACACACATTTCTTTAAAAGTAAGGCTAGTTGTCTCTTCAGCCCCAACAATATCACAAACCAGCTTATCAATAGTTTCATTCACAAACACACATTGATTTAGTAGGAACTCTTAACAAACTGAGTCACAACTGCAGCACCACAATTATTGTGGGCTTTTTGTTTGTTTGTTTGTTTGTTTGTTTAACTTCTGAAAGATGAAAGATAGGACAAAGAGGGAATGATATGGATATATCACTAATGTGCCCACACAACAAACATTCATGCACGTATATCCCAAGAAGAATGAGCCCCGTGCTACACTTTTTGGATTAAAGGGATGTCTAAGAGTTGGCATGGTTGAAGATGAACATCCTGTTCTATGTACAGATGAAAAGTGTCATCTAATCAATGGCTTGCATCTTTGTGGTTTGAAATGAATGTCCTGCAAGAATGTGTGGTTTCTCCAAGGGGGAGTACTGAAGAATGTTGTGCTGTTTTTAAAACCCACACATTAATGTGGGTAACATGCAGTCTGAATAACTCTCAGTTCTTGAACAGCCTTTTGTTTAGAGTACAGCAAAATTATTGAGTCAATGAGATCTACTGCATCACTGTTTCATAAAGGTAGCAGAACACTGGCCACATATGAGGATGGGGGTGGGCCATAATATTAGTTAATTAGATTTAGTGGACTGACCACTGAACTGAGAGAATCCAGGTTCAGTCTTTATTTAGCTAGGAAGCTAAATAGATATCCCCAATAGATATATAAATATGATGCTTCCCATATAGATCACTCTAGAGCTATCATGGTGTTGTGGCTGGACTATGACTCTGGGGACCAGGGTTCAAATCCCTACTCTGCAATGGAAACCCACTGGGTGACCTTAGGCAAGTCACCTTCTCTCAGCCTTAAGAGAGAAACTGGCAAAAAGCCCTCTGAACCAATCTTGTGGAGAAAATCCTGTGACAGGCTTGCCTTAGGGTAACTATGCTCCTAAATTTTAGTTATGGAGGACTGGGTGCTATTGCCTTCATATATTTTCTTCCCATAAGCACTTCTAATATACAGAATTCTAGACCAGATAGACTTATGTTCTTAGAGGAGCAGTATGCCAAGAAATATTGTAGCACCTTTGAGACTAACTGAAAGAAATAAGTTACTAGCATGAACTTTCTAGACTTACCTGCATCATGCTAACAACTTTCTTTCAGTTAGTCTCAAAGGTGCTACAAGATCCTTTTGCATACTGATTTTTCCAGACTAACACGGCTAAGTCTTTTCAGTTCTTAGAGGATGAATGAGAGAGGAAAGAGGGAGAGAGGGGGAGACACAGAGAGAATTCTATTATAGTTCAGGCTTATAGTTGTCTCTGAGTCTTGCCATTACCATATTGTAATCTGTACACATGAATACAGTTTGGGACAACATGGAAAGAATTTTCTCACATAGTCTGGAAAAGATGTAGTGAATATATGTGTACAGATAGCACACACAGCATTCATGCCACTGAAATCAAATTGATCCAACTTACTTTGTTTATAGTGAGCAACAAAACCTCCTCCTCCCAAAGACCTGTCTGTTCTTAATTTCACATACAAACTGTTTCCAGTAGAGTGGATTGTGGGTGGTATTTCATTGCCACAAAATTTGCCCAGGATCTTAGCATTGCTACTGTTACCATCATAGACCTATAGTTGCAAAGAAACAAAGATGTTAGTGTTTTTTTTAAAAAAGAGTCCCATTGCTGTGAAAAATGTTTGATATGAATACATGAAACAACTACTACTACATTAGTGCTGAGTTTGGGAAATATGTTTATTGCAATGGAAATCAGTTTGGTATATATGAAGCAAATATCCCAAAGCGTGTATGATAAATGTTGTGTAACCATATGTACAGTTACTTGGTGTAAGCCTGATTAAACCCAGTGGCACATATTTCCAAGTACAAATGCTTGCAAACTGGACTCAGACATATCTAATTCAGAACACTATGACATGGCTGCTGCAGGTTTTTTCTTTTTCAACAATCACTGTATTGTGACATCAGAGGCTTTCATGGCTGGTGTCCATAGTTTTCTGTGGTTTTTCTGGGCTGTGTGGCCACATTTTAGAAGAGTTTATTCCTGACGTTTCACTTGCATCTGTGGCTGGCATCTTCAGAGAGCACCCCCATATACTTCCATGCCACCACCCTCTGACGTTGCCAGCCACAGATGCGGGCGAAACATCAGAAATAAATTCCTCCAGAACGTGGCCATACAACCTGGAAAACCCACAGAAAACTATAATCACTGTATTCTGATGCTATAATGTATTTACTAAGTGTAATTATATACTGCTTTTCTGCCAAAGAGTTCAAAGTGGTTGGCAGAAAAGCAGTTTATGAATATAGTAAGTCACAACATTATCCACCTGGGCAGCATAGTGGTAAGGAATATTAACCTAATCTCCTGAACAAGGATACAGAAAATACATCAGTTAACAAAACTTCTGAGAATTAAGCTTGTTTAATAATAAAAAGTCTTTGGGGCACACATGGTCAGAAGCAGGCTCCTTCTCACTCTTCCCATTTGATTGAACAGAAAAGCCTCCCCATCGTTCCATCCCACCTACAAGGCTTGAAGCTGTACTGATGAATCTGTTCCCTATGTGAAGCAACTAACTGGAGACAAACACTTTAGGTGAGCAGATTTACAGTGACATAGGAGTTTAAATAACCTGGCTTACCAGGTATTACCATACTCAAAATGCCGCTGGCTGAGTGCAACCCAGCTAACTTCCGGGTAGAAGCTGTGCTCAGCCGAACAATTTACAAAGCCAGGAGCTTCCTGGTTTTGAAAAGAGGCTGGCTGAGTACAGCTTCTACCCAGAAGTTAGCCAGGCTGCTCTTGGCTGGCAGCATTGGCAGCATTTTGAGTATGATAATACCTGGATGCATCCCGAATTAAGATTCAAACTGGGAAAGGTAAAATGGATTATTTAGTGATGCAGTAAACTCTTTTTGCCTAAGTCCTTCCAAAGAAGCTTTAGAGAACTGTGCTCATTTAGATTGCTTTAGTGAGATAGAAATGATGAACAGGGGGAAAAGGCAGGGCAGACATCTTTGCATTTTGGAAAAAACTTTCAAGTGCTCTATAGAAGATTCCAAATGTTTTAAATTCCTTATGCAAGGCTCACCTGAACTGATTGCTTTCTTCCACATGTGCATATTGCTAGTTTTAAAAGTTTGCTGAAAAATGAACTTTTCTTGTTTGTGCTGTAAGAACTTATCCCTATTCTTTTCAGATTGTTGTTGTTGTTATTGTGTGGTGACTCTTTTTCTTTTTTGGCAAGATTTGTTCAGAGGAGGTTTGCCATTGCTTTCTCCTGAGAGCATGTGACTTGCCGAAGGTCATCCAGTAGGTTTAATGGCTAAGCTGGAAATCAAACTCTGATCTCCAGAGTTGTAATCCAACACTCAAACCACTACACCATGCTGGCTCTCACCAATTCCTCTTTTGTTAAAGAAATAATGTAGAGGAACACATACATTTTATTCATTGATATATATCCCCATCCCTCTCTGTTTCTCCTCATGTATTTCAGAATAAGAGCAATGGAAGGGCATCATTTGCCCTGTACGTTGCTTTCCCATAGTCAAACCTGACTGGCTTTGTGGCACTGTGATATGATGATATCCATTAAGTGGCCCTTAAACTGGCTGAGATAATGCTGTGATGAAGGCCTTTAAGTTTAAAAAAAGGCACTATTGATGCCAAGGTAGTAGCATAGCAGTGAAACTATGGTTCCAAACAGGTATAAGATGTTCACAAAAGAACAAAAGGAACCTTTTTTTTTGTAGATTCTTTGCCATGCCCCAAAAGTTAACTTCTGGTTAAAAAAACAAACATCATAGAATTTTGGCCTGGACTTATTCAAAGCATATCCAGCATAATACCAGCTGATGAACTATCCATTTACCTAATATGCATTTAAGGAGCAACAGAAGTGGCCAAAATATACTTCGATGATAAGATTTTTAAAAATGGGCATCCACTATGGGTAAAAATAAATTCAAATGTTTTGATTATGAAGAACATCAGGTCTTTTACATAACCTTTTGAAATGGGATCACTAGACAGACAATGGTGTTCTTGTCAGAAGATGCTCTGCCTTTTATCCTTAATTCATTAAATAACTTTGATAACAGCCTGATAGGCAGGACTGCTGGTTGACATCCATTCATTCAGTTAAAGCTGAAATATTTTATACAAAAACAATGATTTGTGTAAATGAAATGTAAAGGGAGAATGCAGTAGGGATGTACAGAAACTTTTCCATACATAAACAGGCATTCTCTCAACTGATCTGTCCCTTGACACTTGTGAACATACATTTACAAGGAGAAACACCAAGCAATGGTGTATGGGCTGCAAGCATTGAAAAAACATTTCACTGAAGCGAGAATAATCCACTTTACATACAGCAAGATAATCAAATTGACAACGTGGATGTGACTCTAAGTGGAACTGTTCGAACTGGATTTCAAATGGGCTTCCATGACTTGACTCAGCAGCCAGTAGCATTCTGCATTATGGTGATAAGGCAAGGATAGTTTTGGGGACATGAAGATTCCAGACGAAGTTGCAAGAGTTCCACCACAACCTAAAATAAATGCATAGGAAACAGAATTCAACTGCACTAACCAACATTTGCTCTGCTTCATAGTCAATGGCCAATATATATATTGTGTGTGTGTTGTATACACATACAAACATACATACACACACACAGTCGCCCCTCCATTTTTTGTAGATTTGGAGCCACGTCCCTCACTGATTGTCCTGGTGGCTGGCAAACAAAGGGGACCAAATGGGAGTGTGCATCACCATTCAAGCCAATGGGGCTTGAATATAGGTGATTTTGTGGGTTTTTCAGGCTATGTGGTCATGTTCTGAAAATGCCAGCCACAGCTGCTGGTGAAACATCAGGAAAAAACTCTTCCAGAACACGGCCACATATCTGAAAAACCACCAAAAACATGATTTATTTAAATTAATCTTGTCCATCTTTCAGCACTTCTGTAACCCTTTTTCACCAGCTGCCCATATAGCGCAGAATGCAAAGAAAAAAGATTACCTTTCATCAAACCATATTTATAAAATGTGTCATCTGTCTTTCCTTTAGCAAGCTGGCCAACTAGCACAACAAAATTAATTTAATTAAGGATATCTATGAATCCAATTTTGTAAACTATAAATAGGGCATGTGGTAAAATGCAAGCAACTGTAAATTACAAGGAATGTATTTTGAATAACCAATGCAGAAATGGAATATTATCTGCTAAATTTCTTCCAGAGTCCTTAAAATTTGTATACCCCAGGGTGGCCAGCAGATCCATTGCCAGGTGTGTGCTGAAACCACTCTCAGTTTTATGGCAGTTCCTCTGGGTTGTATGGACACATTTAGATGTCTTGCTTTTTCTATGTCAGGTTTTCAAAATAGCAGTAAAGGAACAATAGCAATTCCACACATGCAGGGTTGACAGTCAGAAGTAGCTGTTAACAAGTTGGAGTTCTGCTGAAATACCAAATGAAGTATAATTTCAGTAACTTAGAGCCAAACAGACAGACCAAAATAAAGCTGCTTCAGTCACTTTGGAGGTATGCTGTTAAATGTATTTAAGAAATAGTGATGAGGGCCCAAACAGACAGGCCAAAATAAAGATGCTTCAGGTCACTTTGGAGGTATCTGTTTTAAATGACACATGCATCTTAAGAGGCCAGAAGCCGCACTCCACTCCTTAGGACTGGAGTGCAGCTTTGGCGCGGCTTTTGGCCTCTTAAGACGCCAGAAGCCGCACCAAAGCCATGCATCAATCCTAAGGACTGGAGTGCAGCTTTGGCGCAGCTTCTGGCCTCTTAAGATGCATGTGTCATTTAAACAGCATACCTCCAAAGTGACCCGAAACATCTTTATTTTGGCCTGTCTGTTCGGGCCCTCAGTCACATTTTTCTCTGTGAGATTAATGCATTGTCCACATTCATGAATTGCACACATTTTAAATATGGAAATTTTGGCATCTCATTCAATCTATATAAACAGAAAAGCTTTCCCACCTCAAATAGGGTCCATCTCTCAAAATTATGAACATCTGTCAGTCTGATAAAGGACCAGCTTTCTGGACCTCAAGTAAGGACCATCTGTTATAATAGAGTTATGTCCTGGAAATGCTCCTGTACAAGCAAGAGCAGCTGCAAGAGGACTGGTTATAAAATTACATGCTGTGATCCTTAGCAGAATTGGGCACTAGTGGGCTTCCCTTTGAAACGACTTTGACCAATATGTTATTACCAAAGTAAAAGCCCTGTTCTCTGTCCTCATCATCTGTATGCTGGGTAGAAGAGGTTCATCTGAGAGATGCTGCCAACAAAAATGGAAATGCTATTAAAGATGAACCTAAAGTGAATGAAGCCAATTATTCTGATTTTACCTGTAGATGTTCCATCCCAGTAAGCTGAGAATCCAGTGTATGAATTATATACATCACTTACAAACTTTATCCACAATTTGTTGCTATGGGAAATAATAAGAGGAGGCAATGATGACCCACAGAATTTTCCAAGTAGAGGTGATGTCTCATAACCTCCATCTCTACAATTGGGGAGAAAAACATATATATGATCAGACCCATTGGTCTTTATTAAGGATATACCCACTAAGCATCTGAGAGGTTTCTATTATTTCTAAGGCTCCCTAATCTCAAAATTATTATTAAACTATTCTTGATTTAAAGACAAAAAGAAATCCTATAAAACAGAAGCCAAAAGCTACACCAAACATGAAGAGTTGCAGTGCCAGTGGAATTAGTGGTGCAAAGGAAGATGTGCTTTAAAACTAGTTATTCAGAAACAATAGAACTAATTTCTGTATAAAAAGGCTACAAACCATGGAAAAATTATTTTTGGACTACAGCTTCAAAGTGGTCATGCTGACTGGGGGATTCTGGAAATTGTAAAAGAAAACTTCTTCTGTGTTCTTATTAGGATGGATCTGTTCAAGAGTACATACTGTAGATTCACACTACAAATCTGACTTAGGCCCAGTACAGACTGCCCCAAAGGGGCAGCCTGCACCCACCCCTTTTTGTGTTGGATTGGAGCCAAGGCAACCTCACTGGCAGCCCCAATCCAGTGTTTTCCAGGCCATGGAGAAGCAGCTTGGGGCTTCATGCTCCCGAACACCCAGACAGCCAGGAGGAGAAAGGGGTGGCCCCTTCCCCCTCAGGATCATTCCCACGGCTGTGTAGTTGCCACAGGAACGAGTCGCTCTCGGAAGGAGCTGAAAAATGCAGCTCCTTCCTGCAATGTCAAAAGGGCTGCAATGTTGCTTCCCTGCGTGGCTGTGGGGACTCTGCACAGCATGTAGATGGGAGGCCGCCATGATGCCAATGCTGCCACAGACTACGGTTAGGGAGCGTGTGGTTGGTGCGCGCTCCCTAACTTTGTATTGCTGGCAGCACACTGCTTTGTGGCCCTTAGAACAGACAAAAGAAGGCAGTTTTTCACACAATGCAAAATTCACAAATGGAATTCAGTTCCAAACAATTTAGCGATAAGAACCATAAATAGCTTTAAAGGGGAAGTTAGATAAACTGATGGTATTTAGATCTATCATTTACACAACAGCCATCTCAAATATGTATCCATGTACAGTACCAATGTTGCCAAAATCTGCACCATTCACACCCAGTAAAAATATGGAGGTTTGAGAGTGTTCTAAGGTTTGCAGAAATGCAACATCTCTTTAGGAAACAAATTCTTTAAGAGCCTAATGGAGAACATAGTTAGGATATACAGAATGCTGATAGTGTTGTGAGAAGGAAATAGATGGGACAGAACAGAACATTCAGAATTTTCCATAGGAATACGTTATATTGCAACATTTCCTTGCAGGGTCCAGCTGTAAACAGCTACTAGCCATAACAATAAAGTGACCCATTGATGTCTACATAATTTTCAGTTGGGAAAAAAGGCTTTCCTGGTCCTAAAACAGCCCAGGGACACAAAAATATGGAATATTTGCCCTCCATGCTCTCTAGGGATTGTGGGGGCATTTGGGGACAAAATAGGCAGAAAGGTCTGGGGAACCACATAAATAGCCTTGTGGGCTGCACTTTTCCCTAGTATAAAAGAAAGGGTTCAGAAAGGGTTCCCCTAGAAGAAAGGGTTCTCCTTGAAGACTCCCACATTCTACTCAGGATTTTAAGGAAAGCTTGATTCTAAATTGCCTTTTGAATACAATGGTCTTTTTTTTAAAAAAAAAATTCACTTCCATCCTAGCTTGGAAAGGTTACTTTTTTCAGCTACAACACTTAGAATCTCCCAGCCAGCATGGAGAGACTGGTATTGCCATCAAATTAGTGGCAGTTATTTTCCCCAGTCTAGAGGAAAACAACTGAACTATAACTCTCAATTAGCACAGTTAGTAACTATGCTGGGATTCTGAGTATTTTAAACCCATCCCATGTAATCTTGTGAAACTCTTCCTAGGTTGAATCTAGTGATACTAAGGCCCTTGTCTGACTGTTTCACAAAGCATCTAGACTAGAGCTTTACTCAGCTCATTACCAAAGATGCCTTGAAATCCATGCTTGAAATAGCTCCAGTTTAGAAGGGTCTATTGTTATACAACTTTGCTTGAATAGTATACTCCTTACTTCCATTTAATGAGGAAATGTATAAGGGAGAAAACACAATTCACTGATAGAGCACAGGCCATTTGTAAAGAAATCTCAGTTTCAAACCCTAGCATCTCTAGTTTAAAATTTGAGTAATGGAGAAGAGGTCTTCTGCATTGCCACTACCAATTAGAGTAGACTATCCTGGATTAGTTGAATAAATAGTCTCGTGTAATAAAATGCAACTTCCAACATTGCCAACAGACTGAAAAATGACTTTTTTGGATGACATCCTCCAGAATCATGTTGTAAAGCATATCTAGCTAAAGGGAGTTTGATTTTGGTAGAATAGGAGTCATTTCTGGCATCTTACAAGGTTTTAGAAGGACTATTATTGCAGATGCAGAGGCCATGTTCTGCATGTACAAGATGCCAATTACAAGGTGCCATCCTTAGCATCCCAAACTAAAATGGATGGAGTAAGAAAGCCTTGGGAAGGCCCTGTTTTAAGAACCTGGAGAAGCATAGCCAAAGACAGGAGGTAATTCTGGGTTCAGATGCACAACAAGAGAAATATTGTGACAGTACAAAGCTGTTTCATTAGCATATACCATCTTGCCCTACAATTCTAGCCAGTGAATTTTTAGATTATATTATAAATAGAGCAAAAAAAAAAAAAAAAAGCAAACTTGCCTGAGTTCTACATAATCATTTAAACATGGGGCTCCAGACTCCAAGGAGAAGTTGGTAAAGTGCAAAGCGATCTGTTTGTTGTTCCCAACATGAATCCTGTATATGCAAGTCATTTTGTTGGGATAGTGGTTGGGATAGTTTGGAGATGTTAACACACCAGAAGCCTCCGTGTATTCATGTGAGCATGCTTGAAAGGGTGGGATGAAGAAATGTGGGGTGAGGACAAAAAAAAAAAGCAACCAAATTATATATGGTAAATTTTACAAGACATTTACAATCAGAGATTCATGGGAAATCATCACACAATACCAAGAACTAAAAACTACTTGTGCAACTAGCACACACACTCACACTGTTTTGGATTATCCCTTCTCCCTTCAATCTGAAGTACATAACGTGGAAAGATTTTTTTTATTACACTATTATTATAATTTCCAGAATTCCCCAGCCAGCATAGCCATTGAACATGTGGCTAGAGGGATTATGAGAATTATAGGCAGAGTACAGACCGCCAGAAAGAGGCAGCCAGGAGCCGCCTCTCTTTTCTTCGTAGCCGCGCTGCAGCAACGGAATTGCGTGTTGTGGCTACACGAATTAATCAAGATGTAGGTTGGGTACAATTTGCTTAATAGATTTTAAGAGAGCCTACTGTGTGCATAAAAGTTTTTGCAAAACAATATTTTAAATAAAGAGAAAGGGGGATCAGAGGGTGTTAAGTAGTTCAATCCTTGCTTCAACAAAGTAGTTTTTCCTTGTTTCTTTTTTGGCATTTGATTTCTTTCTTCCTTTCTTTTGGAAGGTGAAGCCAGGCCATAGAAACTCACCAATATAATAAAAATTACTAACAAGGGATCACAGTGGCGAGATCTATCTTGGCATTTGCCTTTCCTATGCCACATTATGGCTTTTGTTAAAGGAAAAAAAGTGATTTATTTATTTATTTAATTGCTTATTATAAATAAACAAATGATAATTTGTTCCTAAGCAGCAGGCATTCTGCAGTATGTCTCCTAGCACCAAGCATTCTGCAACACTTAGGTAGTGTCTGATCCCATCTCAGAACGTTTTAGGGATTAGACAATATGAGGGAGGCAGGCAATGGCTCAGGCAACAGATGTTAGAAAGTGGCAATGGCATTTGTTTCCCTCTGTATGGATACAGAATTGAGAATGTTCACAATCAATCATAAGCCTCCTAAATTAGCCTTCTGCCTCAGATGATATCTCATTGCCAGAGTTCAAGCAAGATTCCAATGCTAGTTCACTGAGTTTTTGCATGAAGACCAAACAAGAGGTGCCAGCTTGTCCTTTGCCTCATACAGAAATTTGAATTGGTCTGATCGCTCTTGTATCAGCATGTAACTACTGATCCTAGTATAAAAACATCTCTCTTATTTAGATAGATCCCCAGCTTTGGGTGCTCCACTGAAAAATGGTCGAGCTATCCCTATTACAATGCCCTCTGTGAAAGTACAGAGCATTTCCAGACAAATAGGTTCTAGCGCTATCAGTCAGAAAACATTATATAGCTCTTCCATTTTGACCTCTTAAACACATTTTGGCTAAAATCCTATATAGCTTAGAATAGTACAGAGGTTCTCCATGTGGACATAGGCCAAGCTGAGCAATATACCACCTCAGTGGATTCTGAAGCCCTCTTCCCCATGCAGTGGTGTCACTAGGGAGTGCAGGAGGTACAGACCACACCAAGTGACACCCCAGAAGAGGGGTGACACTCGGTCAGGCCCTCTCCCCTGTGCTGTTGTGTCGGTCTCCTCATGAGACCCCAACTGAGATCAAGCGCACTGGCACACATGCCATCATGTAGTTCTCCTCGTGAGGAGAAAGACAAGGTGGCCCCATGGGGGACTGAGTACACTCTCTCCCCTGTGCCATCCCATCTTTCTTGTCATGAGGAGGAGAATGGGGCATGTCCGCATGGGAAGGACAGGACAGCCTTGAGGGAGGCCAAGTGTGCCCCTGGAAGCCCCATACCTGGAGCCCCACCCCCTGCAGCGGGTGACACCAGGAGTAGGTACGCCACTGCCCCCATGGCCATTCCATGGGGAATGGGTAAGATCAGAGAAATGTCTGGCTGTGTCTCTGTAGCCAGATGCAAAATGATTACATCAGCACTGAAATCTTCCAGTGTCCAAGATGGCCTAGACAGGAAAAAGATGCAATGCAGATAGGATAGCCAGCCAGAGGGGAGAACTAAATAGGGTTTGAGAGAGCTAAGAATGGTTTAAAAGTTCAGGGTTAATGCACGATCTAATTGTGTATTAATAAACATCTACCCATTTATTCTTTGTTTTTTAATACTGTGTTGGGCTGTTCCTATTAAAAACAAAACTAACAGCTTCATTTATATACCGCTTCATACTGAACTAACAGTGTCTAAGCAGTTTACAACTGTAAGCTAATTACATTTTGACACTCTGGTCATGCTTACCACAGTGAACCCACTGAACAAAATATCCATTGGTTCATATAGGGATCACCTTGAGTGCCTTTAAAAAGGACATTTGCAAAGGAAAATGTACATGCTCATATGCCACTAACAGGATGCCAGCCTTTCTGTGGTAAGCAAAAAAGGTAAGCAAAGCAGTAGAAAATCATGGGAGGATTGCAAAAGGAATACAATAATGCCTAGATCCTCTACAAAATTCTGTAAATGAGCCAAGTGCACAACAAAAGCCTAGTCTGGAACCAATTTTGTTTTTTTGTAACCCAATAAGCCATTCTAATAACACACATAAACTTAAGGGGAGATGTGGTTTAGGCTTGCTCTCAGCCTAAAAAAAACCATGTAAATCCAGGCTTAAAAAGTTATCTGTTCTTCATTGTTCTCCCAAAGATCTCAAGGATGGACCAGGAACTCTGAGTTACAATGGAATAGTTGCCAAATACACTGGTAACCACACAATGGTCAAAAGAGATTAAATACAGATGGCCAAGATGATTAAACATGAACATCCTACTTGGCTACTTTTCTTTCATGAAAATCTATCCAACACTATTCCGG
Organism: Sceloporus undulatus; assembly: GCF_019175285.1. NCBI lineage: Eukaryota > Metazoa > Chordata > Lepidosauria > Squamata > Phrynosomatidae > Sceloporus > Sceloporus undulatus. The sequence continues at coordinate 27,225,344 of NC_056527.1, read as the reverse complement.
TAACTGCTCTGTTTGCCCTTTTCAAATTGGAGCAGAAGCCCTTTTTGGTTTTGTAGCATCCAGCTACTGGATTAAATGCTTCATATTTGAATTAGAAATTAAGCACGCAAACTGGTTTAATTTTTTTTTGTTATTTGTCATAGTCATAAGCACCAAAGCATTGCATTATGTCTTGACGTCATTAATAAAAACTTGGATGAGCTTTTGTTTCCATTCATTTTTAATATATAAATTTCATTTTGAAAGAAAAGACTAACTGTATTAGAGAGGTACACAATTTTCTCAGCCAGTATATAAAGATGGCCAGGTCCACCTGGTTCTGATTCGAGCCAGTTCAAGCAGTCAAGTTGGCTCTGGCAGAAAGCATAATAAAATTCTTGGAAGCTGAACCATGCAAACAGTCAACAGAAAATTAAAAACACTATTTGTGTTGTTGCTTTCTCATGCATTACTGCATAAACCAGAAAGTTAGAACTGGGATATTTCTTCACCTGCACACCCAATCTAAAAGTAGAGGTATTAATTATTAGTAGAGGTTCTTACTGTAAGAGCAAACTCATGCCTGATAACATATTTTTGGAGAGTATGTTTGTCCCCTTTGTTCTGATATTTTTAAACTCATCTGTTTGCAACTTCTTTCAACCTCCAATTCATTCCACAGCCCCCTACAGAAAATATCCCCTCTCTTTTCTTTTGCAGGCAATGGAATAAAATATCAACACTTGAGGTCCTGCTGTTGCTGGCACACAGTGACATAATTAACTGACTTAATTTTACCAATTCAGAGAACAGGAGGAGCACAAACACAAAGATCCTTTGTGGGGAGGCTTAAAAGCAAGCTTGTTTAGTAACATTTCACTCCAGCCATTTCAAATTGAATCTCTATCTGTTTTCAACTAGAGGCGTGTGCGTTTGCCAAACACGACATTCACATCCAACCTTTGCCCCTTCAAAATCCAGGGCCTAACTAAGATCTTCTTCTCTGCTGAAGTTATTATTCACTAGCGGTAGCCCTAATCTGCAAAAGGCAATCCTGGCTTCAACTGCTATGAACTGTTACATCCAGACTACATCCATGTAGTGTTTCCTAAAGGAACAATGGCTATGTTAAGCTGGAGATGGGAGTTAAACATTTCTGGAGATTATCACATGGGGAAAAAGATTCCTTTTCCTGTCCTTATCGCACAATCGTGAAAAGATTTTCAGATGATGCCACACTTATCCGGTCATTGTCCTATCATTGAGCCACAATTGACTGTGATCGTGTGAAAGACTTTCACATGACATTGTGCTTATCCTGTCATTGAAGTGGAATTGTCCTGTCATATTGCATTAATGGGAATTCGCGTTAATACAATTCCACTTAAATGACAGGACAAAGTGTGATGTCTCTGAAACGCTTTCACGTAACCATGAGAAGGATGGGATAAGAATGGGAGAGCGATCTGCTTTGCTCACAACCCCATCCTATCCCCATGTAATAATCTCCTTTGTCTAATCAACACGTTTATTATCGCCACTTGGGTTTTGGTTAAATGTACAGCATGCCCGCATCATACACGGGTGAAAGCCGTGCAGCGAAGAGTCAATGGTGCCATGTGCATGAGCCCCATTAGTTTCAATGGGGCTCAAGTACACACAGAAACTTGCCTTATGCAGTGGGGTCCGGGACAGATCCTCACGTAAGGCAAGGGCTCACTATACAATAATGAGAGTGTCTACACACAGGGAAGAATTGTTAAAGGCTACAAACCAAAGAAGTTATTTTCAATAAAGAAATGTGGATTTATATCCAACCGTTAGCCCAATCTAGTTGGGATTAACAACTGGAATTAAAACAGCATGTTTAAAATGAATTCAGAATATTGATTTGACTGAATCAATACTCAGAACAGTTACTTTCTCAACTACTGTTCCTAGTATCCTCCAGACATCACACTAGGGACTGTAGACCAAAATGTAACTTGGGGTCTAAAATGCTTTCTTCAAGTGTTTAAAGTTTAACCACTTTCCTACTTTTTAGGTGGATTACCTCCCCCCCAGGTACTAAAAAGTAATAGAAAAACAATCAGTAAAGCAACAAGCAATGCAAATATTACTAAACTTGTTTGCTGTGTTAATAATAATGAGGTTATCTTTTTAAAGGGCACCCCTATTTAATAAGAACTTTAATTTAATATTTTTGAAGCTATTTTTGCTTTGCATTGTATAGATTAATAATGCCTTTTAAAAAAAAGATATATGACATGCATGGGATCTGCCAGAAAAGTCTGTTGACTCATTGAAAAGGATGTTAATTGATCAAGTGATTAAGTGAAAATGTCAGTTAGTTGCACATAGTTTATATAAAAAATAACAGAAGTTGTTACATCTGAAGTCTCTTTGATTTTACTGTAAGTGCAACTTCATCTGGAGCTTTTTTATGCAGCTCAGTTTTCACTTTCTATTATGCAGTAATTACACTGAGAAGTTTGGTCCAAAACATTTTTGTTCTTTTGGTCCATTTATATCTCACCTTTACTTTATTAAAGCATTAAAAGAGATACACAAGATAAGCCAAGATGGTCTTCCATACAGTCATTTACCTAGTGTCCCCTCTGCCTATACCCTAGCATCCATTTTTCATGAAACCTCTGTTACTTTCTCTCCCTTGTATCCTGTTACTGGGAATTTCCTCTATAAATGAATCATCTGGTTGCAGGCACTACTTGGTGCTAAAGAAAATGAGTTTGCTAGCACTTCCTACACACATTCTTTAAAAAATAGTTCAGACAATTAAATGTTGACTATAAGCTAGAAGACATAATGTTTTACACACTATCAAAGTTAAAAGAAAGAGATATTTTGCAGTAAAGGACCAGGGGAAATTTCTTAAGAAGAATATGCTTTTTCAGACACATAGGGTTTAAGGATATGTCTTCTTAGATACATGAATATGCAAAGGGATTTTGTAGTGTTAACTAAGATGAAGAAGCTGGTAGTATAAAGTTTTATAGACCTAATTCTATTTCATTAAACACATGGAGTCTACTTTATTGGATGCTAACTTAATCAGAATTCAGAGACAAACCATATTAGTCTGGAATATCAGTATGCAAGGGGATCTTGTAGCACCTTTGAGATTAATTGAATGAAAAGAGTTCAAGACTTGTTCTACTTCCTCAGATACATGGTATGAATTGATGCCCAGGAATCACTTTTATAATCAGAGAGTGAATAATCATATGGCCTGCACACACCACATAATTCCCTCCATCATTCATATGGTTATCTATTCACCCTTGCCTTAGGAAACATTTTTCCTCCTACATTTGTCCCTCAATGACCATAGTTAAACCAGAATTTGTCACCTCATCACCATACCCACAAGTTTTGTATTTCTATGACTATTCATACAGTCTAGTTATAGAGGTTCTTCCTGGACACCAGTTTACACCATGCATCTGAGAAAGTAGACCAAGTCTATGAAAACTTCTTTCACAGTTAGGGGTGAAACAGACAGGCAGGAAGGAGCAGCCAGAAACCACTCCCAATCTTATCGCTCTGGGGCCATGGTGGCCACACACCATGGCACTGCTGCTGCGGTCCCAAAGGGACCACAGAAAGAAGCGGAAAACATCCACTCCTTTATGGTTTGCCTTTTTGCATGGCTTCAGTGCAGCTTGGTGGTATGAACTGTCTAAATGCCACAGCCCAAGAGCAGACGGAAGCTGCCCCTGTCTGCCTTTCTGTTTGGGGCCCATGTCTCAAAAGTGCTACAACATCCCGTTGCATACTGAAACTTCATCAGATGTATTCATGCATGTGATGATGCAGACTTAAGTCTACAAAGCTTATGCTACCAACTTCTTTCTGTTAATGTTTTCTTTCTGTTAGATTTCTTTGCATACTGATCCAGACAAACATGGCTATGTCTTTGAATTCAGATACATGAGGTTATCAACAATACAGATGTTTGGTATGGCCTGAGGCAAAGGACAAGAGGACTCCTTCCTTCTATTCCATGTACAAGCTGACCAGCAGCTGTAGAACAGCTGACCAGTGGAATCCAACATGAACATCTGCCACCTGAAGTAGTTTTTTCATTTTGCCTAATAGTAGGACTGGCTTTGGGCTTGAAACACTGACACAGTACTGTTGTATCTAAGAAAAAAAATTGATGAGTATAGCCTGGCATTGCCTAGAGGCTGCAAACACAACACAACTAAGTCTTCAGCAGAAACTGTTCTATATGTTGTCCAAAGCAACCAGTTTAATTAAACTCAGATCTGCCACATCATTCCTTATTCAATTATAAAAAGATCCTTTGTGGTAATATTTTTCAGGTTTATCTCCTCCTATTGACGAGGGAAAAAGAGGCAAGGATCCTAACATTAGAAATTAAGCATTTAATCATTGGAGTAAAAGACTTATGGGACATATTTATTGTACCTGTAGCTGCATTCAGTGAAACATAATTAACAGAGAATCCCTCTGAGGCAATATTGTGATTTGTCACAAAATACAACGTCAGTGTGTTGCCACCACTGGTCACAGATGGTGGCACTGACCTCCCACAGTACCTGTAACAAATCAGTGATAATTAGCTCATACATTTAATTAAACCCTATGTGATCACAATTTCCAAATTCAATATTCATACAATGTTAAATGTATAATAACCTAAGGTGAATAAATGTTAAATCAGATATTTGAGTGATGTATTCAAGTATTCTAGAATTCATTTTAAAATGTTCAACTGATTTTCTACCTGTCCAATGAATAACAAAAAGAACAATGGGGCTGCCTATAAATTATATTATGCATTAGATAAGAAATGAAACCCTGGGTATTGATTAAAAGGGGGTAATGCATGATAAAGGAGGCACAGATTTCTAAAAGACCTTGAAACATATTATATGGAAGAACTCAGATAAGCAGGCTAATAGCATTATCTTATAGACATCTGCTCAGCAATAAGTCCATATGTGTGGCTACTCAAAAATAAGTCAATGGGACTTGCTTCCAGCTGAACATAATACAGGATTAAAAGCATTTTCAAAAATGTTAACCAGCTTTCAAAATATATGTTTATATACATACCGACCCAGCTTTGTCATAGTGCTGTTGTCATAAATTTCAAGGTAATCTCTGCTGCAAATGTAGTCAAATTCCAAGTAAAAATATGTGAAGGTCAGACTGATTAAGTTACCAGGCTCCACTAAGACAGTCCATGTACATCTGACACCATGTGGGTAGGTGGCTAGGTAGTCACGAGTTGTAATGGTTCCATTCGGTTCTGTAAGAGTTCCCCCACATGCTACAATAGATAGATAGATATACTTTTTCAATTAAAACAGAATAAAGTAGATGTACAGATTGATGATGATAATGATGATGATGATGATGATGATGATGATGATGATGATGATGCAAAAACAGAAAAACAGCCCTGCCAGAAACATGTGACTGGCAAATTACCTGTCAACACATGGCAACTCCATGAATTTGATAAGTATTTTTTAAACAGAAAGAATATTGAGAGGTGGTTTGTCATTGTCCTTTAAAATTTAGCCTTCACCCAAGTGTTAGGGAATCCTAGGAATTGTAGTTTATTGTGGCACCAGAGCTCTCTCACAGAGAAGGCTAAATGTCTCATAAGACTACAGGTCCCAGAATACCCTAGCATTGAGCCAGGGCAGTTAAAGCGGTCTCAAACTGGATTATTTCTGCAGCGTGTTTTGGATCTACATATATGAAAAAGTATTCATGACACCACCTGTAATTATTTGTTGTCAAAGAAAAATCAGGTGGTGATAGTAGTAGCATCCTTTACCTGCATCAAAAGATCTGTATTCAGCAAGAAAGCCAAGGTTTGCTGCAGATGAAGCTCTGAATTTCACATACACATAGTTAGATGTAGACTGAACAATTGATGGTACAGTTGAACCACAGTATTTGCCCAATAAAGGTGAATTCATATTGTTGCCATCTCTGACCTATGGAAAGAAAAATTTTGAAGTTGCAGTCCTGAATACACCTATTTATTTCTTACATTTATATCCTCCTTTTCCACCAGTTAACTCAAGGTGGTATACACAGCTCTCCTCCCTGCTTTATCTTCACAACAACTCTGGTCAGACTGACTGGACCAAGGTCATCTGGTGAGTTTCATGCCTCAGTGAAGACCAAAATCTCAATCTCTCAAATGCCATTTCAGCACTCTTAAGTACTATACCACAATGACCTCTCAATGACCAATTCATGGCATGACCTTTACGGAAAATTTGTCATTTTCAGGTTCTTTCAGTTTCTAATGTTTCATCTAATTTTCACATCAAGCTGAGGTTTTTTTTTTTAAATCATCTACCTGAAAAATATATATATGCATTTTTTGTATTTTTCTCCTAATTTTTACATTTTTCTATGCAAGTTTGCCAAATATCAATAATTTACAATCAATTTCCCACAATATAACATGTTTCTGTAAGTAATTTCCAGTAATGTGCCTATTTCCCCCTAAATTTAAGAGCTACATCACAAAATTTGAGAAGTCTAAATATTGAAGGATAATTGCATTTCTGTTCAAACATTTGCTCAAAAAAATGGAAATTAGGTATGGTTGCATTAAAGTACAAATAAATGCCTCCTCTGAGAAATCATGTGGGTCCAGCAAACCCACTTAGTTTAACGAATGGGAAGGTAATCAAATGCTGCCCAGCTGTTTTGCCACATTCTGAAATGCAATTAGGATTGAAACATTAATCTGGATATAATTTTCAATTATCCTTATTAGTATTTTTTTTTTTAGCAGGGGTGTATGCAAACAATTTTAGTCTCTGGAACTAAGTGTTCTTCCTCTTTGGTATAGCGATAGGTATGATTTAGGTCCAATTCACGCTGCAGAAATAATCCAGTTTGACACCACTTTAACTGCCCTGGTTCAGTACTAAGGAATCCTAGGAACTGTAGTTCATTGTGGCACCAGAGCTCTTTGACAGAGAAGGGTAGATGTCTCCCAAAACTACATTTACCAAAATTCCCTAGCATTGAGCCAGGGCAGTTAAAGCAGTGTCATATTGGATTATTTCTGCACTGTGGATTGGACATAGATAAATTCTGTTTCTTGGATAGTTCCTTTGAAGTATGGACTAAAACCCAGAGCAGATTCACCTCCTGGCATGGAGGGCACCCACTTCCACTGTGCTAAGTAGTGTAAGCAAAATTACGGTATATATATCTCCATACCAAGAAAATAGAACTATTAATTCCAGAGACTGAAACTGTTTACATGCACCCCTCTTTAACAGAATATTACATATAATTTAAAGTATATATTCTCTCTCTCTCTTTCTCTCTCTCTCTCTCTCACACACACAAATCATAATAATAAGTTCCTCAGTTTGAACCGGACTTACTTCCATTTAAGGACACTTATGGGACTGAGCATGCATCAAGGGTCTCTGTGGTGTATAGAGGTTCAGTTTGTGATACGTTTATTAAAATGGCCTTTACCTCAACATAATCCAAGGCGCAGTTTATATTAGTACGGATGCGGAAGTCAGTGAAATTGAGAATCACACGATTGCCTTCTGGTTCAGAGATGATCCATTCACAGATCTTTTCATGAGACAGTGATCTGCTGAAATAGGGAGATCGGATGACTCCATCACCAGACCAGACTCTTCTACATGCTGCCAAGGGAAAGGGAGAATTGGTCATTAATTTTTAAAGGCATCCCAGCTTCTTCATTTAAAAAATACTACATAATAAAAAGATTAAAGAGACTGATTGCTAAACCTCTCCATAATAAGCATGATTTAGTCACTGGAGAATGTAAGATTAAGTTCAAATTGATGTAAGCATATAAACAGGCATTAGGTCTGCCAAAGTGCCTCGTATGGAGAGGAAGCCTCCCCGCACCTCCAATTCCACCTCATAGAAAAGAGCCTCTCCCTTAAAATCTAGCATGGGAAGATAATGGGGAAGAATGAGTAGAGGAATCAGGGAGTTGGAGAAGATCTGAGAAAACTCAATGAAACAGGAGAAGAATACACCCATCAACGTTTCACAGATCAAATCTGAGACATGTACAGCCCAGCAACATCAGAGTTGGTCAAGGTGGGAAAAGTTAATAATGAGGAAGAACACACAAGCTAGGAGAGGCTGCAGTAGTTTGCTTTTGCATAAGCCTATTGGGAAGAGCTAGATTTCACCTCCTTCTCTCCCCTGATGAAATGAATGCAATTACTTTTGCACACTGAAATCAGTCTGTGATAAATGAAGTAAGCTAAGGACAAAAGGGAAGAGTGGGAGGAGGAAAGAGAAAGTGGGACATTTTAAAAGCAGATGAAAAAGTGGGACAGCAGAGGATTAATTAAAACTAGCCCCACCAAATCAGAACACTTGGAAGTATGGTAGTGGTGGCTACTAACTTGGACAGATTTTAAAAGGTATAAGAAAAACCAGTTGTTTCGCAAGTGAGAAAGCAGAACAGTAGGGATCACTATCTCTTACCAACATCATAAACAGCCCTGAAGCGCGACCTTTGGGCTGAGGTATCAGACTTGAACTTGATCCAGAGGCTGTTGCCATTGGAAGTAATAGAGGAAGGCAGTGTGCTGTTACAGAACTTGCCAATTAAGGGAGACATCTCAGTGTCACCATCTCGGACCTAACATGCAGAAGAGAATAAGAAGAGAACAAGATTGAATGTAAGATCTGCACATCAAACTACAGTTGGACGCTTGTGAGAACTATGGCTCCTGATGCACAAACAAAAGAGTGAACATTCAAGCACCTGCTCCTCACAACTGGTGCCTAACAAATTGGTCCTGGCACATCAACTGCTGAAGAGAAGGGCTACTATAAGATGGCTGCTGTTATTTTCATATTACCTATTGGTGTACATGACTTTCTCCTATTTCCCAGAATATACTCCATAATGCGTATAGTAAGATACTTTTTTATATCGTCATGCTCCCCACTTGAGAGTTCAGCTTCTCAGGATGAAGCAGATCCATTCATCAAGTACCTCCTTCAGAGTTCAGCTTCTGAGGAGGGAGCTGTGCCAGCCTTCAGCTCACGCTCATAGACACCTGAGGGCTCATCAGCAAGAAGCTGAAGAGATATTCCCAATATCCTAATTGAGAGATTATATCTGTGCAGTGGGAAAATGACCTCCTAAAATATGGTCTGTAGATGCGGCAAAGCTCAGTTGGTGTGTTTTATTAGACTTTCCCCTTTCAGTTGCTGGAAATAAACTGGATTTCTTTCTGAAGCCTGCAGTTTACAGCAGGACCTGACTCTAAGATTTACAACCCTGGGCTGTTTCTTGACCTTGTTATCTGCTACCTTGGACTGTGTTTAGGATTTAAGGCTCATGATCCTGGTCTATTTGAAGTTGGATTCTGCTTGCTCCTTTGACATCTGAACTTCTAGCACCCTGCCTGCTGATGCAGTGTGAGAACAGGACAGATATACCCTTGGCTGGCATTCTGTTACAATGGTATAAGTTGGACCTAATTCCACTTTTTTGTGTCGGTGCAGTGTTTGGAATTCTGTTCTGATCACAAACAAAACAAAATCGGTGCCCAACCCCAACTCCCCTTGTCAGTGGGGCAGCCTACCCCACAATTATTTCTGTGTTGGTGGACAGTGGGGGAGCAATAGAGCCATGTCCAGCTATTTTCTGTTAGCTGGATCTACAGTAATGGCATCATCCTTAAGGATCTCTCAAGGACATCTGGGATGTACCTGAAGATGCCTGTTATAGTGTCTGCAGCCATAGGAAACAACTAGACATGTCTCTGCTCCCCTTCTTGTCCACTGACAAGAAAATGGCCATCCTGGGGGCTTGCCATGCTGAAAAGATTTGTTGGGAGCCTTGCATGGGAGATACTGTATATCACAGCTACATGCCAGATATATGTCTTCTGATCTGTCGGCTCTCATTTCATTATCTGCTACTGGAGGGGGGAAAGTAGCAGAACACTCCAGTATCATAATACCTCTTCTTTCACTGGCACACACAGGTCTTTAATTCTCCATCTTTCTAAGATAACTTCTTGGGGGGGGGGGGGGGGGGGGGGAGTCTCCCTGTTGAGGAGAATTTATATAGAAAAGGAGTAAAATCAACAAAGGAGAAAATTCACAGTGTTGTGCATAAAACTTCTGCCTTGCCTTGTTTTTTTTCTGTTTGAGATCAGTAGATGGACCCACCTAAATTTAAGCCCATAGCTATTAAAATATTTTTGGTTTATTTTAAATATGCTAGCGTGTGACCAAGAATATCTCGCATACCAAGAAACTCCCGCATATTTAGGAATTTCCTCACTGTATGACTATAACAATTAGCCTACTATAGGAAATATCTTTCTGCATGAAATATGATGTTGTCATAATTTTGAGATTTTAGAATATAGTCGTCTAGTCCTCATCTCTGGATCTCAGCAAACTGCTGCTTGCTCTATAGGGTATCAGTTAAAAAGATACACCATCAGATTATTTAAATGTCTGCATTCCCCTATTCCAACTGGATGTGTAATGATATATATATATATATATATATATATATGGGGTGTATGTAGAGTGCACACATGCCAAACTGACAAAAATAGCCTCTCAGAACATCTAGATGCATATGCAAACAATGTACAATACAATCTTGCATTTTCACTATGGTAAATTGTTGTGGACAACAAACCCCATTATCCTCAGCAAGCATGGCTATATTGACTGGAGATGAAATTGGAGTGCAAAACATCTGGAAGGTGGAATGCTGATGTAACTGACAGCCAAGCTTGGAAAAGTTATTTTTCTGGGCTGCAGCTCCCAGAATCCTCCAGTCAGCACTGGATTCTGAGAACTGTTGTTCCAAAACAAACAAACAAACAAACAACCTTTCCAAGCTTTGTATATGTCAGCTTCTGTATGGGCCTCCTTGCCAGGCAGACAGTCATATATAAAAAACAGCACACATGCATCACAAACACATTTTTGCTGCTGTAACGTGGTGGTACTGTATCATTAGCTTGCATAACAGATAAAGTAGTTACTGTAGTTACTGTACTAACTGTACAGTTAGTATTCCAGTCCCAAAGACTCCTAGTTTTGTAACTTTCTTAAAGTATTGCCTATTCACTCCTCCTGTTAATATAGCAAGAATGTGGATGCTAGTTTTAGATGTCTTGAGCTATAGATACTCTGCTAATCTGCAGGGCATGTGAGTAATTTTTAAATCTGCAGGGCATGTGAGCATTTTTAAAAACTATTTTAAAGCATTTTCTTCTTCTTCAATGGTTTTTCCTATCACTTTTAAAAAAAAAAAAAGCTAAAGGAGAAGTATCAGAAATTATCTTGGTCTCCAAGGGGAAGCTTCTAAATGATTATTTTATAGCACTGAAAAATAATTGAAAGAAAACTATCCCCACTCCCCTTTTGGAATAACGAATTTGTGCAATAACAAATACCAAATTGTAAATGTCTGCATAGCACTGTATGCTTCTGGTCCTCAAATGAGTGCAAGAAATTGTGATGGTGGATGTGTAATTGAATAAGTACAGACACATGAAAGCACTTCCTAGACCTGATCCCCAGAAAATAAGGTAAACATATTGCTGAATGAACCCAAACTGATTGTGCTCAATGAAAATTATTTCTCCCTCCCCTTGCTGCAGTGAATTTCACTGCTGCGTTGCCAGCAATTAGAGAAGGAAATTATGGGCTCCAAACAAACAAAAGCTGTCTGTTTTCATTACACACCAGGCTTCCCTCTGAATTTGGAAATTAATTAAACTGTGTTCCAGCCATTGTCAAAGGAAGGAAGCAAGGAGCAGTGATGTTATTACAGTATCAAACCTTGTGTAGCTAAAACTGTAGACATGATACAGTTTATATTAAAGATACTTCACAGGAACCCTTTGCCATGTCTCTTGAAAAGAGAGTTCAAAACCAAATCAAGACAAATGACTTACATGATACATAGGCAGTGGCCAAAATCCAAAGTTCTTCATGCCACAGGCTTTTAGCAGCCTGGGGAAACTTTTGATTTGCTGGTGTTGTGTGACTCCAAATCATTTTTGACTTATGGTGACCTTAAAGTGAAACTATCATAGGATTTTCTTTGCAACATCACCCAGTGGGTTTTTATGCTCAAGCAGGAATCAAACACTGATATCCAAAGTTGTAGTCTAATGTTCAAATCACTACACCATGCTGCCTCCATACTGGTCTTTAAACATCCAATGCTATGTGGTAAGGCAGCCTTTTCCAACCTGGTAGCTTTCTTAGGTATTGAATTCCAAGGCCCATCATCCCCATTATTTCACATTATTGTGAAGTATGAAAGGGCTTCTGATCTCATTCTTCCTCAATTGGACCTCACACATAGCTGCTGTACTCATTTCTTTATAAAGATAGTACAATAGCCTATGTAAGATGGGCAGAGCAATGCTTGCTGAGCTTGTCCCCAATAACCCTGAATATGCTGGACCTGCCCTTTAACTCTCCACTTTGCCCTGTTGAGTGGGAAGCTTCTGCTAATGTTCTTTTAAGTGACTGTCTTTTATAAGTTTGATTCCAACGAGAAATTCTGTGTTTCCCAACTAGGTTGCTACTTGAGTTTGGGCCAATACAAGTAGTTCCTCCTTCCCAGGTGATTTCCCATTCATCCTCTCCAGTCAACTTAGGGAAATAGGTGACATCAAGTGGAGATCTGGCATTCAACAATCCATCCCCTTTGTGTCTAGTCCTTGCTGTCTTGTCAGGCATGACGAAGGAATAGGATTGATGTGTTGTCTCATTTGGCCGAGAGTCACAGTTGCCAAATAAAAAAATGATTTAAAACAGATTCACCTCAATGTAATTCCAAGAGCAGCCAGGATGGCCTTCCAGCTCCAGATGGGTGAAATTGAGAGATATTTGTTCACCAATGGGTTGCTGGATGATGTAGATACACTGTCTGTTGCTAAGATAAGAATTTGGCCAATATGGCGACATGATAATCCCAGTGCTCCCTGTGTAGTTTCCTCCACAGTTGGGATCCTCTACATCAATACGAAAAAAGAAATGGTTGTTCATAGTGTCAAATGCTACATATTTAAGGTGGTTCAACTCATAATGGGCTATGAGTAATTTCAACAATTTTCTCCCCACTGTGTGAGAATGGGTTTGTGCATACTTTATGATGGCTATTCACCCTTTGAAACTTTTTAAAATAAATAAATAAATAAATAGCACAGAAAAACATGCACTTTTATGTAAAAAGTGATTGGTCACATTTTGGGGCAGGGAACAATTTATTTTCTGAAAAATACACTGTTCCCTGAACAAAAAGAGTTGATTTTTACATATGAAACATGTACAAGAAAGCCCACAAATTTTCCCACATAAAAAGCATGTATTTTAACAAAAATGAGTTTTCAGGGCAAATGCCTGAACACACATGCAGTAGTTATTGAATACTATAAGTTTCGCAGTGAAGTGTTAAAACTTGTTCCTTTATCTTAGATTAAAGAAATTGTGAGTATTCTTTACATACCTACAGTATTATGACTGTAGCAGGGCTGAGAGAAGTTCCTTTTGGGGCTACAGCTCCCAGAATCCCCCAGGCAGTATAATAATGACTGGGGAATTCTGGGAGTAGTCATTCAAAAAAGTTACTTGTTCAAATTGAACTGTAGAAATGATGTGCATGCACTAACACACTTACCAGGAGATGTTATGTATGTAATATGGAAACCTCTATCAGTATCAAAACCATCGGAATGAAAGTGAACCCAGGCATATGGGCCTGTGGTTTGAAGTGGAGGTGGCAACCCAGTGCTGCAGTACTTTCCAAGAAGTAGATCTTCAGAGAGGAGGCCATCTCGAATCTAAATGAAAGTATCCGTCAACATATTTATATGAAATCACTCATATATACATTATTTGTAAGTATATAAAATAAATACTTTTTTTGTTTTTCCTTGGCTTCTTCATTCCTGAAATGCTTTAACTACTGGATTTTAACAATGTGTTTAAATTTGCCACTTACTTTGGTATACAGCTGGTGTTCTATATTTTGAGATTTTATTGTTTATATTTATTTTTAGTTTGTTAGCTACCCTGGAAATACATGGAATTGTAGTTTGTTGTGACATCAGAGCTCTCCAACAGAGAAGGCTAAATCTCTCACAAAACTGCAATTCCCAAAATTCTATGGCATAGAGCCATGGCAGTTAATGGAGGTGAAGGAGGAGGAGGAGGGCAGTTGTTTTCTGTGTATTTGTTGTTGCTGTGTGCCTTCAAGTTGTTTCCGACTTATTTCATCCCTAAGGCTGTTCTAACCTATCACAGATTTTCCTGGGACTGAGAGTGTGGGTTTCCATGGCCAAGTGGTGAATCAAACCCTGGACTCCAGAGTCAACTTAAAACTGTATTTCACAATCCTGAACACCTTTTTCCCCCCAACTCTGTTCCTTTTTAATTAATTTAAAAGGGATTTTGGGAGCTGAGTGCAAAAACTGGTAAAGGAAACAAAACTTAAAGGAAACATAGGCCCGATACACAAGGGCACAAAGCAGCATATCACCGCCGCTACTAGGGTTTGGGAGTGTGTAGTAACTACACACTCCTGAACCCTAGCGCATGTGGGTGTTGCCATGATAGCGTGGCCCCACCCACATGGGGCGCGCATCCATGACGTGTCCTGTGCAACAAGTCCAAATGGTGTGTCGCACAGGACATGTCACCATGCTGCTGGAGGGCATTTATTGCCCCTTACCAGCGGCGCTAAAAGGAGCTCCATTTTGGAGCTCCTTTTGGGCACGCGCATCGTTGACACGGCAACCAAACAACCGCGCCAATGATGCAGAAGATAAAAGGGGCCACCTGTTTCTCCTCTTTAGTGCCAGGGTGTCCGGGGGCACGAAGCCCCAAGGACAGTCCTTTTCTCGGCCACCGTCTGAACTTTTAGATCTCATATTGAAGTTTTAGCATCTTGTTTCCTTTCAAGGCTGGGCAAAAATATGAAGCAGATTCCCCAGCTCACTGGCATGGGACCCACCAGCCACCACCTTTTCCAGCCCATGTATCTGCAACTAGAGATTTCACCTTACAAATCAATCTAGTGATAAATACCATGTTAGTTTTGAGGTGATCAACCATTCAAGAATAGCATGACTGCTGAAAAATTAAAGAATAGCATGACTGCTGAAAAAACCATTTTTACTTATTGACCATTTAAAAGTGCTCACTGTCTTTTTAATATTTTAAAGATACATATCCTAACAGAAATAATTAGTTCTGTTTTGTTCTCTCTTTATAAATATCTAGGGCCACATATTACATCTCACTTTCAGACAGTGAAGCTAATCTCTGAGGAAGCTCTCCAGAAAGGACTTGAGGGAACACTTTTGTCTGTAGATGCCGATTAGTACTTATGGTCTAAATGCTTTCTGAAATATTTCTGTCCCAGCTCTTCACATAGATGTTCCTGTTCATGACAGGAGCTCCTAAATAATTCAACAGTTGTAATACACTATTATGCATGTCCTTTAAGACATACTTCATTTGATAGTTTTTAGATGACATGACATAATTTGCTTATAGAGTTCTGCCATTGCTGGCAGTGTGTTTGGCTATCTAAACTAAAAATTTACTATGCCAAAAAACAAGATTATTCCTCATGGTGGTGTTTACATCATGTATTTGTTAGTTAGTTTATTTGAAATGTGATGTAATAGCTCACAAATTTTGCATTACAGCATAACAGATTGAAATGTATTTCTTTCTGACATTTCCCAGTCATGGAAATAAGCCTATGAAAGCATATCACGTTTGTTAGCTGTAGTTGTTATTTCTTTAGTGGAAAGATAGGAGGGAGAGAGTATAATCCTCATTCAGGCATTAGCTTCTCTCACAAGGATAGCAGTGTACTGGTCCTCACTGCTCATCACAAATAGGAAGATGACTGTCTACAGCAGAGGCTCTGTAAGGCCAACACATGATATTTTGCTCCCTGAGTTCAAAGACAAAATATTACTACCTCTCCATCTCATAAACAGAGGTTGGCTGGAGTAACATTTCAATTTTTCATTTACTTTCATGATGGGATATTATTCTTTACACTGCTGTTTTATGAGTGCTATATCAGGTGTGTGGACGTAGCTCATGCTCCAACAAGGGGGGAAAGCTAGAACCTCTTGCTTCCTTATTCCTCCAATTAGAGTTGCCAAGTACAATAAAGGACTGCTGACCTGTTTCTTTAATGGTTGTATGGAAAAGGGAATTTCATCAGGTGTTGAAATTCCCTCTTCTACACAAACATTAAAGGGAAAGAAACTCCCTCCCTTATTTTGCCTACTGACCCTTCTTCCAATATAATTCAAGTTCCATAAAATCATTCTTTCAGAAGCCCATTTTACACTCCAGTGCCTGATTGCAGAAATCAAAATGGATGCCACTTAGAGAAAAACACAAAACATTCACACACCTACATTCTTCCCCCTTGCTCAAATCCTGGCAAATTCTATTCAGACTATAGCAATAGCAGCTTCATTTATATACCACTTCATACCACCTAAGCAATCTCTAAGCAGCTTGTAACTGTAAGCTAATTGCCCCCAACAATCTGGGTATTCATTTTAGTGACCTTGGAAGGATGCAAGCCTGAGTCAAGCTTGAGCCCTGTAGTGTATTGAACTCGCAACCTTATGGTTTGTGAGTGAGTGGCTGCAGTACAGGAATTTAACCACTGTGCCTCCTGGGCTCTTTCTAGTAGTGTAAAGGAGTCAGGGCTCACAGGGTGAAGCCCTAGGACTTTTTGATTAGCATGGACAACAAAATAATCTTCCATCCTCTCATGGATGTCTCTGTTGTCTTTGAGCTCCACAATTGCTGCAGTAGGAAAAGGATTTTCCCAATAAATATAAGATTGTTATAGCTGAAGTATTTTGGAGCAGCTTGATCTTGATTTACAAAATAACTTCATTTGGACTCTTTAAGAACGAAAGAAAGAAAGAAGATGGACGGATGGACGGACAGATCATGTTTGGGCATTATGCTAGTTTGAAAATAATTGTGGGAGCCACATTGTTTTCTCAGACTGTGTAAATACTGCCAATCATTTTGCAAACACACACACACACACACAGAGGACCATCTTTCTCTTGACTTGGTGGCTGGAGAGTTAATGGACTGTTGAGCAATGAGCAAATTCAAGGTCATGGTACTAACTGCACAACTGTGGATCCAGTATAATAACCATAGCATAATATTTAGCCTTCATCTGAAAGTTTAATTTTCTGCAACCATCTGTGTTACACAAACATTCAACCAAGAAAATCTAACAGTTTTAACTTTAACAGCTAACTTTAACAGCTAACAGTTTGATTTTTCAAATAGATTTTACCTCCAAATAATCATTGCTGCAATTATCATGGTGTTCAAGGCTCAGTATGCCAAAAGCAAATGTGATGAAAAGACCAGGGCTGGTCGAGAGCATCCAGTAGCAATCCCTGTTGGGAGGATAGTTGCCAGGGTAGCCGGGTGAGTTAATTGATCCATGAGTATCAGTCAGTTCACCACCACATACTAGAGAGAGACAGAAACTCTACTTAACAAATTTAGTCTTTAACCAAAGGTCAATGATATTGATACTGATATGTCTTAAGACTCCATATATGTGGGGCATGTACGTTTCCTATGCACTGAAAATCCTCAGTAAGTGCTCAGTTCACCAGGAAAATGATTTGTTCCAGGAATGACATTTAATGAAACCTTTAATGCCACCATTTCAGTATTTTAAGTCCCAGGGGAGAATGAAGGCCTAACAGGAAAAAAAAAACCTTTACTGCTTCTACCAACAGGTAAGGCTTGGATGGAAAAAGAGAGAGAGAACAGGGCTTTTCCATCTAGTTTAAAAGAAACAATGGTGTGACCACTTCTTTAAAAGCCTAGGCCCCCTAGACTTTAACAACTGTAGACCAAAGTAGGCAAGGTGATTGAGAGGGCTGTTTCCTCCCAAATCCAGGCTGTCTTGGATGATACAACTTATTTAGATCTATTTCAAACCAGTTTCAGATCAGGATATGGTGTTGAGACCACTAAGGGGTTGTTCACACCGGCCAAATAAAATAGCTTCTAACTGTTTTGAAGCCTGGCTGTTTAAATGATGCATGAGGCAAAACAAAGTAGAAAGTAGAATGAAACTACACTCTGGCTTCTAACTGTTTTGAAGCCTGGCTGTTTAAATGATGCATTTAATGATGCATTAAATGATGCATTAAATGATGCATTAAATGATGCATGAGGCAAAACAAAGTAGAAAGTAGAATGAAACTAAACTGCTAAAAACTGAAGCAAAAAGAAGCTGGAATACTCTGACTCAAGGTAAAAATGCACATCATTGCACGTACATATAAACAGCATGACTCCAGTGTGGGCCTATGGCAAAGTAAACATACAAAAGTATGTCAAACAGGGCAGGTTGCCAATAATGCCATGGATGTAATTACAAAATACACAAGCCAGACAGTGCAATGGGAGAGGGCGGGGCAGTATGGGGTGAAAGGGGCATGAATGGGAGCCTCCATGATTGTGCTTTGCCCATTATCACTTGGCATACTGATGCACTGTACAGGCAGTGCAATGCATGTGTGGCATTAATCTTAGTCTTAGTGTTCCAGATGAATTATTGAAAGAAGAAACCCTGGTTTTTATTATTGTGCTGGTGTTGAAACAAAATGGTTGCTGTTCCAAGAGGCCCCTGGCTTCCACTTATTGCTTTCCTCAATAAGTTCTAATAATCTTTCTGAGGTGTGGAATTGCTTCATACCACTGTGTAGTGTAGACATACTCCAAGTGTGTATACTTCAGTGTTTGATCCTTTCATATGGAACCAGAAGCTAAATGACACTTAAGGAGCAAATTCCTGCCCTTGAGGATACCCCAAACCATTCTGCTGCCTGAACCTGCCTACTCACTCTGCAAGGGTTGGCTGTCCTTGTCTTTCTCATACAATGAATCTTACCAGGCTGCTGAGATTCCCAGTGAACTGTAAACACTTTTCCATTAGTCATGCGGTCAGAGTGGAATGAGAAATACATAGAGTTGTGACTACTAAAGAGTTCATCTGGATGAGATGATCCACACAATTTCCCCAGCATGTTTGCTGATGTTGACTCGCCATCATGAATCTGGAGAAAGTCAGATCTGCAGTTGACACTTTCCTTCAGCTGAAAGAATGGAAAAGTGATACGCAGAATCTAAGGGGGAAAGAACAGAGATCTATTTAATGTGTATGTTTTCCTTCCTGTGGGATGAAAAAGTCTCAGCTAAAGGATGATTAGATACTGTTTATACAGCCCAGCTCTGCAGATTAGATAATGCACCTGTCCACACAATTGTATGTTTGCCAGAAAAATGCAGAGACACTCTATAATTTCCTGAAAAACTCCACAGCAGACTGAAGGATTGGCTAATGCAAAAGGTCAAGGGAAGGGAAAAGAGATACAGCAACATTCCCAGTCAAACACAGAAGTTGAACAGAGGAATCTCACTGCAGACACTCCTAATTATTTCAATATGCTGGTAGTTGTTTGGGATTTCTTATTTACCCATTTCAATATCCTAAAGAAGAAGGGACAAATTACAGCCTAGCAGATGTTGTCAGACTAGAAGTTCCATCAACCCCAGCCAAGAATGGTGAATGATATAGTCTTACAGTAACTGGAGGGGCTCAAACTGCCCACTCGCTGGGTTAGCAGCATTCACCTTGGGAGACCTGTATTCAAATCCTTTCACCCATATATATAGTTCACATCAGTCTCTTACACCCAGTTCATGTGAGGAAGTTGTCCACTAATTTATTCAGGTAAGTAATATTAGCATTTTAATCATGCCCTTAAGTGTTCAAAGTGCTTTGTGGGCATTCTGTGGAAAAAATAGCATTCAAGGCAGGGGCTGGTAAATTCTGACCTTCCAACATATTCCTCTGCATGATGAAACAATTTATGGATTTCCATGTATCAATTTGCTGCAAACCAACTGAAAAGTGGATCAAATTGCTGGATGAAAAATTGGTAACAGGGAGAAATTAGGAAAATATCTGTGCTTCACTGCAAGTCCAGAAATTAAAAACAACTTCAGTTCTATCTCAAGATGGATCAGATATTTGCATTAAACAAGATGCTTTTTGAAAATTCATTTTAAATTTATAGTTTATGAAACTATTAATGAACTCACATGCATATCTGTTTGATAATTCTGCCTGTATGTGCCCCCATATCCAGATGCTCTCTCTTTAAATTCCCCATAAAATCTCTCTCTCTCTCACACACACACACACACTCACTTTCGTTCCAGCTCTTACCTTGTTATAATTAGTCCGAATAACCCAATTACAGCTAACCTCTTGGTTATATTGATCAGTGCTCACGTTGGGATAGCTGAATGAACCAGAGGCTCCTGACAATGATCCTCCACAAGCTGCGAGTGAAGAAGGGAAAAAATGTGTTAATCTTGCAATTTATTAACAGCCATGAAAAGCCTGGGACACTATACATGTAAATGGATTAACTGAGGCAAACTTTAAGAGCTGAAGATAATAGATGTTTGTATGAAGAGATTTCTGGAGCTAATAATCTTAGTTCTTCATTGTACATGTGACTAAACAGTACAGTGTATTGACCACAGTGAATGGGGAATTTGGGGAATGGTAGTCCAAAAAAGTAACTTTGCCAAGCTCTCAGCCAGGTCTTAGCTTCGAACACTGAAGTACTGGCACAGTGATTGGATGCCATCTAAAGTCCTTCCCAACTCTATAATTCAGCAGGAAGGGATCACTTTCCACTAACTGGTTTAACTATCTTAACAAGATGTGGGGGGAGAATGGGTTAGAAAAATCTGTTGTTATCAAGTCATAAAATCTATTGTGATCAAATTGAAAAAATAAAGTATGCCTATTAACCACAAAGAAGTCCAAGAAATCGCATTGTGCTAGTCACAGGCTAAAGTCATGGTAACTATGGCACACGTAACTTCTACTTTATGAGTGCAATATGAGCTATGTGCATGTAACTAGGCAAGAAGCCTTTACTCATTTGGACACTATCTTCTACTAATCCACAATTCTGTTGCCTACTCTAATGTGGAGACTGTCCTTTTACAGAAGAGAATCCTATATTGGAAAGGCTCTACAGGACAGTCCTCTTTTTCAGCTTCTTTCTTTGAAGGGTTATCCAATTCTTTCTTTGAAGAGCTATCCAATCAAACTTCCATTGAAAGATAAAGAATTATAAGGACAGAGATCATGGACCCTGAAGTTTCTCATTCAGAGTTAGAACCTGGACAGCAAATTTAAACAGACAGAGTCCACTGGATTACAGTCTTTCCTGCTCTGATGAGATGCTCTGTAGTTTGGTTTTAACTATTAATAAATATAATAAAATCACTAAAAAAAATGTCTCTGTGTGTATTAGCATAGCAAATTCATGGAGATGGGTTCAATTTTTTGTCATTTTTAAAGTGATGTTCAAGTGGTCATCCTATATGAGACAAGACAATCTTTTATGGCTCCCACATTGTGAAGGCATAGGCAAAGGTTCTGTCAGGTAATGCCTCTCTGTGGAAAGATGAGGTGGAGGAGGCAGAAATCCCATGAATGCAACCTCTATCAGTTTGAGACATGGCATGAAAGAGCAAGAAGGGAGGTTGATATTGATAATTTCTAACCAGGGCCTTAGTGGTCTGCACAATTAGAATGAATGATAATTTGGAAATGAAGCTATCTTGTAAAAAAGAAAACTACACCATTTTGTATAGTTACCATTTTGTTCTGTAGGCTGCTCATATTTTTCATACCTAACTTCCATGCATCCAAGTAGATTCTGAAGTAAACATAATAAACCAACAGGGCAATACACACACACGGTCATATCCAAAGAGCATATGCACACATTCTCACACACAAAGCCAAAAGTAATAGGTATGCCCCTTGTGCCCACCATATTCTTTGCTTATTCTAACATACAGTGAGGCAATCTAAAAGGAGAGCTGCCTCTGAACAAGTGACAAGACATTCAATGTAAGAAAGGAGGTCCAAATCCACCAGAGGGCCAATCATACCATTAAGAAGAGATGTAGCAGATACTGAAAGGGAGGGATTGGCAAGGAGTTGGTTGGAGGACAGAGATGGATCTGCCATGTGGTAGACTTCGTAAACCCTAAATTCCCCTGATGTTGTTCTTAGGTGTGGTGGAGGAGCCTGTCCTACCACCAGATCCTATTGTCCTTTTCTGTAGACATTAAAATGTATTTGGCTAATCCTGGTCAACAGCTTTGATGCTGGAATTCTACTGCCCTGTGGTATTTGATCACTGCTGACTTGACATCTACCCTCTGACCACTTAGAGTGGTATAACAAGAACAGGTCAACCATAGGATCTTCTTCCAACAAGCTGTAGAACAGATAACAGGGCACCAGCATCCTGCTATTAGACCTTCTAGTTGGGGATCACTGAGTGCCTTATCCTATGCTATTCCATTACCTTGTTGGGATGTCTGGCACTGGGGCCCAGTCCATGTGCTTGTACATTCACAGGAGTAGCCATTCACCATATCAGTGCAGGTTCCTCCATGCTGACAAGGATTGCTGGCACACTCATCAATATTTTCTGTGCAGTTGGCCCCGGTCCAGCCAGGATGACAGACACAGTTGTAGCCAGAGGTTGTAACCTGAAGACATTCACCCAGACATAGCAGAAGAGGTCAGCATACATAAACCAACCAGCAGCATAAACTAGCCTATGATGGCTCCCGGGTACTTTGGCTGATGCAGAGCTGTCAGGCTATACTGGCCTTCCCATTAGAAAGATTAAGGCAGTTCCTTCAAGCAGCAGGTTTTGGATGCAATGAAAGGTCGACAGATAATTAGTTATTTATATTGTTTGTATTTTTATCACAAGGCAGGATGAGAGATGCATAGGATTTTGTGCTTCAGACCCCAAAATAATTTGACTGGACTTGGTGCTATGTGCCTGAATTTGGAGGTGAAATGGGGGACATTTTGCTCTATCTCAGACAGTGAAATACCTTGGCCCAACCCTGCTTTTGCTCATAGAAAGGTGGTCTTGTTCTTTTAGTGGGACATTACTGTAAGTGAACCTGATACACAGTTTTCAGTGGTTTGGCAAGAGCCTCACTGTGTTTTGTTAAAGGCAGCACTTATAGATTAATTTGGCAGAATTTCCTTTTGAGTAGATATGCTACTTAGACTCCAAAATGGGACAATTTTCAGGAAATAGGGACTGTAGTCATAACCACTGCCTTGGAATACAAGGTCTCACATAATAGTAATTTGTTCTATTCAGTTCTGACTTGTCCTTCCTAATGAATGTTTAGGAAGAAAAATAACCTTAGTCCTGAATCAATATCCTGTAAGTTAAGGGTGGGGAAATCTGTCTTTTCTCCAGCTCTTGTCAACCCAAAAGCCAGTATGACCAGTGGTAAGGATACTGAATGTTGCAGTGGTACTACAACTCAGTTCTCCATCCTTGTCTTAGGTCCTAATATTATAGAGGCTGTCCAAGACCCAGCTAACAGGCCTTGAAAGTCTATGAGACCTCTGCATTCCTATACACACTTACCTCTAGATAAGTCCCATTGAACACAGTGGGATGTACCTCAGAGTAAACACACACAAGATTGTACCATTAAGATAACAGCTCATGCACATCCTACTATAAGTCAGCATATAAAGTTATTATGGTCTTGGAAGTATGCGTCAATTAGTCCTATTGGATATTTTAATAGCAACTTATGTGAACCAAAAAAATCTTCATTTAAAACAACAACAACAACAACAACAACAGCATCAAACACTTACAAGACACTCTCCATTTACACAAGGATTTTGAGTTTGGCAGATATTGCTCAGTGCAACACATCCATTTGGGCCATAGCCACTCCCAGTATATCCATCCGGGCAGACACAAATAGGAATAATAAGCCCTGAAAAGGAGGAGTCAAGATAATGAAAGTGATGGATTTAGCCACAATTTGGTACTCATTGATTGAAAAAGATTGGCCCGGCCCTTAAGTAGAGGCAGCCACCTCAGGTGGCAGATGCTGAGTGTGTCTCCCCTTCCTCCAAGAAGCTCAAGGTTGCATGCATAGTCTATAAACACACATATACCTTGTCCTCAGAGGGTTAGTGAGGCGTATTAGGCAGAACTAACAATTGGCCCAGATTCACTCCTAAAAGAATTGCATGTCTGAGTGGAGATTTGAACCTGGGCCTCCGCAGTTCTAATCATAACATTCTAACTATTACACCACACTGACATGAGTTTAATGAATGGATATTAACTATGAAGGGCAACCCCTCATATTGGACATCAGCTGCCAGTTGTTCAGAGGCAGGAAAAAATGCAAGATTTGGGAGAACAAACCATGTACTGCCCTCTGTCCCCTAAACAAGATGGGTGCCAGGACAGTCCTTACTATTACATAATGTGGGCCAAATGCCTGAAGTAGCAGATGCTGGGAGATGACAGCAAGGTGCTGGAAGAGATCATTCTGGCTGCATCCATACTGCAGAAATAATCCAGTTTGACACCACTTTAGCTGCCATGACTCAGAGCTGTGGAATTCTGGGAACTGAAGTTTTGTGAGACACTTGTCCTTCTCTATCAGACAGCTCTGGTGCCACCGCAAACTACAAATCCCAGAATTCCATAGCATTGAGCCATGGCAGTTAAAGTGGTATCAAAGTGGATTGTTCCTATAGTGCAGATGCAGGCTGTGACCCACGCAGCCTGCAGGGACGTAGCTAGGATTTTAGGAAGGGGGGGGGGTTCCAGACTAAGTGGCACCATTATAATGGGGCTTGGGTGCAGCGGCGCAGCAGCACACACCATTCATTTTTCTAATGGAAGGGGGGGTCCGGACCCCAAGATCCCCCCCCCGGCTACATCCCTGCAGCCTGCTACACACACCTACCAAGTTAATCTGCTGTCTTCACGTGTAGAGAAAGATACCATTCTATTGTCAATGCTGAAGAAATTCATCTGCCAGTCTAGTGAGTATTTGTACACTAAATGGGAAGAAGGCATCATTTTATACTTCACTCCAGACAGCAAACTGTCCCAGGAAAGTTCTGATTGTAGCCATGAGATGTAGTGGTAAGGCTATCCCATCAGCACTGCTGAAGTTAAGGTGTGACTTTTTATATTCAGCTCATGCAGAAAATGTCTGAAGCCAGCCCTCACTTTCCTCCCTTGTTAAGCTAATTGTTGTTGATATTGTTGTTCATTTTTAGCAACAGTTATTACCTGGTGTGCTGGTACAGTTAGCAAGTGAATGGCATCCTCCATTGCTTACGGAGCAAATGTTAACTTGGGTGCACACTTTCCCATCGCCTTCATAGCCTGGTTTAAATAAAGCAGTTAGGTTATCAAGCTTTGGGGGTCATATGACAGGCACATGAGGATGAAATGCTCCTCAATCCTGCCACAATGAAAAAAAGAAAAAAGATGACACTAATGAGAGAAGCCATCTCTGCCAGAAGCAATTTTTTTTCAGCTTTTTCCTCCTAAGAAGCTTGGCTTGGACTGCCCTGATATCAGCACAAACCATCTATAATAATCTAGTGTATAGATTCAGCATGAATTTTGGTGATCAGAACCAAGTCTTATGACCTTGACTGTATTAACTGCTCAACTTTGTTCTTCTATGACTTTCCTGGATCTCTGCCACATAAGAAGAACTCAACTGCTGTAGAAGCATGGTGGAAACATTTCTTTTTTAGATAGGAACACCCAGAATCCTTCAGTCAGCAAAGAGGTGCAGAAGTATATGGAAAGTTACCATCCACTGGCAAGGAAGATAGGCTGCTGATAAACTGCTTCAGAAATGCATTTTTTTTAAAAATAAAAATAAAAATAATGATATTCTCTCTCCCTATCAGCTGCTTCTCTGTTATGCAGAGGAACTATGGTGATTCCTGTGCCCCTTGCAAACAGGGAATCACATTCTGAAAGGTTTGTTGTTGTGTCCTTGAAGTCATTTCCAACTTATGGTGACCCTAAGGCCTCACTATCATGGGCCTTTCCTGGCAAGATTTGTTCAGAGGGGGTTTGCCATTGCTTTCCTCTAAGGCTGAGAGCATGTGACCTGCACAAGGTCACACAGTGAGCTTCATGGCCAAGCTGGGAATCAAACCCTCATCTCCAGAATCATAGTCCAACACTCAGATCACTATGTCACACTAGAATACTTTTAGTACTGAAGCATTGTGCTGATTCTATTTTAGTGTGGTCTTCTCGGTGTCCCCTCACCACCACAATTATCCAGAGAGCCTCCCTTTGAGCCCAATCCTCAAATCTGCTCATAAAGAGTGGTTGAAGCAACAGGCTGTAACAGCAGCTCCCTCTGCTGTTGGGACTCCCTCCAGGCCAGAGGAACAAAGCAAGGAAGAAGTGGCTAGAGCAAGGGCAGAAAATGACACTCTGGTGAGACTTTGGAGGCTGCACCCCCTGCAAAAAATGTCCTCAAATGGCCCTCAGCACTCAAGAGGAGGTAAAGGGCATTTCTGTTTTAGACACAACAGAAGCCTTCCTAAGAGGAACTGGTCTGTTATATGCAGTGCCATCCATGTATATGGCAGGTTACAAAGCACAAGTTTTGCCAAATTTATCATAGAGCACTGTTTTCAGTAGGTACAGAACCAGACTTTACAAAAATAAATATATGACCTGCAAGTGACAGAGCAAGAGAACCCTTCCTTTACCTGGGGGACAGTGATTGCAATAGAAGGATCCCATCGTATTGATACATAGAACCAGTGGGGCAGTCGAGCAACCTCCATTATCCTTCTCACATTCATTAATATCTTGACAACTGTAGCCATCTCCTTGCCATCCTGCGGATATGGAAAGATGCACAGCAAAAGCATAAACAGAAGAAAAAAGTAAAAATAGTCAAAATAGGGAAAGAAGCTCATGTTGTTGTTATTGTTGTGTGCCTTCAAGTCATTTCTGACTTATGGTGTCCCTAAGGGAAGCCTATCATAGGGTTTTCTTGGCAATATTTGTTCAGAGGAGGTTTGCTATTGTCTTCCCCTGAGGCTGAGAGACTGTAACTTGCCCAAGGTCACCCAGTGGGTTTCATGCCCAAGCTGCGAATTGAACCCTGGTCTCCAGAGTTGTTGTCCAACACTCAAACCACTGTGCCATTCTGGCTCTCAGAAGCTCAATACCATATATATAAATAGTCCATTTAAAAAAAAAAAGGGGGGGGAGGCAAATAATATCCAAATAGGGATGAATTTACGTGGAATTCTGAGAATCACAAAAATAGACATTTCTGAAATATTACTCACCTGCTGGGCAAGGACCACAGGAATAAGAGCCTGGTGTGTTAGAGCATTGCACTGGAGGATTCAGTGAGCAAGGAGGTTGAGGGAGGCTACACTCATCTATATCAGCACTGCAGGCAGGGCTCCCAGGTGGCGACATCCAGCCAGCATCACAGATACAGGTGTACTTTGGCTATCAGGTTAAAACGTGGGAATCATGAAAATTACTGTCATTGCCTCAAATACAATTGCTCCTAATCAGACATTTGCACTGTTGCTCATTTCAAAGCAGGCTTGAAATCACATAGTGATCTGCGTCTACAATCATTCCATTCCAATCATTGTGGGTATTATTTCCCCAAGCTTCCCACTCCTCATGTAACTCTTTAAGTAATGAAGATTTAATGTGTGACATCAGCAGGAAATACTTTTGTCATATTAGCTAAAAGAAACTGTAATTTACCCAGAATAAGCTAGAAAATTGCTAGTTATTATGAAAGCATTCTAAACATGAATTTTAAAAAATATCAAACACAGCTTGCTGATGCATTAGAAGACAAAAAGGGACATGAACATAATAGGTTTGGGCAGTTTCCTCTTTGACAAACATCTGAGAATGTTATTTAACAAAGACAATCTATTCACTTGTATGAAAATGCACCAACATCCACGTACTGTCTGTACTAGAGTAATTCAAATTCTGCAGCAGTTAGCATTTAGGATCAGAATAATATAGTGTGTGTGTAAAAATGTAACCACTGTTACATTCTTCTTCAAAAAATCTTCCCCTATTGTTTACTTGTTTGATCAAAAGTAATCAACATAAATGAATTCATTGTTTGGTAAAAAGTTATGGGAGCAGAGGACAAGTATGGAGGGAATCTCCAGGCTATATGATAGGTATACGCTATGGATATAGTGAGGAATCTGATAGGAATCTGATATGCTATGAAGAATTTGTACCACAAGTCCAGGGACAAGCACATGCTGATGACTGGGGGAACATTTTTTGGCATCTGCTGTCATGGGCAAAGTGCACCATGCCTCTGTTGGTTTTCATAACCAGAAATGACATTCCAGTCACTTGCAGTTTCCAGTTGTGACTCCCAGAGGATTTTTATGGCCCAAATGGTCTCTCTTGGTCTCTCTGTTTGGTCTAAAACATTAAACTTGGGGAGATCAAAGAACCCAAAGGCAATCAGGCTCTGGTAATGGTATATTCCATTTTTTGCATTAAAATTGATATCTAATACAGTGGGCCTTTGGCTGGGGTTTGGTTCCAGGATTCTACGTGGATACCAAAATCCATGGATGTTCAAGTCCCATTAAATACAATGGACAGTAAAATGGTGTCCCTTAAATAAAATGGCAAAATCAAGGATAGCTTTCTGGAATTTGTATATTTTTAAAATATTTTCAAGCCATGGATGCTTTTTACAGTTGACTGTAAAAAAACAAAACAAAACAAAAACTGCATGGCTTTCTAAGCAGCTCCCCTCTCCTTCTACTTCTCTTTGAAGTTTGTAGAGTTAGATCCAGAGTTTGAAATAATTAATACTTTGGACTTCAGCTCCTAGACTCCTCCTGCCAGCATGGCCACCTAACATACTGTATGCTGGAGTTGAGGAGCTACAGTCCAAAGTCATAACTTTTCCAAGTTTTGGTTAAATCACAGTAGTCTTCCAAAAGTAGCTCAAAACCATTGTCATTCATTGGACTTTGTGGAATAATTTCAGTTCCTCACTGTCCTCCTTACATACACAAATATAGAGAGGCTTCCTTTCATAAGATTCTCATCTACTTCTGAAGACTGTGATTGAACAATTCAGTTGGATCATTTTACTTTTTCCTTCTTTCCAGGGCTATCAGTTGGCTTGGTTATTTCAGCTAAGACATGACTAGATAAACAAAGACAGTTCAGATTTAATGATACAGCAACTAAGAGGACAATGTACTTTAAATATCTCCTGTTAAAAAATTGAAACTTAGTTTGTTCTATAGCAAACAAGGTAAAGATTGAAAAAATTGCAAGTATGCATCTCAAAATTATATAATTTCATAATGAATATGCATTAAGGAAATGCTGCATTATTGATTTATTGATTTATTTAAATATTTATATCCCACCATATAATATGAAATCACAGGACAGCACACAAGTAAAATCATTATGAGAAGATTAGAACATTTAAAAAATTAAATTGATCAAAACATAAGGATCACATTGACAAGGCTAGTAATAAAATATCTTTGCTAAAATACATAACAATAACTTGAGCTTTAGGACACCATCTAGCTTACCAGTGTTCAGTATGAAATGGCATTGCATTTGCATGTTTAATCAAACATACATACACACATACATACATATATATATATATATATATATATATATATATTAAAAGCTCCCCAATTCAATTAAAATTTACTATTTCTCTTTGAACACAAAGGAGTAAGTAACACATGAAAAGCTTTCAATGGGTATTAGAACAAATGCCTATGTCTTTGCTGTTGCGTGCCTTCAAGTAATTTCTGACTTACAGCAACCCTAAGGTAAACCTATCATGGGGTTTTCTGGGGCTGGAAGCATGTGACTCATCCAAGCTTAGCCAGTGGGTTTCCATAGCTGAATGGGGAAATGAACTTTGATCCCTAGTGATAATACAGTGCTCAAATCATTATACTATTCTGGCTCTCATAATATGTCCACCATAGAAAAAACACAATTCTGGGGCGTGGAGTGACATGCTTGGAATGTGTATCTTGTTTCTCTGTGCAGCTGCATTTCTGGTAGCCAGCTGGGGATGTTTTTGGGGAACAAGGTGCACAATCCTTGTAGTGCAGGTTTCCCACTCAAATCATGTTGAGGGTTTCATCACACACTCCCAACAAAACCACAGCAATGCTAGAAACCCTGGAAAGATCATAAATATGTCTAGGAAGTGGTATGTGTGGCTTGGAGTCAATGACCTTACTCATCCTTCTATTAGACTGAAGGCTCAGTCACCACTAAGAGGTGAGCCAAACCAGGACACTGACCACACTGCCAAACTCTTCTTGATTACCTGATTAGGTTGCTCTCTAATTCCATCAACACAAAGACCATGCTGACAAAGAACAGGAGATCCTCTTTCGCAGTCATCAAATTTTGAAGCACAGTGGGCTCCGTATGTTTCTGGTGTACAGGTGCACCTTTGGAAGAAAAAAAAAAAGTAATATTATGATGGCCTTTCATTTATCCAGACTAACCTTGATCTGTCCAGCAGTTTCATGCTGGAATATTTATGTATTTAATCAGTCATACCTACCTACATTTACATGCATATTTATGGATTTTACAACTTGATATATATTACCATGAGTTCAGAAAGCTGTTTTTTTAAACAAATAAACAAACAAACAAACTCACTGGAGAATGTGTATTTTATTCATATCATATTTAGGTTATGCCATGCCTTTCTCTCAGAATTATACACACAGCAGTTCACAACAAGGTCAAAATAGGTAAAATAAAGACATATTTAATAAGCACTGTTATAATGTTAAAACACAATTAAAGAAAGCAAAATTTAAAAATGACAACCCTAACTTCTTCTTTTTTTAAAAAACAAAATCCTCCTCAGCAGCCAGTCAACTGTAAAAAGATCATCTGAACAACAAAATGACTTTGCCTGCTGAAGTAAGGACCCACCTCATCACCCTTGTAATTTCACAACTTGGGAGCAGCTACCAAAAAGCCCTCTTTTGTAATCTTACCAAGTGTTGCTATGTGAGTTGGGGAACCAAGAAAAATAAGAGCACCCATCTCCTCTCCAAGTGCATTTACAGCCATTTTCCTCAACTTGGCTCTCAGGGATGTGCTGAACTACAACTTCTGTCATATCAACCAATGTTGCTATGTGTAATAGTGACTGTAGTCCCACACATCTGAAAGGTATCAGGTCAATATGCACAACATAATGGGGCAATATAGTTTCTGTTCTAACGCTTGAATATATATGGAGAGTCCTGCCACCATGTTATTTTTTTAAAAAAACTTTTTAATAGCATGGCTCCACAGAGTATTCTACTTCATTGCCTTGAATGGTATCAAAGGATTTCTCTGTACATGTGGGCCTTTGGATCTGGTGTTTCACAAAAGCAAAGGACATAAAATGTTCATCCGTGTCACTGGAGGATCATAATTAAGCTGAAACAAAGCTCTTGGCTGCAACCTCCATCCTGGCCAGTGGAATACCGAAAGATATTCCTCTGGTGGAGATGGACAGTAGCTACATAAGTTGATGGTACCTAATTTAGGCCTTCCAATTTGCCCTCTCACTTGTAGTGATTCAACAAGTGAGGTATCATGAAAATAGTGGTATACTGGAGGGGAAAACATTAACACATATGTTCTGGATTGATCTCACACTAGTGGCAGTCAGTGGTTTTCATGCCAAGAGTGTGGTGACTCAACTCTGGGTTTTAGTTTGAACATTAAAGGAGCTATCCAAGGGGTTGAGCCCAATGTCCAAAACAAAGTTTAGATTAGAATAAAACCAAGAGTAGATTTACTAAATTCTTAACACAGAACAGTGCTTGTGGTGGCCTATTGCAGCCTGACATGTCAATCTACTTCTGACACCAGTGTGTACCTTTATATTTTTACATACTATTTTAGGTTATATATAATTTTAGGATATAAATATGCTGTGCTGGAGTCACAGGTTTTTAATAATCCAGGATATTACTCCTAGGCACTGGAATGCAATGACTTTGCTTCCTGCTCCCTCCCCCCTTCCGTAGTCAAGATAGTATATGAGGAGTGACTTTTGAAAAATCTAATAGTGTTGAACCCTGGGCGAGAATTGAGAAACCTCAGAACCTCCTGGCCAAATCTAATTCTTTTGGTTTCCCCAATGGGCCATGACATCCCTTCCTATGACATCATTCATTTTTCCCAGGATCTGCACTCATTCTAGAAGGACAAAATAGCTCCTTTCTGGCTTAGTTACTGGCAGCAAAAATTCTATACTAAAACATACTGGTAGTTTTGGTCCTACCCCTTTGCATTTGGCCCCTGCCTATCAATGCAGCACAGTCTCCAAGAATAGATCCATACTCTCCAACTGTCAGAATTTGCCAGGGACCAATCTAGATTGATTCTCTCTCATCCCACTTTTTCCAGTTGCTTTAGAAATGTCCCACTTTCATTCTCTTCTTCCCTTTCCTTTTCTCCTAAACTTACTACATTTGTTACAAACTGAGTTGAAATTGTAAAAATAGGCAAAAGTAGTTTGGACTTAGTTAACTCGGGTGTGAGGAGAGGGGACAGAATCTTTTTCTTCCTTGTAGGCTTATGCAAAAGCACACTACTCTCTTAGATTGTGTGTTCTTCGTCATTAATGACTTTTGTCATCTTGACCACATCTGATTTTGCTTTGCCAAACGTATTCCAGCTTTAGTCTGTGAAATGTTGGCAGATATGTAGCTCTGAAACTGAATTCAGACTTTAGGCTGAAATGGGTTCACCAGACTTGTCCTACATTATGATGCACCTCCACTAAAGAGTTTCTCTCGAGCACTAGAGAAGCTCTAGAGTCTAGACTAAAAGGTGAGAGACAGCTGGTCACACACTGAAAGAAAGAAAATTACTGGTTTGAGTACCCACAGGCCAAGCCAGCTCACCCAGAGTCTAACATGCCTAAATCAAGACTGTGACCCATCAGCTCTGCTTACTGGTTAACCAAGAGATAGGACCTCTTCACTTGCAATCCTTACTCTGTGACATTTCCTCCCAAACAGAAATAAAAGGCTACTCCTACCTGTGGCTGCTTTTAAAGTTCCTCTACTCTCCCTGGCTTTTCACAAAAAAAAAAAAAAAAAGGTTTATGGTATTTACTGCTGGCAGACATTTTGAAATTGTATTTTATGGAGTTTTGTTTTGTTTAAAATAATTAATAATAAAATTTATTTTTATTTCCCCGCCTCTCCCAGTGAATTGAAGCGAGGTTACAAACTAAGTAAAAGCACTAAGTATTTACCTCAAAATTCAATTAAAAGCAGCTAAAAACAATAAAATATCCAACATCAGACAATAACAATAGCATCAACAAGCAAGGCAGGGATCGTACACAGACAGGGGCATATCATTCATATCAGGGGGTTATTGATATCAGGTGGGGTATGCTTGGCTAAAAAGCTCCGTTTTAACTGCTTTTCTAAATGTCTCTAATGAAGTCACCGAGCGGATCTCCTCAGGAAGACTATTCCAGTGTCTCGGAGCCGTTGTTGAGAATGCTCTTTGCGAAGTAGCAACGTACTTAGAGGTTGCTATCTCCAATAAGTTCTTACCCGATGTTCTGAGAGTGCGGGGCGGATTATATAGGGAGATGCGGTCTCGTAAGTAACTCGGGCCCAAGCCATGTAGGGCTTTATAGGTAATAACCAACACCTTGTACTGTGACCCGAAGCATATAGGGAGCCAGTGAAGTTCTTTTAAGATAGGTGTAATATGGTCGAACCTTGATGAACCGGTGACCAATCTGGCTGCCATATTTTGCACTAACTGAAGCTTCCGAACTTGGTACAAGGGTAGCCCCATGTAAAGCGCATTATAGAAATCTAGACGAGAGGTTACCAGAGCATGTACAGTGGTACCTCGGGATACGAAATACCCAGGTTACGAAATTTTCGGGATACGAAAAAATCCCATTGGAAATCATTGTTCCGGGTTACGAATGTTTTCCACTGTACCACCGTTTCAAGGTCCCTTCAGTCTAGGTAGGGTCGCAGTTTGAATTGTTTGAACTGTGTTTTTTTCACTGTAAGCCACCTTGAGGATTTTAGAATCCAGGAAGGTAGTTAAGAAATGAACTGTGGCTGAAATCCTATATTCATTTACTTGATAATAATCCCACCTGAATTAAGTTTGGCTTCTGAACAAAGGTGTGTAAACTATTATATATATATATATATATACACACACACACACACACACACACACAGAGAGAGAGAGAGAGAGAGAGAGAGAGACAGATATATTTGTTGTTGTTGTTGTGTGCCTTCAAGTCATTTTTGGTTTATGCCGACCCTAAGGTCGCATGGAGTTTTCTTGGCAAGATTCTTCAAGGGAGGTTTGCCATTGCCTTCCTCTAAGTCTGAGAGCATGTGACTTGCCCACAGTCATCCAGTGGGTTCTCATGGCTGAGCTGGAATTCGAACTCTGGTCTCCAAAATCCTAGTGCAACACTCAAACATCTACAGTACGCTGGCTCTCACTGTGTGTATATACTATAAAGGAATTATATAAAAACAAAAAATTGAGACCTGCATATAGGTATGCATAAAAAGGAAGGCATGCATTAAATGGAGGAAAAACCCCATGTCACAGAATAGTATGTGTGCACTTGGAATTATTATCTGCAAAGCTGTTTCAGCAATAGCCTGAAAACTGGATTATTAATTTTTCTGAGTGCTCCATGTTCCATTAGCTGGATGACTTGATACATTAAATGCCAGCTAACTTAGGTTACTGAGCACTGCCTCCAGTGCAATGGTACTGATTAACTCAGATTTCAAAGCTTTAATGCTTGATTGCCCCCCACTGTAATAAAAGAATGGCTTGCTTTTAAACAGATTGCTGTTTCAGAGGGACTTATTTCCTGGTAAACGTATTTTGAATCACTCTCTGTAAGCATATGGTTTTCCCTAGCCTCCCACCATCTAGTCTTGAACATATTAAACAAAGCAAAATTACTTAGTTCAAACTAAAAAGGATACTTGGTTTGCACTTCAAAAAGTGACCAGAAAGTCCAGATGACTAGTCAAGCAGTTTTCAGAACACTGGGTCCTTCCTGCCCTGAGAGAACTCCCTGAAGAGGCATAATATGCTATTGTATTTTGTCTGGTTTAACACAGTTATTTATTTCTTGCTGCTTTCAAGCTGTCCAGATCAAAGCTTTCAAAACCAGGACATTCAGCAAGACCAGTTCATCTGGGAAATAAATGAATGATTTGCTCTCTCTCTCTCTCTCTCTCTCTCTCTCACACACACACACACACACGGCAAGCTTCCTTATTTAAACAAAACATTTTGAGATAAAACAGAACACTTTTAAAATTATTCCATTCAGAAAGCAGAGAAAACATTTTTCTTGAACACAGTGTTGTATTATTTAATAGCACAAACAGTCCCTACAGTAGCTTGCACTGGCTGAAATGCTTGAAGATTTCTTTCATTCTGCAGTTTTTAGCAGACCAGCCCAGAAGTACATCTCAGATAAAAAATTAAGCATTATGGTGAATGTAAAAATGCACATTTTGGTAAAAAAAAATGTATATAACAGAATATTTGGCAAAATATGGTAAAATGAAAATGTTATGGTTTTTAAAAATTACAAATTGATGCAAAATGAGATTGCAGACCTGTGAGTGAACACACATAGGTCAGAAACAGACTGAACCTTCCATTTCTGTATTCATTTTATTTCATTTATTATCATACATTATGTTTCATGTATTATATAAAATGAAGCTGCCTTGTACTGGGGTAAACTAGCTAGTCCAGAGTTCAAACACCACCCAGTTCAGTGTCTAGCAATAGACAAAGTCAGGCAACAGATGACAAAAGCAAGGAAGAGCAGCAAGGTGTTTAAGAAACACAGCTGTGTAAGTCACTAGATTCAAGTATGAAAGAGATTATTATCCCTTCAGCAGTGCTGATTGGACTATTAATCCAGTTGTTTACTGTACAAAGATTGGAGAGTTTCAAACAACAAAATATCCCTAGAAATGCCCCATACAAACAAAGCACAAAAGTGTGGATGACTCTATTCTTTTGTTCCCAGTATCTGATAACCAAGATTATAATGCTTCTGGACATGGAAGCTTCCATGTTTCTGTCACAGGACGCTTCCATATATCTGTCATAGGACCATACACTGATAGAACCATGGTGTTGGAAGAGACCCCAAGGGCTGCCTAGTCCAACCTCCTGCCATGCACAAAATAAACAGCTAAAGCATTCCCAAACAATCACCCTCCAATCTTTGTTTAAAGGCCTCCAAAGAAGGAGAGTGCAGCACTTCCCAAGACAAACTGTTGAACAGCTCTTATAGTCAAGAGGTTCTTCCTAATGATTAGGTAGAATCTCTCTTTTCTTTTCTTTTTGCCACCTGAATCCACTGCTTTGCACTCTAGTCTCTAGAGCAGCAGAAAACAAACACACTACATCTGCTACATCATGGCATCCTTTCAATGTATTTCAATATGAATATCATATCACATTTCAATCTTCTCTTCTCCAAGATAAACATATCCAGCTTCCTAAGCCATTCCCATAGGACTTGGTTTCCTGACCATTTACCATATTGGGGGTGGTCTGCAAGGAGTCAGAAGGCCCAGGTTCTTCCTAGCCCCACACCATCTAGATCAAACTAGGCAGGCCAAAGCCCCCAGGGCAGGATCAGGTCTGATCACATCTGTCCAGACATTATTATGTCTGACATAGAAATGAGGTGCCTGGCTGCACCTAATTTGCCAGGTGCTCCATTTCATGGTGCTGAAACATAAGGAGCGTGCACTGGTTGCAGGTCCTAGGTCAGCACAGGGATAGATGTCTGAACACCCAGGATAGAAAAGCATGGGCTTGACCCATGAGTTCCTGGCCCATCTGCTCGGGCCCTCAGTCACCATCCTCTGAACACGCACTGACTCTCCACCAGCCA
This sequence comes from Sceloporus undulatus, assembly GCF_019175285.1. Taxonomy (NCBI): domain Eukaryota; kingdom Metazoa; phylum Chordata; class Lepidosauria; order Squamata; family Phrynosomatidae; genus Sceloporus; species Sceloporus undulatus. The sequence goes on along the minus strand of NC_056527.1, from coordinate 27,188,321 downwards.
AAAAAAGACTGTGTTGATGGAGCTGTAGCAGCCACAAGGTGGCCTTTGGGAAGGAGCTCGTTGTTGCATAATCAGTAGAGGATTCCAACTTGGACATCAACCCAAATATTGAGTTACACAGGTACAAGGTAGACATGGTGTGTAACTCACTAACAGAATGGCAGCTTCTGTCTTTCTACAAGTCTAATTGTCTTATCAGCTCTTTTTTAAAACTCTCAGAAAAGTACCAAGAGGCACTACTTACTGTTACTAAGAGGGAAAGATGCATCTGGGACATATTCTGGTAGCAGAGAAGTAATAGAATTGCCTAGAATTAATCTGTTGAAAAGCTTACAGACATGGAAGAAGTGTTCCAAAACAGGAGGAATGCCAAATAAACATTTGCAGAGAGAAAGGCTTATTTTTTTGTTGTTGTCATAATGATGATGATGATTCTGAGGCCAAAAACAAAATGCTCTGTGGAGAACTCTGGAATGTGGTCCTATCTCACTAGGAAAGCTTTGCCAGGAAATCAGGCTTTTACCAGCTAGCCATTTTTAATAAAACAAGGACTTTTAAACAAGATCTCCTGCAGACTCACTCTGAGCCAAGAAGTTTATCTAAAAATGAAGCAGTTAAAACATTTTGCAGTGAAACATAACTGGATGAGAACTTCATATGTACATTTACAGATAGGGTAGCCATGTGTCCTACTTTTTTACAGACACTTCATCTACTTGAAAAATCCTGTTTTAGAGACTGTCTAATTCTGATTTAATTTAAAGATCAAAAGAAGGTAAACTGAGGCCTTGAACTAGCCCACCAACAGTTTACACCAGAAATTCAGGTACACTGGACACCTCAACATCTCAGATGTGTTACATTTATCTTTGAATATATTTATCTTTGAGTTACAGTAACTATTCATACACTTTCACTGAGACATAAATTGTCTCCAAATTTTATGTATATTTTTCTCCTTTGCTCTCAATTTACAGAGTTAATTACCTCTTCGTTTATTGAATGACCTGGCTGGAATTAGGAAAATTAGTAAGAAACAGTAAATGCAATAGTTAAACATTAATATGTTTATATATATATATATATATATATATATATATATATATATATATATATTGCATTTACACTGGAAAGGGATAAATTAACTGTTAAGTTTATGTTAAATTGCCAAGTGTAAATTTAAGTTAAATTGCTATACTGACAGCTTCAGCAAAATGAACATGATTTTACTCTCTCATGCTCCTTTCCTTGAGTGTATAAGAGAAGAAAAAAAGCTATATGAAGTTTTAGAAAACGAGTTTCTCATCCATGCCACCCAAAATCCTCTTGTTTTCCCTTCCTCACTTATAATCTCATCTTGCTCTCACCCTTTCTTTAGCTCTTTGATTCCCATATGAATTCCAGAAAAAGTAACAGGACAAAGAGCTTCAAATAGAAAATGTAAGATGTATCACTTTAGCACTGTTTCTCATACATAATGTTATTTATTTAAATTTCAGTCAAAAGTAATCCCTTTAGTTTAAAAAATAAATTTAATTAAGTTGTCCCTTTAAGCTGGAAAATTTCCAACGTAATTGAAAACTTAATTTAATTAGCTAGCTCCCCTTGTTGCACTTAGCATACGCATCCACACATATTATACAACACATCAAAGAGAGCCTCCACATGGAAGGTTTTGTGTGTGTGTCTGTGTATCAATATCAGGGGTCGGGCAAATGGTGGTCCTTGGGCTGCTTCTAGACATTTGAAGTTGTTTTTGCAAGTCCCCTATCTGTGCCCCAGGTTTTCCAGGTTTTTTTTTGGGGGGGGGGGGGTAAATTCACTCCCTTGCAAGGCTTGTGGAGGTGCAACCTCCACTTTAAACAGGTTGCAGAAAAAAATCAAACACCACACACACACACACACACACACACACACACACTCGAATATTTTAGAGTACCAGTTTCTCAAAAACAGAAGTGAACTTCTGGCTCCTTTGGTTTTTTGTTATTGTTGACAGTCTGTGAGGCCCTGAAACAATTCCAGGGCAGAAAACAGGTCCCTGCTCCCAGTAAAGTTGCCCATCCCTGACATACAGGAACATTCGTGAAATGTTCTTCCCATGACAACTCCCTCAAAAGTGGGGAAAAGATTGACTAAATCTGGTCAAATTTGAAGTAATCCTGAGTGAAGTACATTCTGGTGGGTTTTCTTCACTGTCAGGAGGTCCAAGAAGGCTTAGCTATGGTGGCAACACTTGATGGCAAGATCGTGCCATCCTTTCCATTTCCCCTGTGGGAAACTAAAAGGATGGTGACCCAGCCAGATGAGATACTTGGCGTCCCAGGCCAGAAATATTTTTTTAAGACGGGGAAGGGTACACAAAGAGACCTGGGTACGAGTATGGGGGAGTTAGCAAAATGCCCCTCAAATAATAATTCATCTCCTCAAAGTTAAATTGCCTTTAACACTCCAAATTTCTAGGATTGCAGTAACTTAAAACTTTAGTAAAGCATTTACAAATACAGTTTACACACCCCGAGAAAAGACACAGGCAAAGTTTACCAAGTGAATGCAAACACAGCAAATATAAAAGGTCCAAGTGTGAATGATTTTCAATGTCTCACTCTATGCAGTGCTAGAAATCTAGGTACCATAGGGAAATTTCATTCAGGGTGCAAGATTCTTATTTGGGGGCATGCCCTCATTTTGCCTCCACACCCCACTATACCTGTGGGTACAATGGAGCTTGACAGACTTTTGTGGTTCTCGCAACTGCCCAAAGAAGTTATATCATTGTGCCCACCATGAATCAGATTTAATGGGTTTGTGTATAGGCTTCTGCTTGAACCTCTCTCTTTTTTTAATGGCTAGCCAACAAGGTCCACATGCATCAGGACTCAGGAGTTACCTGTAACTACCCGGAGTATTTATACATGTAGCTCCATTCTGGCAAGCAAGAGGTGTCCCGGCATAAATCTGGCATTCATTAACATCAACAGAACAGAATGGACCCTGAGAAGAGAAACACAGGTTATTTCCCAAGTAAAATGAGCAGCACAATGGGATCTGCAGAGCCAGTGCAATGATATAGAATTTCAAAAGGTATACAGCATCTGGCTTGCTTTTGGCAGGGCTTCCTTTAGTAAACACTAACACAAAACTCAATTGTTCAGCTCTGTCTTCCTTACAATGGAAGTACAGCATGTTTTCACTTAATTTAAAACATAGGACTGTTAAAGGGGAAGTGCAAAACTCCTTAGGGAATGAAATTTTGCATGGTCAGCCCTCAGGCTGCTGATACCAGAAATATGCAAGAAAGCACATGCTCTTTTAAAGGAGTTATAGTGGAATTAATATATGTGGTGATTAAATTTAAATGCCACACATGCTACTAATAAGAAAAGTACAGGTCAGTTTCCATACTTACTGTCTTCTTTTGTTTAGCTTTCTCTGAATGAATTAAATGGATTAAATTGCAAGGCCAGCTGATGAAGCAATAGCAACCCATTTTTTAAAACAGAGCAATTTCTATCTACCTTTTCAGATTTCTCACTTGGTGGCTACATAGCACAGAGAATTTCAGCAATTAAAATTCTTTGGCTCCTTGGTCATCTATTAGATTTTGTATTTCTCAAAAAACAAAAAAAAAAACACCCATAAACAGTTTCAAATCTTTCAAAAAGTCTTCAGTTGGAGTCTTCCAATCCTTTGAAAGCTATGGTTATTTGGGCTAACATATATAATAACCAACACAACATTAATCATTGAGCAACTCTTATGTCCCCCTGGGTTATAACCAGTGGGTTATAGCACATCAGTGAAATGGTACGTTTGTATTATAGCGCTATAACTTTAAAAAAGACTTTTAAAAATCAGAAAGGAGAAAATTTGTCCTTCAAATCATAAGACGAGTGCAGTAAAGTTAGTTTGTTTAAAAAACTTTTGAGACAGTCCCAGTTGCTAAAAAGCCTCTCAAAAGAATGGAATGAATGGACAAAGAGGTGAAAACAACAACCAATAAATTCCACAAACCCAAGGAACTATATCATGAGAAATCTTTAGATGAGTCTAAAAGAGCCCAAAGTTTGCTTAGAGGCTGCTTAGAGCAAATGCCACCATTGCCTGAAATATACAAAATAGGGATTGGGGACAACCATTACTGTTATCCCGTCCCCCCATTCTCTTCTGTAAGATATGTAATACTACCACTGATAGAACTCAACTTGCCAAGTGATCATTATCCTTTATCTGTGGCATACACTGAATGATGCTTACCTGCCAATTGTCAGGACAGAGGCAGAAGAAAGCATCCAGCAAATTTATGCAGGTTCCAGAATTCTGGCAGGGGTTGCTGTTACAGGCTTTGTTCAAGAAGGCCTGGATGAAAACAAAGGCACAAATAAGCCCATTCTGATAGAATTTCATGATCTTTTTGGCATATTTCTTAAATAATATCCAAAATATATAAAAGACTTGGATATATTTGGATGTTAGATATCAGCAACTCAAAAAATAAATTTAGGACCCAGTCATGGAAAATTGTCCAATTGCTCTACCTTCAATGTAGACACTGTATTTCCCCCAAAGAGCAAACATTGCATTCTATCCTCTCTGTTTCCAATCAATCACCATCAACAACTATTCATGTATTGCCCAGGACTTAATGCTTTCTGTGTCACTGTGTGTGTATATATACCCTCAAGTCACCTGTTGACTTATGTCTATCCCATGGATTTCATAGGTTTTTTTTTTAAGGCAAGGAATATTGCTTGCCTTAAAAAAAAGGTTTTTTTTTTTTTGGTTTTGCCAGTTCCTTCCTCTAAAACAGGGGTAGGCAACCTTTTTGAGCCGGGGGCCGGGTTGCTGTCCCTCAGACAACTGGGGGGCCGAAGCCAAAAAATAAATAATTAAATAATTTTTTAAAAAAAATTAAATATATAAATAAACCAGGACAAATGTAGGACAAAATTTTCAAATGGAAGATACTTTTTTTAAAAAAATGGAGGGCATGCAAAAAATTTTGCTGATTTTTAAAAAAATGTTAGTATAAATGCATGTTTCTGAGGCTTCTATAGACAATTGCCCCCCCAAAGGCCCCGGCGGCAATCGGCGGCAGGACCGGGCTTTGGCCGGTCCCAAGGCCTTGCCGAGCCACATCCGGCCCGCAGGCCGCAGGTTGCCTACCCCTGCTCTAAAATATAGCCTGCAATACCTGATTTTCATTGGTAATCTTCCATCCAAGTACAGTATTAACCCTGCTTAGCTTCCAAGATCAGATAGGATCAGGTGCCTTTAAGGTGTCAAAACACTATTAATATATGTAATTTTTACTGCATATTGTTTTGCTCATTCCCTTAAATTACTCACCTGCTCAAGGTTTTGAATTCTGCCTTCAATATTTGCAATCTGCAAACACAAATGTAAAAACATATATTTAGGAATTATATATCATATTTAGACATATTGGACAGATTAGGAAGAAAGAATAAATTCCCAAGCATATAACAGGGTAAATAATGTTGTATCCTCCCCAGTGCTATAAATGGTAACGTACCTAGATTATAGGGCAAAAGTGCCTGGAACTGAATTCCTTTGAATGAGAGGACACAGAGATGGATGGGGTTTCTGTAATATTTGCTTCATTTACATATACACAAGTAAGGCATGGGTGGCAAAACAGATACCCCTACAAAGGAAGAGATCTGTCCACTCACCTCATCCCATGTTGGATCCCAGACTAAAACATAAATACCTATTCCAATTTGTCTCATTCATTCATTTTTCAGATCCTAAGCTTTGGTCATCTTCACCATTGTGTTTGTTAAGTTCACCTGAAAACCCATACACTTTCCTCTCCAATTTTGTCCAAATACATGCATTTGTGTACATACCTAGGATACACATCCTAGGATGTACATTATTACAAGCATAACTTTCAAAGCATAACTGAATGTACTAGTTCAAAGGACAAAAGTTTGTAATTTTGCATTCAAATGCAAACTATTTTCTCTTCCATTCTTGACTCTTAAGATTCAACCAATGAACTGATAGATATCCCTCTGTTTCTTTCACTTCCCAAGGGTTTTTTTTATGTGACTTTTTTCTTCTTCTTCTTCTCTGGATTAGACAGTGTTCACTTTTTCAGAACTATGATGGTTAACTACCTTTAAAACACTCATAATATCTCCAGAAGACAGTCTATTAACAGTGAGTTCTCCTAAAGATACATCAGCATCAATTCTGAGCTATCACCACAGGGCTGGCAATTGTATGGCTTTGCAAATGTTGTTGGAGTGCAACTCCCAGTAGCCAATGGTAAGAGATCCAGAGATTTGAAGCCCACCAAAATGTGGAGGACTACATGATTCTCATATTGCTTAGCATACCAAAAGAACAGTGCACTAACAACTCTTACAGTTGGATCCTTTATGAATCACTACACTTGTTCTATATTTTCCGTCTGCTAAAAACATGTGTTTTGCCTAAGGGTAGAAATGGTTCTGAGTAAGAGCTTGATTTTATGGTTTCAAAAGATGGGAAAATCTTTCAATCTCATATTTGTGTGTGTGCAATTTACTTAATGTAAACAATTTTTATGCATTGACTAAAGTGTGTTTCTGCACATTTTTTTCAATCACACATATATTAACCATATTTTTCATTTTAAAATATGTGCATGCTTTATTTGATGGAAATGCACGCTCTCTCACAAGGATTGGGAAGTAAGGAAATACTAGTTTGATTCATGAGGCAGAAAATCCCATTAAGCATGTCTCTGTATGTCTAGCATAAAAAACTCTATAGTTAAGAAATATGTTTTACTGCCTTTTTTTTACACCCCAAATCTATTGATAAGGCAGCTGCCCTCTGCAGAAAAATGAGGCCGGCCCTAACAATAAAACAATTAAAATCCTTTATCCCTAAAAACATAACCATCTTAAAATGGCTGAGTGAAGTTAAGCATGGCATCAGAAAAACTGCAATAAGGGCAGTCAACATGAGCAAAAACTATACACTCCATTTGTCCTGATTTGGCAAGGACAGTTGCAATTAAACCTCTGTCAATTCCGGCTTTTGAAACTGCATTTAAAATGTCCCATCTTCTCGCTCTTCCTTCCACTTTCCCCTTGTGTCCTCAGCTTATTTAACTCATTGCAAACTGAGTTCAAAGTGCAAAACTAGTTTGCTCTCAACTCTGTAAGAGAGAGAGAGGTGAGAAGGGGATGGAATCTTGCTCTTGCCAGTAGACTCTGGCAAAAGCAAACTGCTGAGGCCTCTCCTAGATTGTGCCTTCTTTGTCATTAGTAATGTTTGCCACCTTCACCATATCCTGATGTTGCTTGGCGACATATGTTCCAGTTTTCATCTATGAAATGTTGGAGTGTATACAAAATCCAAATAAGTTTTGTTGTTGTTGTTGTGTGCATTCAAGTTGTTTCCGGTTTATGGCAACCCCAAAGGGGAACTATCATGGGGTTTTCTTGGAAAGATTTAATCTTCCTCTGAGGCTGAGAGCATGTGACCTGCCCAAGGTCACCAGTGGGTTTCATGACTGAGGAGAGAATCAAACCCTGGTCTCTAGAGCTGTAGTCCAACACTCAAATAAATCTTGTTACCTGGAGTCAAATTCGTATACACAGCCTAATGATTATATATTCGTACAATTCATTCCCAGATGCTGTATCCCTGAAATCCAAATAGAACCCTTGACTTGTGGTTTAAGTAAGTGCTGTGATTAATATCTCTCCTCTTAAGTACTTAATTGCCAGAGGGGCAACTTTGTAAGACCAGCCTTGACTTCAGCAGGAGTGGTTTAAATGCAAGGCATTCCAGATTAACTACCGTAGTTTGTTGATATACAATCTTTCCATTATGTCCAAGCCTTTCTGAGCCTAGAGCAACCAATCAGAGATTAAACATTGTGAAGGAAGGGAGGGAAAAGAATAGAGGGATTTGTCTTAAAAGTTGACTCACACAAAATGCTTTGAGTACTTTCATCCTCATTTCCACGTGGACAAAGCACAGAGGAACATGATATTCATTTTACCAGTATCTGGGTGTTATTGTTTTTTTAATGGTTTCATATGGAAATTCTCAACACTAGTCCCGTGGTTTTAATTTACAGCATGTGCCCTTGATGAGTGGGTAGTGAAGTAAACTTGAGTTTGTCTTGGCTCGATTTAGTTGTGTAGATTTCACATAGTCATACAACATATGTGGTCATATGAGAGCCACCATGGTGTAGTGGTTTGAGCATTGGACTATGGATGCATCTACACTATAAAAATAATGCAGTTTGCCACTGCTTTAAGTGCTGTAGCTTCATCCTATGGAATCCCAGGATTTGTAGTTTTTCAAGGTCTTTAACCTTCTCTGTCAAAGAGTGCTGATGCCTCACAAAACTAGAAATCTCAAGATTCTGTGAAATGGAGCTACAGCAGTTAAAGCAGTGTCAACATGCATTATTTTTACTGTGTAGATATATCCTATGACTCTGGAAACCAGTCTTCGAGTTCCTGCTTGGCCATGGAAATCCACTATGTGACCTTGGTCAAGTCACACTTTCTCCACCTCAGAAAAAGGCAAAAGCAAACCTCCTCTGAAAAACTTGCCAAAAAAATTGCATGATAGTTCACCTTAGAGTCACCACAAGTTGGAAAGGACTCCAAGGCACACAATGATAAACAAATACAGTCTGCCCTTTCCTTTACGTGAGGGATCCTTTCCGGACTCCCCCCTATAAAGGGAATTCCGCCTATGCTCAAGCCCCATTTTAATTAATGGGGCTCGTGCACGCTGTGGCGCACATGCTATGGGCACGCACCTCATTATCCCTTATGGGACGCACCACCCCTTCTCTCAGCGCATTTTTCAGCATATGCTGAAAGCCGCGTAAAGCGCACCCGCATATGACACGGTCACACTTTATGTGGTCATACTGACAAACTTTTCCATTTTTACCTTCTGAATAAACTTTTAGTCTATGAAATATTCTCTCAGGGCATAGAGCATGACCACTTATGTTAAGAATAAATAGACTATTGATAGAAAAACAGAAGGAAAGAAATGCTGATAGGAACAAAGCCGGAGAGAGCCAATGTCTTAATTTAATATTTTACGTTGTACATTTTTAGCCATGGTGATATAATTTTCCATATCAAGCACAGAATAATGTTTGCAAGCACTTCCAAACTCAAAGCAAAGCCTGCAAAAATGACAGGATTATAGGTTAAGCATTAAAGCTACATGTTTCCATTTCTATATTTTTGTAAACAAGAAAAATCTGTATTGTTTTTCAAAAATCAATTCAGCTCAAGCCAATCATAAAGGCTAATGTTGGCTAAATAATTAAACATGCTTAAAGTGGGAAATATACATGGATACCTATAAAAATATAGGTTTAGACATGGAAGAGGGAGGAGTGATGATAGGAGGAAGAAACATCAACAATCTAAGATATGCAGATGTCACCATACTACTAACAGAAAGCTTCATAGATTTAGAGCAATTGTTAAGGAAGGTCAAGGAAGAAAGTGTAAAGGCAGGTTTGCTGTTGAACATAAAGAAAACAAAACTAATGACCACGGAGAATCTACATAAATTCAACCTAGATAAGGAGGAAATCAAAATAAAGATTTCCCATACCTTGGATCAAACATTGATCAGAATGGAGAGTGCAGTCAAGAAATCAGAAGATTAGGAATTGGAAGGACAGCTATGAAAGAACTAGACAAAATCCTAAAGTGTAAATATATACAGCTGAACAATAAAGTTAGAATTGTCCAAGCCATTATATTCCCCATCACCATGTATGATGTGAGAGCTGGACAGTGAAGACATCAGATAGGAAGAAATTAGTTCATTTGAGATGTGGTGCTGGAGAAGAGTGCTGAGGATACCATGGACTGTCAAAAAGACAAACCATTGGGTTCTAGGTCAAATCAAACTTGAACTCTCCCTGGAGCCCAAGAAGACAGAGGCCCATTCCGGACGGGCATAAAGTACGTATCCAGTACGTACTAGGGTTAGGAAGGGGCGTCACTTCCTGACACCCTTAACCCTAGTACGTACTGGATACGTACAAAATGGCAGTGCCCGTTCCACACGGGTGCCGCCATCTTGACATAGCAGACATGTAGGGTCTGCACGTCGCGCCCCGGATGTGACGCCGTGAGTGTTCAATTAGCGCCTCACGGCGTCACATCCGGGGCGCAAAAAGAAGTGCCATTTTGATGCTTTTTTTTTACGGCACAAAGGAGACTTGTGGTTTGGTCGCTGAGGCTCCTCTGCGCTGCAAATGGCGGTGGCAGCAGACCGCTGCTTTTAGGCGGTCTGTAACGCGCCTAAGTTGAGGCTGCCATACTTTAGCCACATCATGAGAAGGCATGACTCACTAGAAAATATCATGATGCTGGGGAGGGTAAGGGGCAGTAGAAAGAGAGGAAGACAACAGGCTAAATGGACGCTCAGTCAGGAAGACCACAGGCCTGAGCCTATAGGACCTGAGCAGAGAGGTCAGGGACAGGGAAGAATGGAGATGTCACTTCTGGCAAAGACAGCTTATCCCTTTCCATGGGCAAGGAGGTGGATGATAGGGGGGCTTGGAGATGCCTCATTCACAGGGTTGCCATGAGTCAAGATTGACTCGAAGGCAGCTAACAACAACGAAAACCTGTAAAAATATCAATAAAAATAATTGAAATATAGAAAGGCAGACATATCAATTAATTAGATTAGGGCAGGTCCAAGACATGGCAAAGACAGTATATCCCCTTCCATGCCATGTATGGAAGCCAAATCAGCTGGTGATTTAGGACTTTATCACAGGACCCCTGTTCTCTCCACAGTTGCATTAATGAAGGGAAGTGCATATATACCAGTTTGGGAGCACTCCCTACTGCATATCCTTTCATTAGTGTGACTTGACTGTTGCTTTCTTCCACTTTCATCCTTAATCTCCCCTTTCTGCCTATGCTGTACCCATTGTGCCTTTCTTTTGTTTGTATGCGTGTGCATACATGTGTGATAGGGTTGCCTTAGCATCACCAAAAGTCAGAAATGACTTGAAGGCCAACAACAACAACAACAACAACAAACCCCTGGTGATATCATTAAACATGGCATCTTAACAGTCAACTACAGCTGAACAGAGCGGCATTTAAAAGGGGAGGAAATCCAGTGTAACAAATGCAAACACACATACAGATACACACGTTTCAAGGCAGTGCTCTTGAGATTTCTTCCTCTTGCCCAGAGGAAGGGAGAAGAGAGTCTAGGCCCTGAGATTTAATAAAACCCTTGTCTTCTTCCCTAAAGGCTGGCCCTGCCTCTACTTCTGTGCTATTAAAAACTTGGAAAAGTTGCATTGTCAGGGACAATTCTGATCAATCCTCTATTGTCCCTTTCCCCTCAGTTGCTTTTAAAATGTCCAAGTTCTCTCTCCTCCTTCCACTTTCCCCTTTTGTCCTCAGCTTACTTAAATTATTGCAAACTGAGAAGGGGAGGGGCAGAATTTTCCCTTTCCTGTAGGCTCAGGCAAAAGCACACTGCTGCAGCCTCTCCTACCTTCTGTCTTCTTCTTCATTAATAACTTTAATAAATCTTGACCACACTCAGATTTTGCTTGGCTGCACCGATCCTGGCTTTCAATTTTGTTGTACCCTGGTTGTACCCTGGCCAAGTTGGCTGGGGGATTCTGAGAGTTGCAATCAAAATGTAGCTTTTAAAAGCTTTACCAAGACACCAATATCTCCCTTTCTCTACTGCCCCCCTGCACCCTAATAGTACTGTCTGACACAATCTTTACCCTGTCACTGCCCAGGAGGATTAGGCTTGTTGATGAAAACAGGCACAGTACAGCCCAAGCTAAACCACTGTAAACCTCAGGAGAAAGTAACAGTATATTTAATAACTTTCTTCCCTTAGTATCAGTAGGTCTTTAAGGAGTCTTTAAATGGTCTTTAGGAAGAATTATGAAGAAAGTGAATAAAATATGACCCAAGGTTTTAAATTGGATTTACATCTTTGACTGCCATATATCTAGAATCTATGTCTTGCCAGGGGGCAAATGTACAACACTGAAATCTGTGATTAATAATGCTTCTGGAACCTGGAATTTGAATTTTTGTATTCAACCAGCTCTGAAAGGTTTTATGACAAGTACTTGAGGATTTTTATTCTTATTAAAAGAAAACATGCAAAACCAAGTTCTGATGAGAGATTACAGCACCAGGATAATATAAGACCCCAAAATGGAGAAAAAATGTACAGAAAGGGGATTTGACCCAGTACCCAGTGAAATTAATTTGCCTCTGTCCATATGGTTTACATTATAGGAGACTTTACCAGAGGTCAATGGCAGGATTCTTCAGCATGTCAGAGAAAAGAAATTTATTCCAAATGATGATAGGGAACTGAACATGCATTTGTTGGCAACATTATAGGAATTAAGACTCACCTTGGAATGAAGCTGGGTGATCTGGCTGGAAATATTTTGAGGGATGCTAGCAATTCTTTTGAGTTCAAGAATTTCATCTTTATTCTTTTGGATCTAAATTTTAAAAGGAAAAAGAATTCTAGTGTGCTTAAGAGTATAGGAATAAACACAGTATTCACAGATGCTTAAGGTGATAGATGACACTACTGCATGCAAACCAGTTAAATTTTTGGACTGCAACTCACAGAATCCCCCAGTCAGCATGGTCACTGTGGGATTCCTGGAGTTACAGTCCTAAAAGGTTACTCTTTCAAATTCTAACTAATTCAGTTGTAAGGGACTTTCTATATTATCAGGAATGTTGCAACTGCATGCACTTTTTCAGATCAAGTTTCTATAAGTCATACCCAGTACCAGAAGCATGATGTCCTGTCCCTGGCAATGCATGGGTTAAAAGAAAGGACAAGGAGAGTCACACTGCCGTCTTCGTTATTCACTTTAACTTCAGATTTAAACTGCACAAGATGCTTGCAGGAAAAAAAGTAAGTTGAGGGAATTATGGTACCATATAGGGATGTAGTTCTTTGCTATTTTCATTCTTGAAGAAAGCAGTGAGTAATTTTAGCAATTTTCTTCCTGCTGTGAGAAACCCTGTACAGTTTTCAAAGACTATTCTTAGTTCAGGGGTAGGGATTTATTTGCTTGTGTGGGGGTTTTTTGCACCAAAAATAGAATTTTCTGCACCAAAACAAAAATTGTGAGTTTTGTAGAGCATAAATCCCTAACTGGAAATTGTACCCACAGCCCTCCATATCCACAGATTTTGCATCCACAGAGTCAATTATCCATGACTTGAAAATATATTTTTTTTAAAAAATAAAAAAAACTTGATTTTGCTATTTTACATAAGGGACACCATTTTACTACTTCATTGTACATAATGGGACATTTTGGTATCTGTGGGGATGTCCTGGCACCAAATACCAGTGGATATCAAGGGTGCACTGTAACAGAAAAAAGTTCACCCCCCATTTGTTTCCAGCCTTCATATCTTTTCTCAACCTCACACTGCTAAGCTAAGTGCCCCCTTTCCCAAGTATCTAACAAAGTCAGTAATACAAATCAGCCCTTTTTGTACCATTGGGCAGCTGTTAATATTTGGCCAACAGTGACTCCAAGTCATTTGTCTGGTGGGAGAGGCTACATGTCTTGGATATTCCAGAAGCCATGTTAGTTGGGGGATCCTGGGAGCTGATGTTCAAAAACAGTACTGATTCTAAGCCCTGCTGATTCTTCAGCTGCTTACCAGATTACTGCAAGTTTCATGACACAAACCATAGGCACAAACCATAGCAAGAAAGCTGAGGATCTCTTATTGAGCGAGGCCTTGCTGGTTGTCAAGCAAGGGTATATTAATGGTTCAGAATTAACTTTGTATAGCAGGACAATGCACCTTTCAAAGGACTGTCATTGGAGCTAGAAGTAACTTGAAATTACCTAGGAAAGTAAGTTATGTTAAAAGTCACAAACATATAGTGAAAGCTGCATGAACACCACAAGGCAAACGCTTGCAATGGATGCAGAGCTTCAGAGAAGAATTACTTTCCCTCTCAAAAACAAAATATTTTGCCGTGCATCATGAACCACAAAATGTCTGCACAACAGAGGTGAGTTTAGGCAAAGTCATGCCACTTGAACAACTAACAAAAAACCAATGACCCAGGATAGTCTTATGTCATCACTGTATTTATATTTTCACACTCCCACAAACCTGTTCTAAAATAATGCTGTTGATATCCTAAAGTTCAATGAGATAATACCTAATTATATGCTATAAAATACTTATCTTTTACTTTTTACATACTCTCACAAATTTATGGTCCTGTAATCAATGCAAGAGACAGCAATTATCAAATGAAGCATTAAACAACATTTGATACTTTAGACAGCTAGATGATCAGAATCAGCTGGAGACTGTGATAAAGTCTTAACTTATTGGCAGGTATACTTTAAAAAGCTATGGACCTACTATCCTGAAAGAGACATAAATACCACTTGCGTTTGCATACATTCCAATTTGTCAGGGGCAGTCTTCTGTCATCCTGCTGCTTTTAAAATATTCTAGTTTCTCTTTGCTCCTTTACTTTCCCCCTTTGACCTCAGCTTACTTCAGTTATTGCAAGTTCAAAGTGCAAAAATAGTTTGCGCTCCATTAACTTTCCTCCTGCCTTCTGCCCACCCTTGATTCACCATGATCCCAATCTTGGGGTCAAACTACAATTTTTAAAACCTGATTCTTCCCCCAAAAGAGTGGAGTAAACTGAAGGTTTTTTTTTTAAACTGCTTTAAAGTCATCAGGCATAGGAAAGAAGCATTTTTGTATTAGAAGGAGAGGAGCATAATGTGTTCCAAGACGGCTAGGAATGAGGTAAGGAAGCATTATCTAGCTTGTGTAGATTTAGCCTAAGTAAATACATAGCCTCCTCTGGAGCAGTGAACCAATTAAGCTTTGCAAATTGTTGCAAGCTGCTGTTCTCTTTACTGAGCTGGAGATTTGCACACAGTCCTTTCCGCTTACTTGGAGCTGAGTAGGCCAAAACTTGCACCATCATCACCCACAGGGAGATGACTCATGAAAAGTGGAGACTCTGGGTCAGGCCTTGAGATTCCGTAACCCTGTTCACAAGACTTCAGCCTCCCATAATCCCATGATGAAGATGTCATGAGATTGGGGACCCAGAAATTGGCCATTGTGCTCTCTGAGTCTTTCATTATCTGGAAGGGTGGAATTAAAATAAATATTTTAAAGGAGCATGGCAATGCCACTTTTCATTTAAGAAAAAAAAATCATACTGCTTTACAATAAGAGCAGGTGCCATAAAAAGAGTAGCCATAGACAGTTACCAGCGTGGAAACTGGAGAGGACTCCTGTATCTTTAATGGTGGTGTAAACAAGGGAATTGCAGCAGGTATTGCTTGTTCCCTGGTTGTATACGAAACTGGCTAATTCATTGCTAGCCTATCATGTGTGCTGCTCTGTGAATTGATATAATACAGCAGCTAAGACTGTGAATCCAGAAGACCTTTCCAGAGCGATAAAGTCTGCTGGGGAGAGCCCATGTGGCATAGCGGTTTGAGTAGTGGACTATGATTCTGGAGACCAGGGTTTGAGTCCCAGCTCAGCCATGAAACCCACAGAGTGACCTTGGGCAAGTCATATGCTCTCAGCCTCAAACCTCCTCTGAACAAATCTTACCAAAAAAAGCTGCATTATAGGTTTGCCTTAGGGCTTCCATAAGTCAGAAATAACTGAAGGCACACAACAACAAACACAACACCATCTTGTACAAATAAATGTCAAGGGAGAAATATGGAAGATATACCCAGAACCTTCACTGCCTTATTATTTCAAAGTGCTTTTGGTTATATGGCAGTTGGTTTTTCATGGTGGAGTTAGTTAATTGGGAAAAGTGATATCAGGGATACTATGAAAAGAGGCAGGTGTAAACTAAAGAGCCAGGGAAGCACCTATAGGCTGGATTGCTTCTATTAGCTACGCTGTGACCATAAGTGCCCTCACACTTGTCCTCGTACAAATGACTTTTCCTGTTGCCTAATTACTTTTGCAGTCACTGCAAAGCAGTGTTTGGAGAAGTTGCCTGAAGAAGTTTAGCTCATAACAGACAACTGTACCAGAAATACTATCAGTTAGAACATGGTAACATTTAATTTCTAGGACTACACCTCCCAGAATCCCCCTACTGCCCAAAGGATTCTTGATTTTGTCAACCCCAAAATAATGTTTCTAAGATCTTCTTTCAATACATTAAATACAGTCCCTTATGTACATACAAAACCCTTTGAAAAAACTTGGAAAAATACTTCAATAATTAGATTTAGGTCAAAATGAAAGAAAGGAGAAATACAAAATGAAAAGTTTTTACCTGACTCAAGGTTTCTGTGAGGTCTTCTTCATTAATTTTTATTCTGCCCTGTGATCTAGTTTTGAATTCAATATTTTTGGCAGAGCCAGCATAGAAGACTAAATTGCCTGTTTCAGAGGACATGCGAGGCCTGGCAGATCAAGGGAATAAGATGACACATAGTGACAAGTTTTCCTAAGACTTTATGAAGCCATTTAATTTAGCTTCCATCAACCCAAAATAAGCAAGTCTAGCTGCAAGTACCTCACTAAGGATGATACTTACTGTTCCTGATTGATCTCCCTTTTCAATCTATTTTTTTCAGTAGAATCAAAGCCATAATTTAATCCAGAAATAATCAGCAATGTCACCAGAGTCCAAGGAAGAAAATCTGGATACACCATTGCTCACTTCCAGGTGTCTTAGACTGAGGAAATGAGTTAAAGTGAAATCTATGTTGTCTTCAAGGATTAACCCAATGCCACGTGTACTTTGCTCTTGAAGAAGACCTTGCAAATTCACTGAGTTGCTTAATCAGCTTTCTTCTCTCTGTCCAATCACTTACTCATAGTTTGGAGAACCATGGATTATTTATTAGCTGGAGATGGCCATTGGCATTCATGTTTGAGGGAGCAAATCCTGGGACATGTGAAGAGTACCGTATGTATGTTTTCCAACATATCTTTCCTTGGTGGTAGATACATGCCACTGGCTGTTCCAAGCAGGAGAGGGGGCACCTCATATTATTTATTTAATTAATTATTTCATTTATATGCCACCTTTCTCCTAGACTGGGACCCAAGGCAGCTTCCAGAAATAGTAAATTTTAAAAGTTTACAATAAAATTTAAAAATTTCAGGGTGAGGCAAGCCCCTCCCTAACTGTGGGACATGCCAGCGTCATGTATGCTGAGGCTTCCATGGACATGTGTATTCATGTATTAATGTACTTCCCCCTGAGAAATGCAGTTTGATGTGTTGTGGTGTCTTGTACCACTAACACTCGACCTAGTGCCTTTCAGATTTTTGGACTGCAACTCTTACCAGTCCAGCTAACATGGCCAACAGCAGGGGGATGGTGATAGCCAATATATTATGCTTACAGCATGCACTGAAAAATATCTGAGGTGTTGTGGCAGAACTCTCCTTTGTATCTTCAAAGCAAGAATTATTAAATCCAGCTGAAAACAACAAAGGAGCTAACATGAGCTACACAGAAATGCCCTCTATATAAGGCAATAAGAGAAAACCCACTTGCTCTTCTGATACTCCTCACTCCCACTGGGTACTTCCTAAAACCATCATCTCCTCTGTCACTGACCCAACCGCATACAAACCACTGTATTGTTCAATCTAATGAGACACAAATTAAAATTTAGCCACACAAGTCTGGTCTTGCAGCCTTACAATGGTTCCTCTCTTTGTATAACTGGATTCTCATGCACATGTGTTGTTCGGGATCCAATGGGGTGGTAAATCCACTCTGGACTTTACTCTGAAGTTGAAAGGATATATTGCTCATGAGTATTCACAGAGCTGCTTAATCAGCTTTAAAGGAGTTATTTATTCAACCTAATTGAACCAATTCAATGAAGGTGTTGAATTAGATATGTAGACGTAGATATAGATTAGATCACATCACTAACAAGGCAATTACAACATATTTGGAGGAGGAGGAGAAAACCAGGTAGCTGACTAAGGGTGCTGCAAGTGGCATCAAGCAAACATGAACATGAAAAATAAGTGTGGAATGAAGCTTTCCCCCACCCCTCCTGTGGTGACAGAATGTTAGGTTTGCAAACATTTGACATAATTCTAGAGCTGAAGGGAAAAGGAGCCAAGGACAAAGAGGGGGAAGGTTGCCTTGCTTGGAGCCTAATTAGATGAAGGAAAATGGGTTGTTCGGAAAAGGACAGGAACTGAACAGGAAAGTGAGCTTTGGAGTGGAAAACCTTGTGTCTCTGTACATCTAGCTCAAACAGATGTAAGGAATATTTTTCAGACAGATTAAAATAGCCCTGCCATTGAAGATTTCATTGTTGAATCATTCTCCCCACCACAAGACCTTTGCAACAATGAAACATTATAGTGTGTCAGGGAACTTCGATGAATAGAACTGACTGAACAGGCATGGTTCTGCCCTGATCCAATGCTTTCCTTTCAACATGGTTTGCTGACCTCAGTGGGAGAATGTACAAAAAAAAGTGGTTATAATGAATACAGCTTAGAAAACTTATTTTTGTGGACCACATTTCCCAGAATCCCCCACGCAATGTGGCCAATGGGCATGCTGGCTGGAGGATAGCAGTCCGAGGGCTAAATACCATCACTACTGCCAACCAGAGCAGATTGATTTAGTCAGTGACTGGTCCTGGAAAATAACATTTCTACACTGTGACTGTGAACGTACATGATTAATGGCCATTTCATTACATGGCAGAACAACATATTGTTTGAAGCCTTCAGACATTCCTGGAACAAACAGGAGGACTGCAAATGAGAACAGACCTCATGAAATCAATGAGAGTACAAATCTAATGACACTAAATAAATAACTAAGGTTTCCTTCAGGGAAGGAGTGGGAATCACAAACGCTCCTAGATGTGTTGGACTGGCAATTCAACCAATGGGAGGAATGCTGGGACTTGCAGTTCAACCACACCTGGAACACCACTTGACCCCCCCCCACACCACACAACCTTTTGGGAGTTCAGGAAATGGAATGGAATTGGGAAGCCAAATTCCCCAACTGCAGAATTATCCCAAGGTGGAGGTGTCTCTTCCATCCTCCATTACTTAATAAAAAAGGTATCAAAACAACTAAATCAATTGGGAAGTGACATGATTTATACTTTCAGTTGATAACTACTAGGTTAAATTATACTAGAAATAAAACCAAGTTTTTTTTTTTATATTTTTGTTGTACTGTATTATAATACTCAGATAATTTAGAATATAGATACTTATTGTAATTTGGGTGGAAACTCAATTTGATGTTGATTAGCGGATAAATTGTTGTAAATAAAAAAGGAAAAAAATATACCATCTAAGTAGGGTCAGGGAGGATGAAGCTCAGTGTCAGAAGCACATACTTATGCATTCAGGAAGACAAGTCCCATTTTCAATCCTTATTGGTCTCCACATAAAGGATCACATATAGGCATGGGGAAAGGTCTCAGCCTCAGATCCTAAAAGCTCTGCCAGTCAGAGTAGACAATACTGGGTCAAAGACAATGAGTTGGTATAAAGTCAGCCTCTTAATTTGTGTTCAGAATTCCTGTACTATATTTGAATTGCATGCAGCTGAAAAGTTTGAAGCACCTATGGCAGGATCTTAAAGGTTAATCTGTGGGAATGTCAAGAGGGTGTGGGCCCAGTTCAAAAATAATAATATGTCAGGACTCCAGATTTCCATGTTTTTCGAACAGCAACATGCAACAACACCTTTCTATACAAGGCCAGCTAAAGACTGGCCGTGCACATGTGGCAGACCATATAAAATCTTTCCTTGAAAGAGGAAAGCATCTCATGTTTTGTTCCAGACTCCCAAGAAATTAAGAGATCTGGAGAGGCTAGGTACCATCTCAAAAGGTCCTCTTGGCAAGACTTGTAGTGGGCTTTATAGGCTTGTTTATGTACTGCATACTCACCACATTTCACAGATGAAAATCTGGGACACAGGAGGTCAAGATGGCAGAAGTTAGTAATGAGGAAGAAGACCAACTCAGAGAGGCTGCAGCAATCTGCTTTTATCTGAGCTACGGGAAGGAAGATTTTGCCTCCATCTTTCCGCTTCCCTCTGCTGAATAATTTGTAGCAGTTGAAAAAGTTGAAGACAAAAGGGGAAAGAAGGAGAGAGAGAAACTGGGAATTTTGAAAAGCAGCTGAAAAAGTGGGATGACAAAAGATTGACGGGATTGGCCCCAACAAATCAGGACCAGATAAGCAGCCCACGGGCCGCATCCGGCCCACGAGGCAGCAGGGACCGGCCCAGCTCGGTGGGCCCCGCTTGCCGCGGAGGTACCACAGGCGGCACTGCCTAGGAGGGAGGGCCGCAGACGTGGCACCGCACCACCGGCCGCCACCAGCAGCTTAATGGGACCCGGCACGGCACCTGCAGGGCCGCGCGCAGGGCTAAATAGGAGGAGTTTCCCTCCTGGGGCTGGGCTGGCTAATGGCTGCTTGCAGGGAGCGGGCGGTTGCAGCTCCAGCCTGCCCCATTGGCCGGCACCCTCAAGAGGAGGAGCCTCCCCTAGCAGGGAAGGAGGGGGCGGGGGTCCTCCTCCTCCTTCCCTCCCTTACCGCGGCGCCAGGCCGCTGCGGGCAGGGAGGAAGGGGGGGGGTCCTCCTCCTCCTTCCCTCCTTACCGCGGCTGCCAGGGGCAGCTGCGGTGAGAGGAAGAGAAGGAGCGGGGGATGCCCCTCCTTCCATCTTCCCTCCCGCAGGCTGCCAGGCAGCCGTGGGACAGGAAGGAGGGGGCGGGGGAAGAGGAGGGATGAGGAGGGAGGGAGGAAGGAGCAGGAGGAGGAGGGAGGAGGAAGAGGAGGGAGGAGGAGGAGGAAGAGGAGGAGGAGAAGAAGAAGAGGAGGAGGAGGACTCCGCGCGCGGCTCCTTCTCGGCCCTGCAGCCCAGGCCTCCCTCCGGAGAGAGAGGCCTGGGCTGCAGGGCCGTGGAGGAGCCCAGGAGGCGGCCTGCCCAAGCCCTTCTTCTGCCGAAAGGGCCCCTTGGAGCCCGGAAGGGAGAGCCGAAGGGAAGGGCCTGGGACGGGTGCCCAAGCCCTCCCTTCGGCCCCCTCCTCTTCGGCCGAAAGGGCCCCCTTGGGCCTGTTCAGCCGAGGGAGGGAGCCAAGGGGAGAGGGCGGGCGACACGCCTCCTCCTCCCCGCAGGGCTTCGGCAGACCTGAGGTGTCCTTCGGGAGACACCTCAGGCCTGGCGAAGCCTGAAGGAAGGAGCAGGGGGCTGCCAGCCTCATCCTCCTCCTCCCCAACGGGGCTTCGGCAGACTGAGGTGTCCTTCAGAGGACACCTCAGGCCTGGCAAAGCCCCGAGGAAAGGAGCAGGGGGCCGCGCGCCTGTTGCTCCTGCCCCTCAGCGGGCCCTTACTGGGGCCCCAGCTGTCCTGAGAGGCAGCTGGGTGGCCAGGAGGGCAGAGGAGCAGGCGCGCGCCGGTCACCCCCTGCCCCAATCCCCCCCGCCCCCCCACTTCTAGCTGTCTCTCAGAAGCTGGGAGGTCGGGAAAGGGAGCAGAGAAGCCCCATTCCCCGGAGGTGGAAGCTCCGCCCCAGCATGGACCGCGCCCCCAGCCGCAGCGCCCCGCCCCGAGGGTGGAAGCTCCACCCGGCCTTCGGCTAGCAAACCCAGCCCCCGGCTCAAAAAGGTTGCCTACCCCTGCGTTGGACAGTATGGTATCACTCACTTCAGTTCCTGTAGCTGAGAGTAGGAAGAGACATTACCAGCGCACTTGCAACAATGGATCCTGGCATTATTTAGTATGAACTGGAGCCATTGAGCACATAATACCAAATGCCTGGGATTTGGTCTGTTGTGAGCACAGCTAGTGTTCATTTCTACTACTTTCACACTCAGATCAGACAAATGGGATTTGGGTTTGCTCTGGCAAAGACAATGAACATTGCTACATAGTTGGGTCCTGGACCCTCTCAGACTGCTGGGCCCCAGTAATTTGTACTGACATCCCACCCCCTTTGGCCTCGTGTTAGGTCAGGGACACCTTCATAGTGCAGCAAAGCCAAGTTTGCTGAGTTGAGAGATAATTACATCATCTGCCCCACTTTTCAGCTTTCCTGTTCCTTCAGAGTTTAATTGCAAACCTAAGAGTAGCTTGGGGGGGGTAGATTTCCCAGCAAAAGCACATTGTTTTGAGTTATCTCTGTTTGTTAGGAAAAGTATTGGGGATTGTTTAATAGCTTTATTTTATATACCGCTCTTCCGAAACGATCAAAGTGGTTCACAGGATCATTTAAAACTTCACAACACGTATGGGCAACATATGTCTTAGCTTTTCAAAAGAGTGGTTCCTGATGGAGAATAAAACTTCTAGAAATGGTTTGGTGGTTGACACAGCCTTTTGCCTTTTGGAGAGATCTTTGGGAGCAGGAGTATCATGTTGAACACCAGTATATCAGAACTGACATATGTTACTGGGCAGCTCATTCATTCATGTATTTAGTTGTTCCAGTGATCAAGCAATGAGTATTGCGGTGTGAATCAGTTGTTGGTTATCTGATCCAGATCACTGGTCATGCTAGGATTCGAGAGTCATTAGCCATGGGAAATTAACTTTTCCAAGATGGTGTCTGGAGAGGTTCTGTCCCTAAATGAGAATCAGTGGTGGTTAGAGAAAGTGTGGATTTGAATCAGGAAAACAGGGTCCAAATGTGCTGTCCGTAGGAGAACTTTCAATAGATTGTAAGCCAGGTGTGGGAATCCAGATGTTTATTGACTGCAGTACTGACCTCTGTGACTTGCATTCAGCAACATCTGGAGGGCTGCATGAGTCATCTCATACGTAATTAAACTCAGGGGGAATTGTGGACGAAGGGGGCAAACCCAGCCTAGCTACTTGGGGCACAATGGGATAAAAGCCTTAAATAAATCAGGGTCCACCGTGAAAAAAAAACTTTCTGTTAGGGCTAAAAAGTCATACGTACAGAGATATCGTGGCATGTCTGCCCAAAAGTAAGTGCCAGTGAGTTCATGAGACATTGTGATTAGTGCAAAGGACTGCATCAAGACAAAAAGCAATAGGACTTAATCCATTTTTTGAAAAACTAAGCGGTTACAAACCGCCATAAAATACATATTGACTACGATTTAGGGTTAGAAGAGGCGGGCTTCTGCACCCCCCTAACCAATACGTAGTCAATAGGTACAATATTGCGGCGGCCGTTCCACACGGCTGCCGCCATATTGACGTAGCAGATGCTGTGTCCGCATGTGTGCGCGGCACTTATGATGTCGCGAGTGCGCCATTGGGGCTTCGCGGCGTCTAAGTGCGCCGCAGGAAGAAGACGCCATTTGGAGCTCTTTTTTGCTCCGCAAGGGAGTCGTGCGGTTTGGCTGCTGCGGACTACTACCGCTCACGGAGCGAACAGCAGCGCCGGGAGACCGCCACAAAGCGGCGGTTTATAACCCACCTAAGAAAACCTGCTGGATTTTAAAAATCTATTAAAACAATCTTATCAGCTGTTGCTTTTGACAGCTTTGGAAATCTATAAATAGTCAAGACATTGATTTATGTCAAAAGACATAGGAACATCTTACATTTTATTACTAAAGCTTTGAATTGCAGTATCCTTAGGGATACAGCTAATCCAAAATAGAGCCTGGTTTGCACAATTAAAAAAAAGAGGCAGCTCAGTTTGGCAAATACAACTCTGGCCTACTGATTTCCTCTTTGGCCATACCTCATGGATATTCTGAGATCTGAAAATAGTAACATGATTCAATTATTTAGGGATCTGAAAGTACCATAATAGTGTTCTTTTATGTGCAGACATAATGTTCCCCAACCTCAAATATTGGCTTGGGGAATAGGAATATAACTTCTGAACCAGACTATTGTGTGTTGGCTACAACTCTCCTGGTAAGGTCTTTTTCATGGCATGCCAGGAAAGGAAACTATGTTTCACCATGATAAAAACTAAAGCCACGCCTTGATCTTAAACAGAGCTTGAAAATGTTACCTTTGGCTGTTTAGGGGATTCTGAGAGTTGTACTTCAAAAAAGTATGTTTCCCAACATTTATTCTTAGAAACATGTGCCCAGTTACATTTAATAATCTGTCCTCAAAGGTACACTGAAAGATCTGTTTGATTTCCAATTCTTATTATAAATTATTGAAAAGGAATGGTGGATAATAATGCCTAAAGCATTAACATAATCATTGAAGTCTCTTCTACACCACACAATTATAACACTTTTTTGCATCACTACCATGGCTGCTTCTTACAGAGTTCTGGGATATGTCCTTTGGTGAAGCTGTTCCCAAGCCAACATTTGCGGGTGAGATGCAGAGAATTCAAAATGCCTTCCCAAACTACAAACCCCAGGATGCCAGTGTGGCATCACAGCAGTTAAAGTAGAATTATAATATTGTAATTGTGTAGTGTGAAAGCAAACTTTGATTCTGTTTGCGGCATCTTGTAATGTAACTCTTACCTAGTCTAAAAATTGTTTGCGGCATCTTGTAATGTAACTCTTACCTAGTCTAAAAATTGT
>NC_056527.1:27145977-27163731 GCF_019175285.1 Sceloporus undulatus | reverse complement strand
ATCACTCAACACAGGATAGAAGGCAAGAGAGAATGAGAGTAAAGAATATTTGACAGAATCCAGACTTAAACCAGATGCTCTGTAACCAGTCAGTTTTAATCAGTCATTGCTATTCTATTTTTTAAACTAAATTTGTCTCACATTAGCATTTACATTTCTATACCACTTATCAGTGAGCTCAGCACTCTCTAAGTGGTTTACAATCTTTAAGCCAATTGCTCCCAACAAACTGGGTACTCATTTTACCCATTTACGAAAGGATGGAAAGCTGAGTCAACCCCAGGGAGCCCTGGGATCGAACTCACAACCTTGTGGCTGCAGTACCAGCATTTAACCACTGCGTCATCGCCGTGCCAGAACTTTGATTTACATTTCCTGGCTCTGCTACACCACAGGATACAATTCTTTTGATTCTATGGCAGATATTTCTGAAGAACTGTCAATCTTGAAGCATCTATGTTTATGAATAGAAATATCCACTTCTATTAATACAATTTCATTCCTAAATACTAAATTACTATTCTTTACATGCAGTATTTAAGCACTTTTCTTGACCCAATAAGCCATTGCGTTTTGTATCTAACTTTTTACGCACAAAGAAGAAAACCTTTCTTTATGACATTATATCTAGTGGTAAATAAGTGTTGGGCAGAAGGATATTAAGGATTCCATGGTTAACCTCCTCTGTTGATTTTTCACTATAGTAAACATTTGCTTGTTATAACATTTTATCAGGCAACAAGCTTATCACCTAGTTCACTTCTTTTGTAGGTGTTCTTCTATTAAGATTTTCTCTTTTTTGCATTGGTGATGCTGGAACTGCATCTGCACACATTACTTCAATAAAGGCTAAGGCAGAGATGTAGAAGTACTCACATATATTACCATGAACCCAGACCGCTGGAAGAAATCATTCTTTCTTACTCATAGCAACATTAGTAAGAGTTGGAGAAAGGGATGTAGGATGCCTAGCCAACACTGCCAATAGTAAGGCATGATAGAAATTGCAGTTCATCAATTTTCTGGAGGGCTGTACATTTCTCATTGTTGCCCCATGGTCATAAAGTTATGTAAATGTGTTAATAAAATAAATTATAATGTCAGGTGTCATGAGAGGTGGGTAGGGCTGAACAGGTGACAGGATTGCAGAAACACCTCGCAAAAAAATAAATAAGGGGAAATATTTTTAAAACATCTCAGGGCAGAGACTACGTAATGCAGGTGCACTGTTGGTGGAGAAAATGGAAAACTATGTAGGAAGAGAAACAGAATATCATAGAAAAGGGTACTGAATATACTGCAACATTTTGTTGCATGCCCTGTTTGTTGTACCCAGAAATGTTGTACTGCTTCTTCACTGTGGCCAAGAATTGGTAAGACTGAAACCAGCATTTTGTGTCTTTTAAAAAGATTTTTCCCATTGTTCTTTCCTCCAAGAAGTAATCCAGCTCAATATAAGAGGAAAAGCAAGGGTCAAAGTCAGCTATTCATACTGGGCTGTGAGTGCAACATCCACTGCTTGTATCAGTGAGACTATTTGGTGTAGTCACTCATTTATTCATGCATTTCCCCTTCTATTATTATTTGGCCAGTTAGCAATTTTAGTGCATTTTAATATCTAAACTATGTAAATAAAACACCATTTGTCTAAGAATGCTAGAAGGGCATGGCCTGCCTTACCATTAACGGAAGCTGGTATCATTATTGATTCAGAACTTATAAGCACAGAAACCACAAGAGCACTTAAAAGGTTTCATATATCTGGAAAGACAGATATATTGGACATCTAATGGGCTTTGATGTTAAACAAACCTACACAGGAAACCAATCTAAATTTGATATTGAGAGCTCAGTATGCTGCAGGGTGAAAAAGCTTAAACAATTGGATATGCCATAAAGGAATATGGAAAGCAGAAAAAGGAAATAGGTCTGACAGAAATTGATAGATACTCTGCTGTGCAAAACTAATACATATAAACACAAGATAAAGTCTTGAGCCAAGCCTAAAACCATAAGAATAAATTGAATATCACACCAAATTGTTACCGCGCTATTATTCCTTTTTAACTGCTTTGGCTTCCGCCTGTGGAATCCTGGGATTTGCAGTTTAGAGAGGGGTGTTTAGAATTCTCAGCTGGTGAGCTCTTAAGCACCACTAAACTACAAATTCCAGGATTCCACAAGAAGCAGCCAAAACAGTTAAAGAGGAATAATAGTGCTGTAGCAGTCTGGTGTGATATTGACCTAAGTTCCTGTTCTTATATCCCTGAGGAATGGTAAGTGACCCGTTCAATAAAAAATGTAGATTGCTGTTCAGTGTTCCAGCTAACCAGCCATGCCCTTTTCCACAATACTCAAGTTTCATTTCCCCTTCCATTACCTCCAAATTATTCTCTGGCCCTGTTCAGTCTTGGGTATTTGTACCCCAAGGGTTATTGATACATACACATGCTTCTAAAGAGGTTTTGTACTTTTGCAAATTTACCCTACTGATATCTCCCTCTTCTGCATGGATTGCACTGTTTTGGCTCCATACTCCATACATAACAGCACTCACATCTGTACATCAGAAATTGATACATTAATAGGAAACTTCTTTACACCAGGTCAGATTGCCTGTAACCTGATCCCTTTTTAAGTGGATATGAACATGGAGCATTCCACATGTAAAGCATGAGTCTGAATTCCTGTGCATTCACCCATGTTTGGGTTGAACTGGGATTGCAAAGGCTGTTGCCACACTGCAAAATTAATGCAGTTAGGCACCGTTTTAACTGTAATGGCTCTATGCTATGGAATCCTGGGATTTGTAGTTATGGAATCAGACCTCTCTGACAGAGGCGGCTAAATATCTCACAAAACTACAAATCCCAGAATTCCATAGCACTGACCCATGGCAGTTAAAGTGTATTACCTGTAATGCATTAATTCTGCAGAGTAGATACTCTTTTCCTCTTAGATGCATATCATCTTCAGCACCTATATGGCACCTAGGTATAAGAAGGTCCTTTCCATGCTGGGAACGGCTATACATAGTTGACTAGCATGGATAGGAGAGAATTCTATTTCAGTTTTTTTTTTATGAATTCACTGACATTCCTAAATTCCATCTTATTCAAGATGAATAAAATTTGAGACTTAGCTAATATGAATACAAGAAAAAGGAAAACTGACAGATTTCCTCACGTCTAGAATATGCTAAAGTGAACTATCAATATATATATATATATATATATCTCAGCAAGCTACAATTCCCAGGATTCTTTGGGAGAAGCAGTGACAATGATAGTTAAAGGAAAAGTGTATTTTTCAAATCATTCAAAATAATTAAAATGATCACTATTATTTTTGAGAACCAATATGTATAGTGATTTGAGTGTTGGAATAGGACTCTGGGAGACCAGGGCTCAAATCCCCACTCGACCGTGGAAACTTACTGGATGACCTTCGGCAAGTCATACCCTCCCAGCTTCAGAGGAAAGCAATGGCAAACTCCCTCCGAGCTGAGAATGTTGCCAAGAAAACCCTTTGAGAAAGGGTCACTGTAAATCAGAAATAACGTGAAGGCACAGAATTACGACTATCATTCTTGTAAAATTATTTATTTAATAAAATCATTAATTCACTTTAAAGTTTAAAGTACTGAAGATGAACGTTCCAATTTAAATAGATTCTTAACAGAATGTAAAATTTTAATTTATTTATTTTTCTGACAAACTTGACTTTAGTGCTCACAAACTACAACATACTGTAACACTTGACTTCTATTCCCATTAACAGTTGCCATTTTCATAAATTGTATGGCCACTGCTTAAGTTGCTAAACATCCAAGCCCAATTCCAACTGTGGGCCCCCAATAAAGTAGAACTACCAAACCCATAGGATTTATATAAGGGTTAATTTATACTTCAACAAATTATGCATTTGGATTTAGGGCTTTTTGTTCTGACAGACACCTGCAATGGAAGCTAGCATGTTAGAAGCCACATAGATGCATCGCATCGAACATTTTTATTCCATTTGCAGAGATGAAGTCTGTATTCTCATGTATGTTGCATACAATATAGCTCATCAGATCAGGTTGTATTCCCATATTAAGCAACCAATAATGAGATTAATTTAGCCACTACATGTATGTTGAGACTGTTTCCAAGCAGACGATATTGCTGTTTTGTGGTTACTTTGTCAGGAAAACCTAAAACAAAACACAATTGATCATTTAAAACAACCAAAGCCATGGCTATTTATTATCTTCTCAAACATACTGAAGTTCACAATTCTGAACGCAATTACTGGTTATTACTATATATATATATGACAATGTAATCCTATAAATGTCTTAGAAGTAAATATCACCAAGTTGGAAAAGTAAATACCACTAAGTTGGAAAACCTTGAAATGCCTTTCTGCAAAAGTATGGTGCATGATGCTACTGGCAAAACTAATGTATAAAGTTAGACTAGCAACAGGAGAAATGAAAGAAGACTCAATTTGAAGGTATTTTATTGTCTATGTTACTTCTCTAAACTCTGGATTTAAGCACCACTGGATCAAGCAATTTTCTGGAAAAGCACTTTTTGAACAACATGAATGATGCACAACCGATCTATCAAGACTTTGAAGATGGACTATAATTGTGGCGATTGATAATGACATATATTAAGACCCCCAGGTAATAGTTGGGATGAGAAGGGGTGTTGACTGTCATTGTATTTGTAAGGAAGGGAATAACTGAATTAAAAAAACAGAAGAATAAAGAGGGGGATGTAGAATAGAAGAAGAATTAGTATCATTGAACTGAATGCAGTTTACTCCCAAGTATGTGAGTTTAGGATTGTATTGCTAGTCCTCCATTTCATTAAATCTGCTCCATACCCCACAAGAGTAATTTGAAAAACCAGTCTGTCCTTGGCATGGACCTACTGAGGGCAAAGTGTTTGGCTTCCTAATGTTTAATACCCAGTGTACGCAAACTACAGTATATGATCATGAAGTATGGAAAATCTAGCATGTACTAGGCACATTTACACTACGGCTTTCAGTCTACTCGGCCTTAGTCCATTGAAAAGTGATTCATTCAAGAATGTTCCTATTTTAGGGAACAGCTTGTCTTGCTTGCCATTTCATTGCTCTTTGGCAAAGAATGTGTTTGCCTAGTTTGCAGTAATTTTTCTCCCTGTTATATTCATGTCCAGTGAACTGTAGCCAAACTCAATTCAAGTTCTAAATGTTGTGTTCTGAAATGTCACTCATTTGCAAATGAAAATGGAAAACAGCATTTTCTTAATTACACTTAATTTGCACTTTTACTGCACTTCCTTTTCCCCCCTTACTCCTGAATTTTCTTCCGTTCCCTTACTCTTTAGCCACCAGATATTAGTGACTGCAACTTCCAGCATCCCTTACATTGGCTTTGCTGGCTATGGCTAATGAACGTTCCTGTCCAACAACATCGACAGGGTGGCACTTTGCTTGCCCTTGCTCTAGCCTTTGAAAAAGTATTAGATTAGGTGTAAAAAAAAACCCCATTCTGAATAATCTGGTGTCACTCTACTGAAAGCTAGACGCAGGTGCAAGAACATCCTGGTCAATCATAATGATGTTGTTTCAGCAGTCTTAGGAGGCCTATTATATTAATGACAATAAAGCAATTAGAAGAGTTTACAACCCTCTATCACAGCTGCCTCTCCCACATCTGAAAGGAAGGGGCACCAACAAATCATCCTCCTAATATCCAAAGAGACTATGAATTGTAGAGATGGACCACTTTATGCATTTTAGAATCTACTGCAAAGTGACCCATAATTTATAACTGCTACATTTATTGGTAGAGTTGGGTACATAAGGCTGCATATTTGGAGAATGAGTCTACTGTTAATATATAGGATGTGTCTTCAAACAAGGCAGAGGCCATCATTTAGAAAACTGGCCTACAATACATTGGGTAAATTAATGGTATTAAGTGCCTTGAGGTTCCAACAATAGTGATGCTAAACTGTCTTTACCAGACTGTGGAAAGAAATTATATAGACCAGTAATACCATTTGCTAATTACAGCCAAAATATTTATTGTCTTTCACTGAAAAAAAATGATAGTTCTGCCTGTGCTAAATTAATTTTATCAGGGCCATTCCAAATCATTTTGTTTCTTGAGGCACAAGACAAGATGGCACTTCCTCTCCATTCCAGATACAGAAGTTGAAAGTTGGGCTGAAAGTTGACAGAATGGCATTCTTCACCACGCCTGAGCTAGTAAGTTAGCTTAGGGGGCTCAGAGATGTTCATGTGGCACAGAATGCTCTCCTTGCTACAGAGAGGAACACCAAGAGAAAATGATTGGAACACCCCACCCTACCCCTGTGCATTTAAATGCAAAATAACCATGCCCAGAGGACTTCAGGAATAGCAACAACCCATTTTTGGCAGAATTCTTTTCACTGGCACTGGGGGGCATGGGGGCTGGCATGGACTGTATTTTGCATATGTATTAAATAAAACAGGCACATACCAAATTCCAGAGGAAATCCATGTAGATTTGCTATTTCTCTTGGGGTAAAGTACCGCAACTTAAGTAGTGACAGCTTCATAATCTTCTCCTCTTCAGATAAACTCTCAAAGGATTTAAATACAGATTCAAGCTGCAGACAATGGACAAACAAACTGTTCAGGGTGTATAATTATTTTATAATAGTCTTACCTGCATGTATTACTCAGTGACCTATGTATCACAAGACCCCTGAAAAGTATCTTTCGGATTTCTGAGCTGATATTCTCCCTGTCACAGGGTTGCAGGAGGGCCAAGAAACAATGGTGGCAAAAGGAAAACGCACAGAAGGGATGAAATATTTGGAAGGGGGGGAATAGTGTTTCTCTTCAAGTAATTACAGGATTTGTAATTACAAGCAGGACAAGTGTGTTGGAATGTGATACATTTGATTCTTTGTCTTCTAGGTTGTTCTGGGGTTGATCAGGGCCAACATAGTGAAACAGATTTCAGGAGGGTGTGTGTATCAGGATAAGACAAATCCCTTGGAAGAAGTATATTGCAGCAGATGCTTTAAAACAAAGCCCTTCACCTACTCTACTGTGGAAGCCATCTACTCATGGGGAAGTCTCTCTGAAAGCCATCCTACCCGTTCGGCATGTGTGCATACTCTCCACCCTGTTATTTATTTATTTATACATACCCCTCCTTTGTCCAAACTTGGGATTCAAGGCAACGTACATTTAAAAACAACAACACACAATACAGTGGTACCCTGGGTTACGAAATTAATTCGTTCCGCCGCCGCTTTCGTAACCCGAAATACTTCACAAGCCGAAAAACCCATAGGCGCTAATGGGGAAAAGCCGCGATTTCGTGTGAAATAGTGCCGAAAAGCACCAAAATTTTTTTCATAACCCGAAAAAACCTTCGTAACCCGGAACAGTTTTTTTAAATGGATTTTTTTCGTAACCCGGAAATTTCGTAAGGCGGCGCATTCGTATCCCGGGGTACCACTGTACCATTAAAACTCTTATTACAAAAACCAAAAAACAAACTAAAAATGAAACACTATATCCCTCATTAAAATCTCTATCTGCCACAACATACTGAAAACCATATGCCTCCTTGTATAAAAAGGTGTTTACCCACAGGCAAAAAGATATCAGGTAAGGGGTACAATCAGACTTCTTTGGGAAGGGAGTTCCATAACTTGGGAGAAGTAGGGTTGCCATACCTCAGGACCGCCAGACCGGGGCAAATGTAGGACAATGTTTTCAAATGTAGGACACTCCCCCCCCCCCCTTTTTTTTTTTTTAAATGGAGGACACCCCACGCCCCTTCCCGGCCTCTAAGGAGACCGAGACCACCTTAAAGGCCAGGAAGGGGCACGGGCGTCCTCCATTTAATAAAAAAGTGTCCTACATAAAAAAGTGTCCCTCCTTCCTGGCCTCTGAGGAGACCAAGGCCTCCTTAGAAGCCAGGAAAGAGAGGGAGAGCCGGCTGCAATCGCCACCGGCTTCCTTCTTCTTCCCTGGCCTTTAAGGAAGCTCCAGCCTCCTTAGAAGCCAGGAAAGAGAGGGGAAGCCGGCAGCGATCGCCGCCGGCCTCCTCCCTCTTCCCTGGCCTTTAAGGAAGCTCCAGCCTCCTTAGAAGCCAGGAAAGAGAGGGAGAGCCAGCTGCAATCGCTGCCGGCCTCCTTCCTCTTCCCTGGCCTTTAAGGAGTCCCAGGCCTCCTTAAAGGCCAGGAAGGCGCGTGGGGCCGGCCGCGATTGCTGCCCCTGGCCCCTGCTGATGCCCAGGAGGCACGCGCAGAGGAGCCCATCCCCTTTGGCCAGCTGGCCAATGGCCGGCTGGCAACAAAGCAGGGGACGAGCTCCTGCTTCAGAGGCCTGCGTGTGGCGCCGGGACCAATGCATTGCTGGGGGCCAAACTGGACCATGACCGGGAGGGGCCCCCAAAAGCGTGTTTTTCCCGGCAGCCACCGGGTTATGGCATCCCTAGGGAGAAGCCACAGAGAAGGCTCTCTCTCGAATCTTCACCAAATGTGCTTTGGATGGCAGCAGGACTGAGAGAAAGTTTTCCTTTGCATGGGCAGGCTCATATAGTGAGATAGGGTTTTTCAAACAGTCTGGACTGAAGCCATGTAGGACTTTAAAGGTTATAGCCAGCACTTTGAAGATAAGGCCAGAAGGTGTGGCCCAAAGCAACAGTTTAGGCAAAGAAATTCCTACTATACAGAAGCATGTTAAAGGCCCTCCACCCCCATCTTCCACAGCTAAGCTGAGAGGTGGAGAAAAAATAGAAATTTGTCAGCTTATCACAGGAAAACTTGTGATCTCATTTTCTCTTGCCTGCCAGAATAACATGCTGGTGTAAACAGCTCATTGAGGCCTAGCTACAGTAAACTGTAAAATAGCTCTTTTATGCCCAGTTTCTAGGTGCAATGGTATGCTGTAGACAGTGCACATATTCATTTATGAAATAGTTACAAGGAACATGCTCAATACATACAAACACAAATGTACTCCCCCAAGTTGCCTATGCCAAGAAGTGGGCAGTTCATATAATTTTGAAATCATAGGGTATATAATAAGTAAGGCTCCCTACATTTTTGCTGAATTGGTCAAAGAGTTTCATCTAGCTCAAATACTGCAGTGTCCTCATTGAAAGAGGGTTGTATGAGCCTCAAGAACTTGACTCTGTGGAACAGCATAGGGGCAGCCCAGTTCTTTAGAGTTTTAAAAAGCACTACTCTTGAAGGACTTTGCAAAATTACTTGTCAGCATTGCTTTATGTCCAAAATTAGCACAGGGTGTAGAAAAGGTTGTGATTTGTGTATAATTTGAGTATCAGTTCAATTAAAAAAATCTTCCCTGGAGGAAGAAAACTCCCCCCCCCCCAACACATCCATTTTCATCAAAAGAAACAAAATCAGATTATCATTAAGTCATTACATGTGCCCTAGTGCAAAGATAAACTATTCCAGGAAAGCATATAGAATTAAATAGAATATCCTATCCCTATGATAGGCACAGTGAATCAGTGAAAAGTCAAGCAGAGTCACTGAGCAAAATTAATGGATGGATGAATGGGTATGGTAAAAACAATGAAAAGTCTACTGACACCCTGAAGATGAATGCGCTTTATTTGGCATAAGCTTTTATGGACTGCTGCTCACTTTACCAGATGCAGGTTTATAAAAAAATAAAATGTGTGCTTAAAGGTATCACAAGGCTTCCTTATTGTTTTTGCTACAACAGACTTACAAAATCATCAGTGTGTGTATGTGTGCGTGCGTGTGTGTGTGTGTGTGAGAGGGAGAGAGAGAGAGAGAGAGATATTTGTATTCTGGTCCCCCTCCCGATTTGCTGTGCCTTTGCTGAAATGAGCACCATACAGACCAGTGCTTGAACAATTCTTCAAATTACTTGCATCCTTCTTTAACTAAGCAATTAGCTTTATCTGTTGTTAATATCAAAACGATTAGACAACAGTTTAGAAAGCCATCAGTGTCTTGTTCGTACGACAGACTGATTTCACCACATTAAAAAAAGTTTCCTATTGTTGGCAAAACTGTAAGAAGCCACGGTAACAAAGTAAAATTGACCAACCCTGCACTCAAGGCAAATATAGAAAACACTGGAAAATAAGGCTAGGAAGACCAATGTGAAGTGTCCCTTAGTATCAGAGAGGAGAGGAATGGCTGAGGGGATACCTCATATAACGTCTACCAGTAACAGCATTTCTGTACTGTTCACCCACACTCTTCCAACCAAAGCTAGACAACAGTTATTTTAACATTTCTAACTATCATATGGCAATGCTGTACTATGTATTTCAATGCACTGTGAGAATTTCAAAAGGGTATTATTGCCTGTCTGTGTGGGGAGATCAGGGCAGACATCAGCTCAGCTGCCGGAGCATATTGAAAGACATTCCTGTTCCTGACAATGGAAACAATTATTTATAAATACTGTTTGAGTCAGTACTAAAATTGTCAGGTCAGAAGTCTAAACTATTAGTTATTAAGGCCTAAATCTAACTATGAGTTCCAAATGAAGAAGACCATACTGAATTAATAGAACTTACAGAAGTGTTGGCTTATCAAGTCCCCAGTGACTATGATCTATCCTAGTTAGGGCTAAAACTATTTAGGACAAAATCTATATTCCAAATAAATATACTGAAAGAACAGCACTCACAATAACCAACAATAGGCCACTTTAATCCCTTCATAAGTCTTTCTGAACACACAGAAGATTGATAAGGGAAAGGAAGCCAGTCTAACCTCTTGGTAGGGATTTTCAGTGATTGGGAGCTACCACCAAGAAAGCCTTGTTTCACGTCTTCACCAAATGTACCTTGGATAGTGCAAGGAGCAAGAGAAATGCCTTCCATGAAGACCCTCTACATTTTTGCCCAAGACACTATCAGGGATACTGCGTACATATTCTTAACAATGAATGCAGAGAAAATACACCTTACAATGATTTAACCAAGAAGCCCATGAAACCACTGTACCTGGATATCTTCCGCTGTCTGCAGCACTGAGCCAGTTCCTTCTATATAGTGCCCATACCTTAAACAGAATCAATTAAGAGTCATACATTAAGATTCTTCTGAGACTGCAAGTATTGATGGGTGCTGATCTTAAAAGCACTCACAAAGGGCATAATAAAAGTTATCTGCAATAGGCATTATCTTTTTTAATGTACTCAGTCTGGAGCTTGCATGATTGACCAATGTAAAAGGTAAAAATATAAATAAAGGACCATACTATGCATCCAATCCAAATGGGTCATACTCCTAATCGCTATAACATGCACCCACAGCAAGTTAGTTGTTCTTTCTTTCTTTCTTTCCCCCCTTAATCCACCATTTCCTCTTTTTCAGACCTACCTTCAACCAAACCCCTGAAAAATTGTGTAATGGGAGATTGCTAAACTGTACATGCAGCTGTGCAACTATATCATCTCTTCTCTGTGTGTTTCTTTTGAACTGCAGACCTGCTTCAAAGTGTTCACAAGCCCAGGGATTTCCCAAAAACATTTCCCATCATATGTACATGGAGAAAGGCTACTTTCCAGAAGTCTGGACATTGATATTTTAGGCAGAAACATTAGCAAAACGATCATGCATTTAAATCCAACCACTAGTTTCAACTAGAGTAGATCTACTAAATCAATAAGATTTACATAAAGGTTGGGTTACTTAAACTGGGATTTGCAATGGGATTTATATCAAAAGACCTAAACCAATAAATGGATGCTGCTCTTAATTAATACTTGCAAAATGATGGTTGTCAGAAGGGACAAAAATAAACAACCAAAAAATGCCCATAGTGAACAGCAAGAAGTATTTTTAAAATGATGGCATCCCTCTTCTGGAGCCAATGTGGTTTTATGTGTAAACACATTTACTCAGAAGTCTCCTGCAGGCTGTCATTTAATGTTAATTATAGGAGAACCAGAATGTGAGAAACAGGCTGAGGTTACTTGATGAATACTATGCAAGCAGAGGCTGAATAGGCACTGTGGGAGGTGAATGGGTAAAAATATACTCTTATACCTTTACCAGTGTAGTAAAACCTGGACTAGGGCATGAGAGATCTGCATTCTAGTCCTCACTTAGTCATGAATATCACTGGATGAACTTTATCTAGTTTCCATCTCTCTCTCTCTCTCTCTCTCTCTCTCTGTCTGATCTACCTCACACCAGTTGTTGCAAGGAAAAAATGAGGATGCAGAAAGTCATGTACCCTGTCTTGAGCTCACTGGAGGATAGACAGTATATAAAAGAAATAAACAAACACAGTATGCCAAGGGTGCACAAACCTTTCAGCCCTGAGTGCTGGACCCTGAGCCTCAATGTCCTGCCCTGATGTCACTGCTCTGTAGCAGTTTAATGAAGATTAATGAAGACTGGCTGCCTGTTTGTTTGTAGGCATAATTCAAAGTGCTGGTCATGACCTACAAAGCCCTATATGGCTTAGGTCCATGCTATCCAACAGAATGTATCTCCTCAAGAGCTTTCCCAGTCCCTGAGATGGCCAGGAGAGCCCCCTTCTTTCAGTCTCTAATGTCTCATATTCTAATGTTGACCTTTTGCATGTTTTTAACTACATTGTAACCATTGTAATGTTGTAATCTGCCTTGAATCTCTGAGAGAAAGGCAGGATTTAATGAAGAAGAAGAAGAAGAAGATGATGATGATGATGTATTCTCACATAATCTCATCCTGCCTTGAATGAACTATTTAACACGGATTGACAAATGAATTTAGATACTACTCAACAACTCACTGTACAACTTTGCTTTTATGAAGGATATCTTCTTCAAAAGCTGTTCCCTATACAGCCACTGTGAAAGCTGTCTTGAGATGGGTGTTGTTGAAGGCTAATATTTTATGAGTTAGAAAAAATATGTTCTGGCTTATGACTGACTTTGAGCTGTTGTTGTTTCAAGCACATACAAAGAAAATATTGTATTCTGAAGCATGAATTATGTTCACTGACACTCTTTCTGATAGACTTACCCTTTTGTGAAGCATGTAGATCTCCTGCAAGAAGGTGTAACAATGTCTAGAAGGAGAGCATAACGTAGCAAGTACTTTGCTGGTAAGAGGTAATTACTCAGTCCTTCTCCATCCTCTTGAAGGAAATTTCTTAGCATTTGCAAAGAGAGATCATTGTCCTGTTGCTGCTTCCTTTCCAGTTCCTGCTCTGTTTCAAGCTTAAAAAGGAAGTCCCTCTTTTGCAAGTGTCCACCATTACTGTCAGAACCAGCATCTGGTTCTCTGGTAAAACTATCTTCCATCAAGCCTGCACTATGTCTGGGCATCTCTGAATCCATCTGATCCTGGTTTGGGAAATCTGTTAGTATCTAACAAATTAACAAGGAAAAAAGAAAGCAAAATGTTGAACAAACTGATGTATTCTGGGGTTTATAGAAAACTATTAGTTGTCTGAATGTCTTATCAAGCTGTTTTGTGTAAAATATTATGTAATTTATTTAATTAAAAACTGCTTATATTCTATACAAGCAGATACTATATATTCAAATAGTATCATATTCTGGGATCACTTAACCTACAATGTCCAATTGCTAGTCCCAAGCAGAGTGGATCCACTGAATCAACTGCTGTAGGCAACACTTATATAAAATGCATTGATTCAGCTGATCTGTTCCAGCTGGCACTAGCAACTGGATTTAGGTCAAATGCTTGCAGAAAAATCTAACGTATAGAACAACAAGTAATGATGCTAAACCTTCCTCAAACTGGAGTCCTCTAGGTGTGCTGAACTGAAATTCCCAACATCCCCAGCCTGCACAGATGTTGAGAGTTGTAGCCCTATACATTTGGAGGGACCAGGTAGATTGCTGAAAGCCATAAGAGACCAGGATTTATTACATGAAAGACCAGGTAAAGACTGTCAACATTAGATACTGGTCAGTCACAACATATACATTTATACTGGAAGTGAGGCAACAATTGCTGAAATTGCTTATAGTTGTTGAAATAGTAAATGTGTAGGCTCACCTTGCCAGGTACATGGAAGGGAAAAGGTTCAATCTGGAGTCGTGCCATCAGGAAGTACCTCAATCTTGAATTTGGGATGGTAAGCTACAAGCAGAGCCCCAGTGAGTGATCAATCTGCACTGCATAGACAACAATCATCAAGTTTCCTAAATGATAACACTACCCAAGTTGAATAAGATTTTTACCAGTCCCACTAAGAACTGCCCTCAAGCAACTGCTGTGTATTTCAAACAGCCATGCTCAGAAGAAAACACATGTTGCTTTGCAACCTTTTAACAGGATCACATTACAAATTTAAACCAGGAGGGGAGAGATTGTTCTGTGCCAGAACTGAGTGTAGTTCCAGGCTTCCCCAATAGTCCTTCCAGTGCCAAATACTGACACACATTACTGCTAAAGCATAAGCTTTATTGGTTTTTGAACTTTTCTCAAAATGATGCAGAAGATACTATGCAGCAGTGAAGCATTTCAGCCCTTTTGCTGATGGGATCCAGGATACACTCACAGCCAATGATATAAACTAATTCTACCTAGACTATCCCCAGATGGTGATCTGGTGCAACTATTCTGGTGTTCATTCTGGTGACCTGGTTCAACTAATTAAATTCTTTATCTCTGCTATATGGGAGCCTTGACTGGGGTGTACTTTCCCCCAGGGTGAGGCCAAATGGAAGATACAATCCCATGGTTATATACTGCAGAAGCAAGCAAAGAAAATCAAAGTGTGCAAGCCTGACCCATCCCCCAACTACAGCTATGAGAACTGTGGAGAAAATAGATTAGAAACAGAGGAAAATGCATTTCCCTAGTCTGTTCCAGCCTTCAGATCTTTTTACCATCCTCAAACTGTCAAGATGATGCAAAAAATAGGAAACAAGGACACAAATAAAAGCTGATTTTTTCTCTACATTGTACAGCTGTTAACGTTTGGCCACAATGACAGTAAGGATTCCAAAACCCATCTGCCTGGTGGAAGATGTCCATTCACTACAGGGATCTAACACAAAATTCTCAACACCCAAATCAAATTGGTGATTTCTTCAGTGGCGATTGAAGCAGAATAGAGGGCAGAGTTAGATTTGAGTTTTGGATTTGAGTTTACTCTATAGGTATATCTTATCTCATATGTAGATAATGTACACACTGACACATGTGGTGCAGCGTTGAGACTGCTGGACTGCAAATTGGAAATGACAGTTTCTAGTACCCACTATGCTAGAATTAGTAATTTAAAAAAACCAAAACTGATTACTCACACAAGTTGGAGACAACAGAAATTCTTGATATGTAAATCCACACTTTTCTAGTGTTTGTATGAGTTCATCTCTAGCAATACAAAAAGAAAAGAAAAGTGTAAATGCCATTATACTGCCTATCTGTCTGAAGCTGTTCTAATTACAATGATCTGGATACAGATTTATTCATATTTAGAGTAGTAGACTTACTGAGATCAAAAGGACTTAAGCTACTAATGACAATTTAAAATCCCATTCATTTCCATAGATGTACTCCAGTGTGGCACAGTGGTTTGAGCACTGGACTATGATATACGGAGATCAGGGTTTGAATCCTCACTCAGCCATGAAAACCCACTGGGTGACCTTGAGCAAGTTTTCCTAGAGGCTTCTAGAGATGGAAAGTCCATGTTTTTATTGATATTTTTCAACAGGAGGGACACAGATGGCCCACCTTGTTTAATGTAAACTTTGCAATCAAAGATGCACCTACTATAACCCTGACTGAGATCCACGTGACCTCTGCTTAAGTATCTCCAGCAGAAGAGATCCCACTATCTCCATTTAAACAGCTCTCACTTTTATGAGGTTTCTCCCTAATGTTTAGCCAAGTTCTGCTGCTATGGTTCCGAGACTTTAAAACGGCATTCCCCCCCCAGTCAATCTTTCCCCTCCTGACAACAGATAAGAAAAAGATTAATTCCACCGTACCTGGCTGATGACGTTTCAAAGCCTTTGACATTTTCTAAAAGTAAATATTTTGGTAGCTTTGCAAGCCTGCAAAACAATTTACTTAAAGTTTAGTTATAAGGCAAGAACAATTGGATCAAAATAAGCATCAGGCTTCATGGCCTTCTGAATGAGTACTCTAAACAGTATTGCAGTGCATACCATTCCCTCCCATAAAAAAAGAAAGAAAAGAAAACATGCACCACTCTGGGTCGCTAGGCCCAAATAGAAAGCACATAATCCATATCTCAGCAGCACACAAGAGTGAGGGAAGTTGAAAAAAGATTAGAGGTGTGTTTTGGTATTTCGAGATAACCTCATCCACCCCAGACAGACTCCTCTCAAGAATGCAGGAGGGGAGAAATTGTTTTACTCTAGTGTGTATGAGAAAGGAACATTGAATTAAACAGGCAGCATCCAAGAATGCACATTTCAGTATGTGTTATACCCAAAAGGTATAACAAGAACCACAGCTTTTCTGGACACTGTTGCTGTCCCATTTATATAATAATGACACCAGTGTTAGCAACTTATACAAAAGGTATTTTATATTAAAACTTTACCCTGAAATATTTTTCAGATGAGAACCACAACATGTATGGTCAAGTAACATCAGAGTGAGGTAAAAATGTATTGGTGTTTTAACCTATATTGGTTAAAATGTTGTTAGCTGACCCGTGTCCCATTATTGGAAGACCTGTGTTACCATTATTGGGAGTTCCAATTAAATGCACAATTTCTAGGGACAAAGGCTGCATCTGCACTGCAGAATGAATGCAGCTTGAAGCCATTTTAACTGCCATGGTTCAATGCTATGGAATTCTAGGATATGTAGTTTGACCCAGTCTTTAGCCTTTTCAACCAAAGTGTGCTGGTGCCTCACAAAACTACAAATTCCGGGATTCTGTAGGATGAAGCTATGGCAGTTAAAATGGTGTCAAACTGCATTATTTCATTAATGCAGATGCAGCCAAAGTCTCATTGAGAGTTCATGGGAATAAACCTTAAGTAATATGCATAATCCTACTGTTGGCCTTATTATGTTGCTATTGATTTCATAAGGAACAAACAAGACTATGAACTCATAGACATGAAATGTTAGCAGAATTTACACACAAAGTGTTTCAATTGTGGCTAGATTTTCTTACTTGTTTGTTTCCTCTTCTCCACACACACACACACACACACACACACACGTACGTATACAAATAATAAATAAATAAAACTTTTATTTCTACCTCGCTTTTTGTAAAAACAATCAAAGTGGCTTACAATATTAAAAGAATACACCATATATACAAAATATCCCCTCCTCCTTAAAAAAGAATTAAACAGTTTAAGGTTAAAATTACATGAACATAATTACATGGTTCATAATTTTAATGTTTCTGCATGGAGTGTCTACTATTTATCGTTTAAAGAATACTCTGTGCATTTTCAGAGTATATACACAGAAAGACTAAAGAAAATTCTTGACCAATATTTTTGGGACTTATCCACACTTAAGAGTAGACCAGTTGAAATCAACAGAACTTATGGCCTGTTACAGACTGCCAAAATAAGGCTGCTTCAGGTCTCTTTGGAGGTATGCTATTTAAATGATGCATAGGTCCTAAGAGTCTGGAGGTCGCACCAAAGCCACACTCCATTCCTAAGCACCGGAGTGCAGCTTTGGTGCAGCTTCTCGATTCTTAGGATGCATGCATCATTTAAACAGCATACCTCCAAAGAGACCTGAAGCAGCCTTATTTTGGCAGTCTGTAA
>NC_056527.1:27120755-27145877 GCF_019175285.1 Sceloporus undulatus | reverse complement strand
TTTGGAGGTATGCTATTTAAATGATGCATAGGTCCTAAGAGTCTGGAGGTCGCACCAAAGCCACACTCCATTCCTAAGCACCGGAGTGCAGCTTTGGTGCAGCTTCTCGATTCTTAGGATGCATGCATCATTTAAACAGCATACCTTCAAAGAGACCCGAAGCAGCTTTATTTTGGCAGTCTGTAACAGGCCTAAGTCAGTCATTATTACTGATGTGTTTCATTGATTACAGTGAGCCTATGCTCTGTAGGGGTGGATGAGAACTTAATTTGATTCATATTAAAAAAAACTTTCCAAAATGTGCACATTTATAAATGTGATGGAAAGACCTGGGTTTAACAGAACAGAAGAAAGTGAAACTGACAGACTCCTTTATAGTTCACTGTGACCTGTTACAGACAGCCAAAATAAAGCTGCTTCGAGTCACAGTGGAGGTATGGTGTTTCAAATGATGCATGACGTCCTAAGAGTCCAGAAGCCAAACCAAAGCCATGCTCCAGTCCTTAGGGCTGGAGCATGGCTTTGGTGTAACTTCTGGACTCTTAGGATGCATGCATCATTGAAACACCATACCTCCACTGTGACTCGAAGCAGCTTTATTTTGGCTGTCTGTAACAGGCCTGTATGAATAAATCTGGATCTACCCCCCCAATTCAAATTAAAATCTTCTTAATAATAGCAACAGTAATAGCAAGTATATTTCTATACTGCTTATCAGTGAACTAGCACTCCCAAAGCAGAGAATAAAAATGATCAACAGGTTATCACTTCAGTGACAACTTTATATTCAAAATTTTATTTTAAGCCCAAGATTTTACAAAATCAGGGTCAGGGAACCTGTGGGTCTCTGGACGGTTTTGTACTGTAACTCTCACCATCCCTGATTCTTTGCCAACTTGGCTTGGGCTGTAAAAAGTTGGAATCCAGCCACATCTGGAAAGCATCAGGTCATTTTCTAAACAGTTAACCACCTAGGTATCTAAGGGGTGAAACCAGACTCCAGTTCTCCTGGCACACAACTTATTCCAGACTGAATCCATTACAGGGTGTTATCTCTTATCTCACAGAAGTGAAAGCCTCTGCTTAGCAAAAAGTAAAATAAATTAAATATAAATATAAATATCTAAGCTAAGAGATGTCTTGTTTGGGGTTACAACAGGTCACAGCACTTTGTACTATATTATCAGTAATTCATCACTACTGCATGGGAGAAAAGCTATCATCTTAGCTGCTGGCCAATGTCATCAAGTATAAAAACAAGACATGTTTAAAACAAACAAACAATCCAGGAATGTTTTATTGATGCAATAGCTTTAATACTGTGCTTCTGAAGGTTACCTTGGAAGAATATCAAGAATGTAGAGAAAACTCTGGGTCCTAGGGTCAGAAACATCCCCCTGTCGGCCAATTCTGCAAAAAGAAAAGAGAGCAGAATTCAAAGTATCAGCAAATGTGTCCAGCTTGGAATTCTTGATTCAGACAACAAAACAATTTATCTTTAATTCCACACAAATATTGCATCTGAATCTAAGTTTCAGATGTACTGTCTTATCAGGTAATGTATAGGGGCAGATTTTCATTCCTGTAAATTAACCCACACACAATCTTATAGATTATTAAGCTGTTACTGGTCTTTATCCCTCCTTTAACTGTCACAGTGTATTTTGTATTGTATTCTATTGCAATTTTTACTATAAACCGCTATGATCATTGCGGAATAGCGGTCTATAAATAAAACGTATTATTATTATTATTATTATTTATTAATGTCAAAGAGTGAAATTGAAATTGTTCTCCTTTAGTCTTGCACAAAATCAGGTTTCATTTATAAATGCATCTAAATGCATTATCAAATCTCTTCTGGCCTCAGGGGGTAGGAGGTGTTTGACCACTGTTACTTTCCTATCCCATCTAACTGGTCATCTGAACTATTATTATTTTAAATGATGCAATGTTCGTATATTTTGTATTATAGTTTTTATTCAAATAGATATGTGAATGTTAA
Organism: Sceloporus undulatus; assembly: GCF_019175285.1. NCBI lineage: Eukaryota > Metazoa > Chordata > Lepidosauria > Squamata > Phrynosomatidae > Sceloporus > Sceloporus undulatus. The sequence continues at coordinate 27,143,872 of NC_056527.1, read as the reverse complement.
TAAATAGATAAATACAGTAATTTATCTCTTCATTAAAATTTATCTATTTGTTTTAAAAAGAGAGCCAGGATAGTACAGTGGTTTGAGCATTAGACTAGGATACTGAGAGACCATGGTTCAAAATGGTTCATGCACACACAGCCATGAAAATTGATTGGGTGACCTAGGGGAAGTCGCACACTCTCAGCTTCTCAGGAAAGCAAAGAAAATCCGCCTCTGAACAAATTCTGCCAGAAAAACCTTGTGAAAGCTTTGGTGTGGGGTTGCCTCAGGGTCACTATTAGTAAAAAATGACTTGAAGGCACACAACAACAACAACAACATTTATTAAACTATTTATATCCCACCCAATACCACAAAATCTAAAAATAAAATAAATTTAACCAGATTAAACAGTTTAAAACAATACAGCAATTCAGACTAAAACATATTTAAACACATTAACAAGTTGAAACACATTAAAAAGGCAAACTATAAAGTAATTTTTTTGAAATATAGTTTATATTCCAAACATGAATGTCAACTAATTTTTTACTCTCTGTAAACAGAAGCATGGCATTTCAAACACGCACCTTGTAAATGGCTGACAAGGAGGACTCATCAAAATCATATCAAAAGATAACTTGTTGAACTCCTTCAGAGATATTCCCTAATAATAGAAAGAAAAAATAATAATGAAACATCCTCTTTTACAAACAGGATATTTTTAGAGGCAAAGGTAGGAAAAATGGTCACTCCGTTGGCAGTTTATCCTCTTCCTTTCCATTCCTCCTTTTTCTGTCATACCTTTTAGATTGTAATTTGTAAGACTGTGAGGTGCTCTGGGGGCTTTTCTTTTTTCTTTTTGGCCAAACAGTGGGATAAAAATGCTTTCAGTTTATAAGCATATTAAAAAAAACTTTTGTTTCTGAATTATAAATAATTTTGTCCACATACTATAGATAGATTTATATGTGATAGATAGAGATCACCTTAACTTTTTTTTTAAAAAAAGACTACTAATTCAAGATGTTTGCCATTATCACAGCCATGTTTACAGCTGATCTGAAATTGTATCTGAAATTGTATATACAATTTTTAATAACTGTACTGTGTAATTTTTATATTGTCAATTTTTGTATTGGTCAATGACCGAATAAAATTTTACTTACTTACTTACAGCCAACTTGTAATATGCACACACAATGTACTTTGCAGATCTGCACTATGGCTAAGTCCTGACAGAGGGCCAGCCACCACAGTGATGTCAGCTGGAATGTGCACAGCCCAGGGTTTTATGATCTAATCACTTTAACAGAGCAGCAGGAATAGCTCCAAAATGCTCCTAACTGAGATTAACAGGGCAAATCTATTACTATTACAAAAATAATTAATAAGGAAAAAATGTTTCACAAGCGTCAACAGTTTCAATATTCAAATGGACAGAAATAGTTAAGAAATTGCATTTTTGTGAGATAGCAATGAACTAAACTTAAAGTTAGGCAGACATCAGGAGTTTCCCTACATTCTTGCAGCCCATAGATCAATTGTGAAGGCTTATGCAAGCCTTCAAAGCAGATTGGGAGAGCAGTCACACTACAGGGAGAAAGGGAATTCAGTCCCACAGCACTGCCCCGTTTTGTTGGCCAAAAAATGCTGCTGAGTACACCCCATTCTTTAAATTATGGGTATTTTTCGCACAACTGAGTATAGTCTTGCTAATTACCTAGACACCTTCCCCAAAAGAAAAAAGTCACACAACACCAAAGGCTACATTTCCAACAGAATTTTTCATTCCTCACCCACTATATGTAGCTGTCTTGGTCCATTTTGACCTCTACTAGTATTGCATCCTCTGAATGGCAGCAGATCTCCCACATAAGTATTATCCCAATATCTGCTATTCCTTCTTAACAAGCTTCATTGACTCTGGTATTGGATTCACACAAAGCATGTATTTTGAAGCTGAGCTACAGCACCATCTCCCTCCCTACACCCACACATTCCACGGACCTCAGCAAAGTGCTTTGCATGCTTCTCCAGCTTGTAGTTGAGTTGTTCAAAATGACAAAGGCTTCTACTGTCAGATGAGGTAATTCAAGCTGAAATCCTATAGTTTTTTGTGCGCTTTTCAGGCTGTGGCTGGCATCTGTGGCTGGCATCTTCAGAGAATGCCGGCATGGACGTGAGTGGGGTATATATATACTTTGTGACCCTGGGTTGGGAGAAATTATTTCCATGTTAATCTGTGTATTGTTCTGTTGTTGAATGGCAATGCCTCAGGATGTGAGGATATGCAAAGAGGATTTGTGGCTGTTTAATTAGAGATCCATGGTCTGCTGCAAAAAACCCTGACCCTGGGTGGTTTTCATTGGCATTTGCCAGGTCTTGAGTTTAGTGTTTTTCAGGACTGGTAGTCAAATTTTGCTAAATTTAAGGGCTTCTTCTTTCCCATTGAAGTTGTCCAGGTGCTTGTGAATTTCAATGGTTTCTCTGACCCGATTGTTGTTGGCATGGTCCAGAATTTCAGTGTTTTCAAACAGCATTTTATGCCCAGGATGGTTTATAATGTGTTCTGCTACTGCTGATTTTTCTGGCTGACCCAGTCTGCATTGGAACATGATACCCCACTCACTTCCATGCCAGCATTCTCTGAAGATGCCTGCCACAGATGCTGGAGAAACATCAGGAACAAACTCTTCTAGAACATGGCCACATAGCCCAAAAAACCCACAAAAAACTATGGATGCCAGCCATGAAAACCTTTGACTTCACATTGAAATTTTATACATATTTACCTAAGAACATGTCCCATCAACTCAGGGCCAAAACACACTACAGAAATAATCCAGTTTGAGACTGCTTTAACTGCCCTGGCTCAGTGTTAGGGAATTCTAGGAACTGTAGTTTTGTGAGATATTTAGATTCTCTATCAGAGAGCTCCAGTGCCACCACAAACTACAGTTCCCAGGATTCCCCAGAACTGAGCCAGGACAGTTAAAGCAGTCTCAAACTGGATTATTTCTGCAGTGTGTTTTGGTCTTCAGTCAAAGTTACAAGAAGAACTAAAACTTCTCATTATGACAGCTTCACAAGCAATACTCAAAGTGCTGGTTATGACCAATAAAGCCTGATACACTGTGGCCCACACAAGACACTCATCAATATGATGAGAGACAAACCAAGGGGGGTGTTACCAAACATTTAATGGTTGAGATCCTGCATTGTCAGACATAACTATGATAACCAAGCTCCATCACCGTCGCTAAATGTAATGATGCTACAGGTTCCCCCCCCCCAAAAAAAAACCCTTACCTTTTCAGCCAAGCAACACCCCAACTGAAGCATTGAGGGTCAAGGCATTAGGAAATGAGGTCTGCAGTGCTCTCCCAATCGGAGTGTGTTAAGAACAAGCAGTTTTCAACTGCTTCTATTAACATACCCTGTGACTATGGTGTTTATCACACTATACTCTTATAGTGCTACTATTCCACTTTAACTGCTCTAGCTGCCTCCTGTTGCATTCTGGGATTTGCAGTTTTAATGAGGGGTATTTAGAATTCTCAGGCAGAGATGTTCTCTGCAGCTGCAGACATCATTTTCCACCATCCGGATCTGCAGCGCCTCAGAAAGCTTTTGGTTGGGGCACTGCCTAGCTGAAAAAGTAGCTTCTGGGGATCACATTCAGTCATTAAAAACTGTAAATGTGAATTAGAAAAGATACAAGATTGTAAATCCAATTGATGAACTTCCCTTTTTGCTCAGAAAGGGCACTACCAAGTGAAAACTTTAAAGCAATTGGCTGCCTTAACATATCATAGAAAATAAGAAATACAACCTTTTGAAAACAGAAAGTGAAGCTCATACACAGATTTAAAGAAAACCAAGTAAAAAATTCTGATACCCCTCTTGGTTTACTTACCTCAATAGTCTTTGACCACATTGGTGTGGTGTGGAAATTGTGTTTGTAAACTTCATTGGCCACTGTGTTCACATCTACAGCTGCAACAATTTCTGCAGGTATACCACTGGCTGGGGACAATTGGGGGGGGGGAGCTGGTTTTAGAATAATGCTGTTGTTATTAGAAAAGAAAGAAACACAGCGAAGGGTCATGTCCTCCAGACAAAACAGAGCTAATCTACATTTGGAAATAAAATTGCCAGTCATCTGTTCTCGTGAACAGGGGAAAAAAGCATCGCTGTCTTCTTTGATCTGTAACCACCCAAAACTTCAAGTGACCTCCAGATCCAGACTCTTCCAGTCTGCAGCACAAGAACACAGGCTGTGAGGCTTTCCAGTTTTTGAGGTCAATGTCGCAGAGGCATGTTGAAGCTGCTGAAGTTTAACTACAGCTGAAGGCCTTTATTCCCCTGAAACCAAACATATCTCTGTAGAACTTATTTCTGTTTATCACTTGGCTCAAAAGAGTCAGTAAAGCTGTCCTTGAACTTGAGTCACATATACGCAGATAGCCGAAAGGATGGGTCATACCAGGCCCTTGAAGGATGTCTGGGTTTGCCTCTGTCTCAAACATGCATCTTACTATTTTCAAGGACAAAATAAAATATCAGTAAGCTGAGGGGGCTGCTGTGACTGTTACCAGCCAGCTCTTAGCTTCTGAACTCTCCACTTGAAAAATTTAATGCAAGAAAGAAAGAAAGAAAGAAAGAAAGAAAGAAAGAAGCATCTTTTCAAAATATATATATGTAGGAAACAATATAGTGTAGTGTCTAGGTCCTAAGATATTGGATTGGGACTTGGAAAGAACAGGTTGATTTAATCAATGATTCATACAACATGTTGAGTAACCATAGACTGAGGTGGGAAAATGTTGAAGGCTAGAGGGCTGCTGCAATTTATTTATTTGTTTGTTTATTTATTTGTCTCACGACCCACCCACCCCAAATGTGCTCTAGGAGACATGGGGCATTTTCATCATGTTTGGGGGCCTTTTTAAACAACAGAAAGTGAGTGGAAGTGAGGGGGGTTAATTGCAACTCTGGGAAACTTCCAAGAGCAGCAATGCACCTTTTAAAATCTTCCCTTCCCTGCACATTCCCAAGCATAAAAAATACTTGAACTTAAAACCAGAAGTGGATTGCAGATTACTTCCAGTTTGGGGGAGGCTGTTGCTGGGGTTTGGGGTATTTTTGGCAGTCTGTGCAGTCCCAAACATGTCACAATTATCCACCCCGGCCTAAAGTGAAAGTGTGGGAGAGTAAAACAGCCCTATAATGGGCCCTTTGATACTATATACTATTATAGCACTGTGATTCCACTTTAACTGTCATGGCAACATCCTATGCAATCTTGGGATTGGCATACTTAGGAAGTGACATTTGTCGTTCTCATCCAGAGAGCTCCTCTAATGACTCTCCAAACTACAAACCCAAGGATTCCATAGTATGCAGCCATGGCAGTTAAAATAGAATCATGGTGCTATTATGGTGTAATGAGAAAGGGTCCCAGGACTGAATATGACCAGTGGCCACACAATGTAGAATTAATGGTGGCCGGGGGAGGGGGAGGTATGATGGTGAGATGAAATGAAGTGACTGGAACTGTGAACTGGGCAATATAGTAATATTTCCTATTTCTGACAACTGGTGACAATAGCAACTGCTTCCTATCTGGCCATGCATTGTCCTTGTGGTTGTGATGCCTGTCATATCACATGAACAGCACATGAGTTATCATAGGTAGAGGAAAGAGGGAGAAGACACTTGGGGGTGGGGATCCATCCAAGTTTGGTGCTATATGCCTGTTTACATAGAAATAGTACCACTGGGGCCTATTTCCCTTTATCTATGCATTAGATCACACACTCTTCCTGATTGAACTGGGACAAAAAAGAAGTTACCATTCCATTGCTACTACCTCAAGCTTAGAAAAGTTACTTCTTTGGACTATAACTTCCAGAATGTTCCAGGCAGCACTGAACAAGGGTTGTACCAAGACCTTTAATAGCAGCTGATATAACCAAATACATGAAGGTTTCTTTTTCCTGGCATAGAAATAAATGATCATAAAAGTGTAATTCATTATGTTGACCTTCTGAACTACTGTTACAGAGCTAATAACAACAGTGGAAACCAGTGGTGCAATGGAACCAGGGCATGCAGCTTCCCTAGGCCTTTTGATGAACAAGGACTATGACAACATCTGCTGCCTCTCCCTAGACTTTCCTGTTCCCTCTAAATTTAGCTGCAAACCTGTAAGAGCTAGAGGGGAAGTAAATTTTCCCAGCAATAGTGCATGGTTATGAGCCATCCTATTGTAATCCCAAGAGTTTGGAGGCAATTTAGTTGTGAGTTGACAAGCCCTGTTAACTTTAAAAAAGACCTGTTCTCGATAGAGATGAACATTGCAAGAATTAGGTCAGTACATCCACTTATATTTTTGGATTCTCCATGGGGTGGTGCTTCAGACACTATCCTTCAAAAGGCATGCACTTTAAAAATTACTGGTATACCGCTGGTACACCATTCTACTCACAGCTAAAAGTAAAGCAAGGAAGAAGAACCGTACAATATGACCCACATATCTGTGTGTGATACGTTTCCAGGCTTACTGTGAAAACACAAAGCTGTGGATAATAGCACATCCTATTGAAATGAAAGCCTTTCGACAGAGGTTGACCATAGAATTGTGCTGGAGGATGTAGAGATTTCTATAGAGAACACTTCTCTAGGCCCTGTAGCATGACTCAATGATCAACAGCCAGTTGTGTACCATAAAACTGCACTGGCAGACCTAACAAATGCCTAGAGAAAACATATTTTTTCAGCAACAGGTAAGTGAAATTGTCCTGCAAATACCAGGGTTGTACTTTATTTTATAAATATGAAAGACCATCTTCCTGCAGGTTCCTCCCTCATTTGTCAACACTAGCTGGATGCAAAGGAGATGGCTGAGAAAAATAGTATAAATAAATGTGAAGCAAGCACATCCATCAAGACTTAAATTCAAGTAATCCTCCATATTCAAGAGGTTTTATGCTCAAGGGGGCAGGGTATGCACACATGTGTAATGTGTTTTCAAGTTGCCTGTCAACTTATGGTGACCCGATGAATTTTACAGGGTTTATTTAGGCGAGGAATACCCAGAGGTAGTTTGCCACTGTCTTCCTGTAGATTTCATCACCTATAGCACCTAGAGGCCTATTATTGTGAGATTTTGGGGGTAAAGACTACAGGTGATCAATGCAAAAGCTTCACTTTAATAAACATGCCAGTTCATTGCCTTTGCTAATATTCTAAAAAAAGTTGTAGTAATAGTATTTTGAACCTGTGTTAATCCCGGGTATATAACTTGCTCCGCTACATGGAAAATAAATACCTGGGCTGCAGAATCAGGTAAGTTAACACTGACACCTAGTGTGGGGTAATAAAGCAGCTTCAATGGATTGATACTCCCCTTATAAACAAGGAGTGTGATGTTGAACAATAGTACAATAGTTAGACTACAGTGTATTAAAAGGAGTATTTCACGGTATCTGTTTTATCTGCCCTGGTCAGATCTTTATACATTATTCAGCAATATCTCAAACGCCAAGTTGCACACTACATATGCTTTGGCCATTTTCCTACAGATGCAAAACAAAAACCATCCTGCAAAAGCTCTCTGAAAGTGGATGCAACAAAACTTTTAAGTTAAAAATCACACGACTATTTTTATCACATGGAGTGTGCTGCTGCTTGTAATGCACATCACATGGTGTTATGATGGTAGGAACTACAATGTATTTATTCTGCTCAGCCAGGACATTTTTGCTGGTACTATTTGCCTTCAAGTCATTTTGACTTAGGGCAACACAAAGGGTATTTTTAGCAAGATTTGAGAGCCTTTGTGACTGAAGAGCGGGATATAAATACTCCAAATAGATAGATAGATAGATAGATAGATAGATAGATAGATAGTTCTGAGGACAAATTGCCTTGCCTTCCTCTGAGGCTGAGAGAATGTGACTACCCCAAGGTCACCCAGTGGGTTTCCATGCTTGAGATGGGATTTGAACTGTAGTATCTTGTAATACCTCACTGAATACTAAAGTTAGGAATGCCCATGCCATTGTATTTCCAATTTGTATGTATGGTTGTGAAAGCTGGATAGTGAAAAAAGCTAATAGGAAGAAAATCCACTCATCTGAAATGTGGTGCTGAAGAAGAGTTCTGTGGATACTGTGGACTGCTAACAAGGCCAATAAATGGGTCCTATAGCAAATAAAGCATGAACATTCCCAAGAAACCAAAGTATGACTAAACAGAGGCTGTCATACTTTGGGCATATCATGAGAAGCTGCGATACACTAGAAAAGACAATAAGGCTTGATAAAGTAGAAAGCAGTAGGAAAAGAGGAAGACTGCATTTCTGATGGAAAGACTGAATCAAGGGAGCCACGGTCCTGAGTCTGCAAGACCTGAGCAGAGTTGCTGATGATAGTGTGAGTTGGAGGTCTCTCATTCACAGGGTCAGCATACATCGAGGTCAATGTATAACATGTTCTTATAAATGTACTTATAAGGTAACATTTTAATTGTCAATGCTGCATCCTACAGAATTCTAGGGGTTTTAGTTTGGTGAGGTACTAATGCTCTCTGACAACCTATTCTAAACACCCAACAAAAGTAGAAACCCTAGGATTCCACAGGACAGGACAAAGCTATGATAGATAATAATAATAATAATAATAATAATAATAATTATTATTATTATTATTATTATTTATATCCCGCCTCTCTACAAAATGCAATCGGGGCAGCTTCCAAGGTTAAAATATACAATCCGAACCCTCAAGCCACCCACCCCTTAAAATACAATTAAACAATAGTAGTATCAAACTGCTATAACTGCGTAATATGAAAGAGATCAATGACTTAAGAGAAAGGGTTCAAGTCTCCACCTGGCCATTATGACTACTGACTAACCATAAGCCAGCAAGTGATGGTGTGCTTCAGTATCCAATGCCGGGGAACTGGGATATTATTCCCTTTCCATTCGCTATAAGGTCTCTGTAGTGCCAAAACCCTGCTACAAATGGCTTCCTAATTCTCTGGACCAGGGTCTTTTGCAGAGAGGGAGCTATTACTGATTCTAAAGAATCAGGATCCAGATCAATTTATACTCTGTATGGCAAGCTACTGGTACCCTACTTTTCGCTACTTTTGAACATAAAAGAGCAAATCAAGCAAAGAAACTAGAAATTGACAATTATGAAAAGAAAGATTTGGACATTGCTGACAAATATATATCTATTTCTCAACATGGGAATGCACATATCTTGACTCCCAAGCATCAAAACTACAAAATTAGCATTAACAAAAGACCTGCCACACTTTCTAATTATTAAATGTTCAAAACAAAGGTAACATGTATACTATATACTGTATGTGTGTGGGTGTGGGTGCAGTTCAAGGGATTAGCATAACAAGGCATTCAAATGCCAATACTGTATGTCTCCTTGTAAAGCTTACACTTCTCATGGAGATCAGAATGCAAACGATGCTATTGTCACTTGCGATTTAAATTTCAATTGGCATTTACCCTTTCAAGTTTCTCCGGATTGGACAACCCAAATCAGAGCACAACCTTTTCTTACAAAGTTTTCTGCATCTGTTCCTATTTTATTGTGATTCACTTGAAGCAAACCCACAAGGAGAAAAATGTAAATTATGGCCTTAGAAGACATGACAGCAATTCCTCTTTGTCCGGTGGGCATAAGAGGTAAAAGAAAGTTTCAGAAATGAATAGAATTTTGTTCCTGTATTCTGGAACATCCCTAATTCATAGAATCATAGAGTTGGAATAGTTCAGATGATTACAGGCATCTCTAGTCATTTGCTAACTAAAGTTGCTAGCTGAAATGCTTAAGCTGTTAAAACAGAGGTGGGAATTATGTGGCCCACCAGATGTTGTAGAACAGTATGTCCCAGCAATTCTCACAATTGGCTATGCTTGCTGGGACTGCTGGAAGCTGCAGTCCAAAGATCTCTGCAAGGCCACATAATTCCCATATGCTTGTGCAGGGAGAATACTCTTGTGCATGAAGAATCCCAAATGTTACTGTACTTTAAATATATGATTTGAATTGTCTGGAATGAATGGTAACTAAAATGATTTAATTATAATTCAACCTGTATGAATTAAAGCTTCACAGACCAATCTAAAAATCTTTTTCATAATGAGTAAGGAACAGTGTCTTTAGGGTGTCAGATTTCCCAGGTTCAAATTTCTATTTATACATTAAACTCATTGAGTGACACTGGGGCATCAACAGCCTGGTTCATTCATTCATTCATTCATTCGTTCATTCACACACACACACAAACACACACAAACAAACACTCTTTTCTCTCTCATACAGTGTGCATAACCCATTTCATAGGGCTTTGAGGATTAATGGGTAATAGGACACTGCCTTGAATTCCTAAATATAGGAAATTAAATTAATAAACTAAGGTCCAAAACACACTACAGAAATAATCGAGTTTGAGACCATTCTAACTGTACTGGCCAAGTGCTTGGGAATCCTGGGAATTATACTTTATTGTGACGCCAGAGCTCTCTGAAAGAAAAGCTAAATGTCTCCCAAAATGATAGTCCCCAGAATTCCCTAGCATTGAGCTAGGGCAGTAAAAGCGGTCTCAAACTGGATTATTTATGCAGTGTGTATGGGACCTAAGTAAATATGACGAATGTTGCTGTCCTTGAGCAAGCAGGGATTACCAGCATTGAGGCCATGCTATTGAGAATGCAGCTGCGTTGGGCAGGACACATTTCTAGGATGGAGGACCATCACCTCCCAAAAATAATACTCTACGGTGAACTTGCTACGGGTCAGAGTAAGAGGGGCGCCCCAAAGAAGAAATACAAGGACTCCCTGAAACAACATCTCAGGCTCGGCCAAATTGATCACCAACAATGGCCTGCCCTGGTCTCTCATCGGGAGGCATGGAGACACAATATCTACGATGCTGCAGCCTTTTTCGAAAGCTCACGCCGAACGAGTCTCGAAGAGAAACGACTACGCAGAAAGAACCACAACTTGGAAACATCACCCAAGGAGACACTCTTCTGTGCTTTCTGCAACTGGACCTGTTTATCTAGAATCGGCCTTTTTAGTCATCAACACGCTTGTAGAAAGTGTGGAATGAGTCCTTCCTCAATCTTCGTTCGCGAAGAAAAGCCAGAGAGAGAGGGAAGACCAAGTGCTTTTACACTGATTTTTTAAAGCTTGTTTAAAATAAAAATACAGAGCCAGTGCTGTGTAGTACTTTGACCATCAGATTAGGACTCTGGGAGATCAGGGTTCAAATCTCAGCTTGGCCATGGAAACCCATTGGGTGACCTTGGGCAGGTCACACTCTCTCAGCCTCAATGGCAAACCCCCACTGAATGAAACTTGCCAAGAAAACCCTTAAGGCCATAATAAGTCAGAAATGACTTGAAGGCACACCACTACAGCAAAATCCAAATATCTTTTAAAAATCCAGGGGTCACATAAATGTTTCAGAGTACTCTTTACAGACATGGAAGGAATCGAAATCAATATTTAGAAATATATGTACCACACACCATGGAATGTCTCCAGGTTTTGCTTACTAACTATTCGGGTGTAGTAACAGAAATACAAAATACTACTTCTGTATGAGGATAAAATAGATTGATAGTGTAGAGGACAGATATATGCGCTTTTAGTTTTAAAATCTTTTTCGTTGCCATCCGCCAGTGTGGCATAGTGGTTTGAGCATTGGACTACGACTCCAGAGATCAGAGATCAATTCCCCGCTGTGGATATAAAAAACCTACTGGATGGCCTTGTGCAAGTCACACTCTCTCAGCCTCAGAGGATGGCAATGTCAACAACCCCCTTCTAAAGAAACTTGCTAAGGAAATCCAATGATATGTTTGCTTTACAGTCTCTGTAAGTCAAAAACAACTTGGAGGCACACAACAATAACAACAACAGTTAAAATTCAGATTAACAGAAGGCGCATTATCTCATAAACTTGCCATATACTTACTGAAACTTTGAATTTGGATTAACGTAACACTGTCCTCACCAGGCAACCTCTGCTGTTAATTTCATTAACTGAGGTCTATAGTTTTAAAACTGATCCATAGTAAATATCTGAGGATGCATATGCCCCCCCCAAGTCTTGCTTTGTAGGTGTAGTTTATATTAGCTCCCCAGAATATAATCTCTGGTCCAAAACACACTGCAGAAATAATCCAATTTGAGACCACTTTAGTTGTCATGGCTCCTGGAACCCTGGGATTTGTAGCTTGCTGTGTCACCAGAGCTCACTGGCAGGGAAGGCTAGACACCCCACAAAACTAAAGTTCCCAGGATTCCCCAGCATTGAGCCAGAGCAGTTAAAGCGGTCTCAAACTGGATTATTTCTGCAGTGTGTTTTGGACCATTCTCTCTCAGACTGCACCCGCACTGCAGAATTAATGCATTTTGACACCCTTTTAAATGCCATAACTCCATGCTATAGAATCATGGGATTTGTAGTCTGCTGTGGCACCAGAGCTCTCTCTGACAGAGAAGGCTAAATGTCTCCCAAAACTACAGTTCCCAGGATTCCCAGGGGAGTTAAAGCGGTCTCAAACTGGATTGTTTCTGCAGTGTGTTTTGGACTTCAGTCTCTCAGGATGAATCTGTGCAGTTTTGTGAGAGCTCTCCTGCCACAACAAAGTACAAATCCCAGAATCCCATAGGTGCCACTGAGCCATGGCGGTTAAAGCGGTGTCAAACTGCGTTAACCCCTGCAGTGCAGACGTGCATATGAGTTGGAAGGAGGGCAAAAAATACCTTGCAGGGCGTAGTGCATCCCTCCGATCCCGCTGTAAAGCTCCAACACTCTTAAGGGCTCCATTTTCCTCTTCCTCCAGCTGCGGCCTAGAAGCCTCTGTAGTAGTAGTTATTGTTGACCGCGATCCGTCTTGTAATTCCTGCCGACAGCCATACAAAGCCCGCCGCCATTTGTTCCGGGGCTCTTCAGTTCCCGCCTTGCAGTAGTCCCCAAACTGTGCCTTTAAAGGACTTTGGACTTCAGCTCCCAGAATCCCAAGCTATTGGGCAACATGGCTGAGGCTTCTGGGAGTTGTAGTCCAAAATCTCTTAAAGGCCACAGTCTGGGGACCACTGGGCCTGAGAGAATAAATACACGTAGTTCTCCATTTTCATTTACAGACCCTCCAGGCATTTTATTGGCAGACTGACACACATATCAGAATGACCAGACGTCCTCCTTTCCCAGGACACGTCCTCCATTTCCACTTTCTTTACAGGAGGACTTCCAAAACGCCCTCCATTCTGATCATGATTCAGGGCTCAAAACACACACTGCAGAAATAATCCACTTCAAGACCGCATTAACTGTGCTGGGGAATCCTGGGAATAATTGTGGCACCAGAGAAGGATAAATGTCTTCTCACAAAATTCCCATTTTATTTATAAAGTGCTGCAAATTTACACGGCGCTGTACACAGTAAGTAGCAAAATACAGTGTGCCCTTGGTATCCGGCAGGATTTGGTTCCAGCACCCCCTGTGGATATCAAAATCTATGGATGCGGAAGTCCCATTAAATACAATGGCGTACTAAAATGATATCCCTTTTATAAAGTGGCAAAATCAAGGTTGGCTTCTTGGAATTCATATACTTTTTGACTCTTTGCAATGCAAGCCATGGATGCTTGAAACCGTGGATAACAAATTCGTGGATAAGGAGGGCCGACCGTACAAATAAAAGCCTGCCTACAGCATACACTCTTAAAACGAAAGGAAGAATGTATATAATAAACAACATATCATTGAAATAAATATTCCCTAGCATCGTGCCAAGGCAGTTAAATCTCTAGATCCTTGGTTAAAGTGGAGTGTTTTGAAAAGCTCATTCTTCTCCTTCAGGGGTCCCTGAAGGATTTTATTAATATGTTCTCTCTATGAATATCTAGCTCCTCCAACGCAACTCTGTGGTCAACTTTTGGTTAAAGTTGCACTGAAGGACCTAGAGATTCCTAGAGAAAATACTCCACTTAGGCATTTGTAGCTCCTTCAGTGCAATTGTATGGTCAATATTTGGCAGAGGTTGACTACAGAGTTGTACTGGAAGATCATGAGAATGGTTTATTAGAGTCATCTTGTTTCTCAAAAATAATTGCAATTGCTTTTTTTCTTCTCTTGCAAAAACAGGCAGAGGAGGGGAGGAAGGAAGTTTGTGGTGAAACTTTCTCTTTCCTGAAATCTTGTAAAACATACGTTAAGATGATCAAGCAGTGTGATGACATTCAACACTTCTTCTCCTAGGGCCTCATAATCCCTGCAGGCTGCCTTTGAAGCCCTCCCCATCTCTTTCTTCGCTTCTGATGTCTATTAATCTGGCATATCTCTGTTATCCCAGCTGTCCTCGCTGTTTGCACCTGCTCTTGTTCACCTGTCATGTTCATGAACACAAAATGTTGACACTGCACAGTCCTGTATGATTACAAATGCACAAGCAGGAGTTATAATGTTGTGGGGGTGGGGGTCATCTTAGTTAATTCTGTCCAATGAGAAGGAAAAGAAAAAGCAGCTAGCATAATGTTGTAGCCAGGAGTTTGCTAATTATTCCTAATAGGTGGCCATATGGCTGCATTTTCAGATGTTTAAATGTTCGTTTTAAAAGTTACCCATCCCAGTGTATAATCTGTGAAATTTACACATAGTTTGGCACTGGCAGGAAAATCTGTTGCCTACACTAGGCTTTCAAAAAAGACATTTTTCCCAATCACACCGGGAGATGCCAAAGATTGAAGTGGGGGACTTTGGCTCTGATGTTGTGCTAAAGCCCTGGGAGGGTCCAGAGTCCATCAGAAAGTATCAAATCTGACCCATCAAGCAGAGCTGGTAAGGTGCTCCTCTGAGGCGGAGGGTGTGTGACTTGTCCAAGGCCACCCAATGGGTTTCCATGCCCAATTGGGGATTTGAAACCTCCTGCAGTCTCTGTCTAACATTCAAACCACTAAGCCACACTGACTATCTGATTTTTCTTACCTCTTATTTGATGGGGAGATCTGAAAATCCAAAATCACAATTTTGCCCCTTTTTGTGTGGCTGAATGAAGTTACTAAGTTAGTAGGAGTATGGGCATTTTTCTTATTGCTCTCACAACTACCCATGATTTTATCATTAACTTTCCTTTCCTTTCACATCAGTTGTAATGAAACTGGTTCTTGCCAGCGAGTAAACTGAGAAGAACTGTATGGTATTTTAAAACTCAAGCTGGTGAGTTTTTGTTTGATTAAAAAAGAGAGACAAGACACATCTGTTGTTGCAACAGCTGCAGGCGCTGAACTCATCCTCTTGTTAACCACATGGCTTTGGCAGGGTGGGGGAAGAAAGGCAGATTGCCACAGACTACTCCCACTTGGAAGTGCAATTAAAGTCATATATATTTTGCACATCAAAGTGAGCCAACATGGGGGACAAAGGCCATTACATACATACATACATACATACATTTATTTATTTATTTATTTTAAAGATCAAGCATAGGCAGTTGTCTGCAGACCCTTGTCTCCTTTTTAGTAGCTTCTTGAAATCACCACTAGTATGCTTTTTCCATTTAAAAAATTATTTTGCACCACACTGAGTGTCATGCATTCATGCAAATAGAAAAAAAGGGGGGAAGGATGTATCAAATCAATATTTAAAACGGGCATCATTGGTCACACAAACTTCTAAGAAATTTGCAGAAGGAAATCTGCAACTCATGTTAAAATATACTAGCAGTACAGAATCCTGTATGCTTATAGGAAACTTTGGAAACAAGAGGTTGGCACAATCTTTCAACATAACAAGACAGAGGTTTATTAATTCCAAAGGGTTGTGTTAAGAATAGATATACGGTAACTATTTTTAAAATTTCATTTCATTTTTAATCTGCCCAGTAATAAATGTTCGCTTAAATGGAAAGCTAGAACTCCTTTGCTCCATTTATGACATACATATGCATGAGCAAGATGGAATCTGCTTACTGACATGATTGCTTGTAAGTCAGTTATAAAGACGCAAGAGACACATGGACTGGATTTCTTCCAGCAACCTAATGCACTTTTTTGTTGCATCTGAGAAAGTCACACAGTAATTCAACTAAATGAATCAAGGAAGGTAAATGTGGGACATTTTAGCTGATAACATTATCCTGTACCATAAATCTCAGTCAGTACTACCTTCATGTTTTGGGCCCCTAACCAACTTGGTAACCTTGAGATATGTTGGACTATAATCTCTATCACTCCAAGCCTATTGGATGGCACCAGGCTCAATCAGACTGCCTTTGACAAATCAATTGGCACTGAAGATCTCTCTGAAGATACCAGCCACAGATGCTGGCAAAATGTCAGAAACAAACTCTTCTAAAACATAGCCACATAGCCCGAAAAACCCATAAAAAACTATGGTGGCACTGAATTTATACCTTAACATTTTATGTTTTGCACTACGGGTCTAAACTGAGCCAGCGAGCTTGGCCATTGACCATGTCGGTTGATGATTTCTGAGCTCTTGTTGATCATGAGCTCTTGTCTGTTGTGGACCATGAAAAAACATGGATTAGATTTGGATTTACAGTAGTCATACTTTAAGCAGACCCATCAAATACATTGAAACTTAAAGTAGTTATATTTAAGTCCCATTTATTTAGTGGGTCTCCTATGACTAAGACTGCATCTACACTGCAGAATTAATGCAGTTTGACACTTTATCTACCATTGGATGGAGCCATGCCAATTAAAGTGGTTTCAAACTGCATTAATTCTGGAGTATGGCAACAGCCTGTGTCTGGATTCATCCCACTGCCTCTAAAATATAGTGGAGCACAATGTAGTGATTAGACTACAGTGGTACCTCGGGATACGAAATACCCAGGTTACGAAATTTTCGGGATACGAAAAAATCCCATAGGGAATTATTGTTCCGGGTTACGAATGTTTTTTCAGGTTACGAAAAAACTTTTGGTGCTTTTTTTCGGCTTTTTCGCACGGAATCGCGGCTTTTCCCCATTAGCGCCTATGGCAATTCGGCTTACGAAGGCTTTTCGGGTTACGAAAGCGGCCGCGGAACGAATTACTTTCGTAACCCGAGGCACCACTGTATCAGTGTTTTTGATTTCCAGTGTAATTGGATTGTAGCAATAGGGCTCTCACACCTTAGTTGTATTAACATCAGTTCTACGGACCAGTATACACCTGATACCTTAGCTGTCCAAGGGCTTAACTGTCCTCAAAGAATCTTGGGGAATGTGCTTTCATGAAATGCCAAGAGTTAAAAACAAAAAAACTATTCCACCCCATTCATGAACTACATTTCATTAAATTCCCAGGGAGAGAGGAAATGAAGTTTGTGATGTAGGCAGTACAGAATGACTATGCAATCTCTTTGAAGCCCAGAAGAGTGAGGGGGCTAGCCAACCTCTTATGTGCCATTCAAGGCCATGCTTGTATTAGCAGATGCCTTAAGTGAGTAATACACACACACACACACACACACACACACATAACAATGAGAGATTCTTGAAGCACCAGGTGTGAGATGCTCAGAGAAAAAGCGAATTGCCTACTCTTGGCAGCAGTCATAGTAACTGGTTCCTGCTGCAGTGACTTTCCTTGTGCCACCTATACTTATTTGGTTCTCCCTGGGCTTTACTTTAGTGTATCTGAATACCCTTCTCTTTACCTAAAGGTGTGAACAAAGCTTGGGAAGGTTTTTCTTTTCCACTCCAGTCCCACTCCCACTGGAAGTCACCATGACCCGATACATGGTTTGTTTTTTCTTTTTTGTATAACTATGACCCAAGGAAGCTAAAATGCACCACTGTCGGGGTCACTTGATCTAGGTCATGCCCAGTCTACATAAGACACCACCATGGGTTATGCTAAACATGACATTTTCCTCCTATATGCTTATTTTGCATTTCCCATAGAAAAGAAAACGAAGGATGATGTTTGTCAAAAAAAAAAAAAAGACATAGATTTTAGCCTGTTTTCCCTCTTTGGAGTCCTTGCATTTCCCCTGCCTGTCTGATCATCAAAGGATTGATTAGATTTTATCAATGCATTAGCACCTTGGTGCTATGAATCATTAAGTGCTCCAGACCAGTTTGTCCATTTCTTGGGAAGATGATAAATAAAATTCTTTGTTACACCATTTGGGTACACAATACATTCCCTGAGGGTCGGTTTTGTGGTATAAAAACTTCTCAAACCTCAACCATATTGTTCACTTTTGTGGGTGTACCCTCAGATGCTTTCTGAATCTTCAGCAGACCTCTATTTACTTATTAACTTTATTTATTTCTATAAATCTTATTGACTTCAAGCTGGAGTCTTTCTATGCATTGAGTACTGATATAAATAAGTGTAAAAACATCCTAGTAAGTTACTCACCTCTTGTATGTGTCCTTTAGAGCTATTTAATTTCCCAACATTCAAAGGAGTGAGGAACCCCAAGTTACCCCTTACCTTTTTGGGTAACACTCTGACATCAGTACAGTACTAGGAAAGATTCTGGAGCAGATCATTAAACAGAGAGTCTGTGAACATCTAGAAGGCAATGCCATAATCACAAAAAGTCAACATGGGTTTCAGAGAAACAAGTCATGCCAGACAAACCTGATCTCCTTCTTTGATAAAATTACCAGCTTGGTAGATGAAGGGAATGCTGTGGATATAGTATATCTTGATTTCAGTAAGGCCTTTGATAAAGTTCCCCATGGCATTCTTGCAAACAAGCTTGTAAAATGTGGGCTAGACAAAGGAACTGTTAAATGGATCTGTAATTGGTTGACCGGCCGAACCCAAAGGGTGCTCAACAATGGCTCCTTTTCATCCTGGAGAGAAGTGACCAGTGCGGTCCCACAGGGCTCTGTCCTGGGCCCAGTGCTATTCAACATCTTTATCAATGACCTGGATGACAGAATTGGAAGCATACTTATCAAATTTGCAGATGACACCAAATTAGGGGGAATAGCTAATACCCCAGAGGACAGGATCAAGATTCAAAATGACCTGAATAGACTAGAAAGCTGGGCCAAAGCTAACAAAATGAAATTCAACATGGAGAAATGTAAGGTATTGCACTTAGGGCGGAAAAATAAAATGCACAGATATAGGATGGGTGACACCTGGCTGAATGAAACTACGTGTGAAAGGGATCTAGGAGTCCAAGTAGACCACAAGTTGAACATGAGTGATCAGTGTGATGCGGCAGCTAAAAAGGCCAATGCTATTTTAGGCTGCATCAATAGAAGTATAGTGTCTAGATCAAGAGAAGTAATAGTGCCACTGTATTCTGCTCTGGTCAGGCCCCACCTAGAATATTGTGTCCAGTTCTGGGCGCCACAATTCAGAAAGGACATTGAGAAACTGGAGCGTGTCCAAAGGAGGGCGACAAAAATGGTGAAAGGTCTGGAAACCATGCCCTATGAGGAACGACTTAGGGAGCTGGGGATGTTTAGCCTGGAGAAAAGAAGGTTAAGAGGTGATATGATCGCCCTGTTTAAATATTTGAAGGGATGTCATATTGAAGAGGGAGCAAGCTTGTTTTCTGCTGCTCCAGAGAACAGGACCCGGAACAATGGATGCAAGCTGCAGGAAAAGAGATTCCACCTGAACATTAGGAGGAACTTCCTGACAGTAAGGGCTGTTCGACAATGGAATGCACTCCCTCGGAGGGTGATAGAGTCTCCTTCCTTGGAGGTCTTTAAACAGAGGCTGGATGGCCATCTGTCAGGGATGCTTTGATTTGGATTTCCTGCATGGCAGGGGGTTGGACTGGATGGCCCTAGTGGTCTCTTCCAACTCTATGATTCTATGATTCTATGATTCTATGATGTTGGGGTTGGTTCCACATGACTGTTATAGGTGAGAGAGATGCAACTCAGATTAAAATGCATTTACACAGGTAGGTATATCTATAGAGAGATGTATCTCCTAATATTTCCTTTGTTTGTTCTCTCTGAAATGATTGTCCTTCTGACCTAGATTGATTTTAGACTTACTGATGTCATTTTCCAACTTCTGATCAAGTTTCTCTTGATTCTCAAAGGAGGAGTAAATACCTTGACTTTCTTCCAGAAGGTGGGGGCAGGCAGGCTCTCTGCCTTTTCAGCTTAGCTAATGCTAGACCTAGCATTTGGCTTATCTTTCAGTGGTTGCATCTGAACTACAGAAATACAGTGAGCCCACACCATATGCAGGCTCACCATCCACGGCTTTCAGCATACGGTGAAGCCGTGACACAATATACTAAATGGGACATGCACCTGTAGTGCGTGCACCACTTGGCGGTGCATGCATGCACCCCATTATTTTCAATGAAGTGCAAGCACACATGATTTCCCCCTTATGCCGGGGGGGGGGGGAGTCTGGAACGATCCCCTGCGTAAGAGAGGGGATGACTATAATGCAGTTAGACAACAACACACTGCCAAGGCTCAATGCTATGGAATTCGGAGTTTTGTAGAACAAAACTAGAAATTCCAGAATTCCATAGCACTGAACCATGGTAATTAAAGGGGTGTCAAATTGCATTATTTCTGCAATATAGGTGCAGCCTAAACATTGCCCTTAAATACAGTGTAGCTTTCTCACAAATACAAAAGCAGGCCAGGGAGGATTATATTCCAGGAAAAGCAAACACCTTAACCTGTCTAATATTTCAGAAAGGGTTGAATTCAAGCTGTTGTCAGTTTTAGTAACAGTGATAAGCTCTGTTTTTGAAGCGCAACCCAGAAAGGTTCTACCAACACAGATTTATTTAAAACACATCTTTAAAAACTCTTAAAAGCAGTCTAAAAACAGTCCTAGACCCTATACAGACTGCCAAAATAAAGCTGCTCCAGGTCACTTTGAAGGTATGCTGTTTAAATGTTGCATGCATCCTAAGAGTCTGGAAGTTGAACCAAAACTGTGTTCTAGTCTTTAGGACTGGAGCATGGCTTTGGCGTGGCTTCTGGACTCTTAGAACACATGCATCATTTAAACAGCATTCCTCCAAAGTGACCCGAAGCAGCTTTATTTTGGCAGTCTGTATAGGGCCCTAGAATCCAGTTTTGAAACAGTTAAAACAGCAATTTCAGGCACTGAATGCCACAGGGAACAGCATTATTTTGGCCGTTCAGCAGACGTTTAAAAAAGATGGGGCGAGTCGAGGCACTTCTAAGAAAGCCCTGTTATGTGTACCCAGCAACCTATCTTCAAGAGGTGTCTGGACACAAATAGATGAAGATCTCAAATTTCTGGCAGGCCCATATTGGAGGAGGTAATCTCAAGTTGTTTTGGGCTTTGTAGGTCAATATTTCAAATTAACTTTTCCTTAGTAAACCAAATAGTTGTTTGTTGTAGCAGTGTAGTCAAGGAAACACGAAAGCAGCATTCTTCAAAGATAAAATTCTTCTCCAGATACACAATGCCTGATTTGTTTTTGTTTTTTTAAATGAGATTCCATTTTTCTAAACAGATATGAAACTTGGTTAAAAAGAAGGTAGGGATGTATATAGGAAACATCAAAAATACTTGATCTCTCTCTTTCTTGAGCTTTGAAAAGCTCAATTCTTTGATGCATGCAGTTTAATGAATTCATCTCTGACAGCAAATAGAAAAGAAATGTAATATAACAGAGCAGGTGTTCAATAGCTACAAAACCCTGGTACAATAGCTACAAAACTCACCTGTTAAACTCCTTTGTTTATTTAAGCTGGTGGACTTAATGAGCATGGGGTAATGTACACCTCCATAGTAGAAAAGCAGCAAGCAATCATTAACAGTAAATTAAATAGGTAGAAGATTAGAATGACAGTAAGAATCTCTTGCAGTTATAAAAATTCTGCTTTATAATTGATTTTCAATATAATAAATAAATAAATAAAATAAAATTTTTATTTATATACCGCCCTTCCATCGATCAGGGCGGTGAACATTACAATAAAATCAAATACAATACAATAATATACACATATTAAAAACAAGTCAAAAACCCAATCAGCCAGCCATCTTGCCGACTAAAGAGGGAGGAAGGCCATCAGGAGCTTCATTCGGGGAATGCAGCTCGAAATAGGGAGGTTTTCAAGTCCCTTCTAAACTGAGCTAGGGAGGTGGCCGAGCGGAGCTCTGTGGGCAGCATATTCCAAAGGGCAGGGGCGACGCTGGAATACGTCCTCCTTTTTGTGGAGGAGAGTCTGGTCCCTGGAACCCTGAGTAGTTGCTGCCCAGAAGTTCTGAGGGTGCGGGGCGGAATGTATGGGGAGAGGCGGTCCTTCAGGTATCCTGGGCCCAAGCCATGTAGGGCTTTATAGGTAACCACCAACACCTTGTACTGAGCCCGGAAGCAAATAGGCAGCCAATGCAGATCTTTAAGTACAGGTGTAATATGGCTGGCCCTGGAGGTACCAGTGACCAGCCTGGCTACCATATTTTGTACCAACTGTAGCTTCCGGGTTTGGTATAAGGGTTGCCCCATGTAGAGCGCATTGCAGAAGTCCAATCTAGAGGTTACCAGAGCGTGTACCACCGTTTCAAGGTCCCTCTGGGCCAGGTATGGGCGCAGCTGGCGGATAAGCCGAAGCTGATAACAAGTACTCTTGACCGTCGCATTCACCTGATATGTAAGGTGAAGCGACGAGTCAAGAAGCACTCCCAGGCTGCGCATGGAGTCCTTCACAGGAAGCGTGATCCCGTTCAGGACAGGTGGAACCACCGCCATTCCTGGACCAGGGGAACCTATCACAAGTACCTCCGTTTTCTCTGGATTCAGACTGAGTCGGTTTTCTCTCATCCAGCCCATTACTGACTCCAGACAGGCCACGAGAGGAGAGACGCCATCCTCGGTCACTGCATCAGTCGGAGACATAGAGAAAATTATTTGGGTGTCATCAGCGTACTGATAACCCCGCGCCCCATGTCTCCGGATGATCTCTCCCAGCGGTTTCATGTAAATGTTAAATAGCATGGGAGACAGAATGGCTCCTTGAAGGACCCCAGTTTTAAGGGCCCTCTTATCGGAGCACATGTCTCCCAGCTGCACCATCTGGAACCTCCCAGAGAGGTAGGACCGGAACCACTGGAGCGCAGTGCCCCCGATTCCCACCTCTA